>NC_141912.1:62938493-63251355 GCF_057802395.1 Ceratotherium simum simum
GCCGGGCACATGGAAAATTTCGTGTACTCTGCAATAGGCAGTTGTGCAAGTAAACTAAAATATCCAGAAGGGCAGAGCCAGCGTCCAGCTGAGGAGACTGTGCCCTGCCTCAGCTTTGCCTGCAGTCTGTCTTCCCTGAAATGCTCTTTGAAACAGCACTGTGGGTAGGGAGCAATCGTGGTTCACGGTTATCTGGATAACATGTAATAAGACAGACGCCAGGGACTTTCATTACAGGAGGCAGAAAGCTTATTTGTAAGGAATAATTGTACAATAGTATGACAGAATAGAATATAGAGACTATAATGGAGCAGATAACTGTGAGTGAAAATAAGTGTTTTACCTATTCTGATGTTTTCTGATGTGTGTGTATGAAGTTATACAGAAATGTTGGAATTATGGTGCTGAGAAAGAGTCCTCAGAGATTTCTAGAATGATATGTTAGAATCACAAAGCAATATTGCAAAGCATTTGTACCCTCACCACATAATCAGTCCAAACAGATGTTGTTGAAAAGTATCTTCCCTCCTGTAACATTAAACCTTTTATCTAATTTAATTCACAGAACTTCTTTCAAATAGTTAGCAACCTTCTAGATGAAGAAAACAAGGAAAAATGGGAGGATGCACAACAGGTAAGGTTGGAGTTATTTCAAAACTTAAAATGAAGTTGGATGAATAAAGTTTGGAAAAAATTGAAGAAATTAGTGGCTTGCAATTCTAAGAACATAAAAGGAAAATTTTAAAAGTCATTCTAGATTATATCATACTAATTTTAGAGAAAACAAGTGATCTCTTTTATTGTAACAATGTATGGAATGGATGATATTTATAAATGTGAAAAGACTGAGCAGGTTTAAGTAGTTTATAACTTTAAGTAAGTTATTGATACATAATAACTATATGCCTCACCAATCAGTGTCTTTCCTGTCTACAGACTGTGGGAAAGGCAGCAAATCTAAAAGCACGTATTGCAAACCAAACTGTGGGGAACTAACTAGTAAAATCATCTGCATTTACTGCAATGTTACATATAATCTAGATTATATATACCGATGTGCATTTTGATTCAAAGCCAAGAGTTGTAAAAATAAGTTCCCATTAAAAAAAAATGTGTATTCTGCTTTTGTCTCTTTCTCCTCTGCATGAGCAGGGTGGCAAGTGGCCTTATTGGTTTAGTTTAAAATGCCTTGCACTGCCATTTGTGCTATACTGACCGGCACACATTTTTTCTGAATTACAGAGAAAGTGGGTTAGAGGTTAAGATGGGGAGAATATGCGTGTTTTAAAAAAATCATGTGAAATTTAATTCAACTGAATATTAAAGTTCTTTAAGTTTTCTACTTGACCTTTGCTAAAAATCCAAGAGAACAATGCAATCTTGAAAATAAGACTATGTACTGGGGTTCAGGTGAACCATCTCCCCCTTTTCCCTTTAGAATCATGTTCTGGGCTTCAAGAGTAAAGCATGCCCTTTATCCCCATTATGACAGGAGCTCTAAAAATAGTCCTGTGTGCGGCCACCTCATTATCAGGTACAAATTCGGTGCTTCTGGCCATAGCAAGAGAAAATTACTCCTTAGTTTAAGACTCTGAATCTATCTTTTTCTGCTAGTTTGAATTATATATTTCTCCTTGGCTTTCTTCTAGACGAGAGCCTCATTCACTCACTGTAAGAAAATGGTGTATTTCCTTAGAATACAGCTGCGGAGGCTAAGCACATCTCTCCAGAATGCTGGAGACTATTAATTATGGATATATTTAGAACAAGTGTATAATGCCCTATTTAAAACAAGACTGCAGTTCATCAGATGGTGTTATTTACTGTGAGGTCCCAACTTGAACAAATAATGAATGGTGGAAGAGCTTCTCGTCAATGGAAAATCCTGAATCCCTAGTCCATCTATTTACTTATGATTTTGAGTTAGCTATATTCTTATCTTTTAAATATCTTTTTCAGTAGTGATGATCCTGAATGCTTTTTTAAAATAACTATTTGAAATAAGAAAACAACTGTTTCGTAGCTTTTACTGAAAAGTGTTGTCATAAATGCAGCCACATTGTAAATGAGTCTCCAAGTTTGTGGCTCAGAAGGTGACCTCCTCGGAAATAAGAGCTGTTTAAAATCTACCAAAGGTAGTCCGTTGTGGGTCCCCTTATCTTATCCTAGAGGAATAACCTCAACAAAACACAGTATAAAACATAGGTCTGTGTGCATTTGGAGAACTGGCTGAGTAAAACCGTGAGTATCGACGTCAGAAGGGTTGTGCAAACATAGTTTACACTTCTGAATGATAAATAGAGCCATTTCAGAACTTGTTTGCTACACATAAGCCCCAGTTATGAAGGAACAAACTCTGTTTAGTTAAAGCATCCTACTAAAAACATCGTATACTAAAGTGAAGAAAAGACTCCGAGACTCTCCAAAGCACTATTTTATACACCATCATTGTGGTTGGAGTTGACAAGTCCATTTCAGTCAAGTCAAACCACTTCACTCAGGCTATTATGTTCTGTATTTCCTTGTTATACTGAAAAATTCATGTGTCTCTACAAAAGGAGTGGGCAAACTGCGGCCAGTGAGCCGACTCCAGCCTGACACCTGCTTTGTAAATAAAGTTTGAGACTATAGCCACCCCCATTCATTTACGTATTATCTATGACTGTTTTAGTACACGGAGGACAGAGATGAGTATTTCCAACAGAGACCCCATGACCAAAAAGCCTGAAATAGTCACTGTCTGACCCTTTATAGAAAAACATTTACCAACTCCTGCTCTACAACATTCGATACTATTGGGAAAATATAATTAAGAACGAATCTACTGCCAATCTAGAAAGCTTTTCCACAAAGGTAGAGGAAAAGAAAACAATTTTACTATTAAATAAACGTTAAACTAGAATGTGATGCCCTTCACAGGCAATCCACTAAGAGATCAAAAAGGCAGAAAGAAATCCCACCCTTTTGTACAGCCAAGGGAGACAACCCATCACACATATGTCCTCAAGATAAACAGTAACTGGTGCTCGTAGGAGGACTTGACAGCACCAGTCGTCACAGAGTTCATCCTAAATTCACTCAGGAATTGGGTGACCTTCTCGTTAGTGAACTGGCTTTATCCAAAGAAAAAGTAACTTTCTCCCAGTATCTTAAAGATTGAAGGTGGTTTTGCAGCTTAGAGCCAGGCACCTGCTGAGGTTAGACTCCCTCCTCCACAGCAGCAAGAACTGGGGGCTCTGTGGTCCTTGATGGCTGCATTTCAAAGAGGGACATTCCTGGGTCTTTCAGCCTTTAAAAGGCTATTCAGCTTTTAAAAAGAGTTACATACATTTCAAAGAGACAGAGAAGGAACTTAACAATTACTAGTTCTCTAAAGTAAAAGTTCTGAGAAAAGGGAGCAGGGGGTGGGGCTGGAGGAGGGAGTCCCCTTTCAATAGGGAGAATTAAGCCTCTTATTTTTAATTCGTATTTACCCTTCCACTACACATACTCATATACACATACACCTACACAGACACGAAGGAAAAGTACAGTAGTAGCAGGAGCTTGGAGCAGATGGAAATCTCATGCACATTTTTAGAATGAGGATGATCAACTTTCAGAGTTCATATTTAGTGATTGGAAATGTAGGTAAGAAATAGCATTTCTCCCCAAATCTTTCTGATATTAAAAAAAATTACAACTATAGATGCATCCTCGCTGTCTGACTTTTAGAGGGGCGCAGCCACAGCTCCTGTAGAACTGCTCACCTGTGCCCGCTGTCCACCCTGCCAGCATGTCTTCCTCCTACCCCGTCCCCGTCCACTCTCACTGTTTGCTTTCCTGCTAATCAGTGTCTCTTCTTCTGCACTAGCCTTTGCGAATACAAAGCACTAAAACTCCCTCATCCACTTAAGTTTTTCAAGGCTAGAAGCTGCAGTGGCGCTGGATGGCTCAAAGAATTGAACCTAACTTCAAAAGACTTTCTGCTCTAATACGGTTGTGTAATGCAGGCTGACTTTATAAGCCTTATGGGTTACGTGCTAAAATTCATGTGACTTTTAAGTGGCTTTCATATTCCACACACTGTGAGCTGTTGCCAGAACCAGGTTGTCTCTAAGGAAACACTCATCTGCTTGTACTGCGTGGGGCACATGGTGTCGGGTGTGTTTTGTGTATGTACATTTGGAGCACCAACACTAGAGCTAGTCTGATGATCGTAAAATCATTGCTAACATTATTATTCGTACAGTGGCTATTATAATCGTTAGAAATAAATGTCTCTCTCGAGATGTTTAACTATTTTGCAGTGAACTTAATGGTTTGTAAATATCTTCATGATGGCAATAATAATTGTTTTTTCTTCAGTGTCCATCAGATAGATGCGAAGTAAAAAATGTAAAAAGCTCAAAATTTCAGTGTTTGTTCCATGTTATATCAAAGTGAGGAAAGGAACCCATCAAAAGTAAAGATGTGCTGTTTCTAAGTCTACAATCGGTTAGATATTTTGAGTTTCCTTAGATTATAGAGGGTTAATCACTGTGACATGTCACCTCCGTAGTTCTTGCTGTGTGACACTTGGTGTCATTCTCAACTATTAGTTCAAAAAATACATCTGTTGGCGGTTGCAGAAATTTCTTCAAATAAATCAGAGCTCATTTATGATCTCATTATGTAGTTTTTTAAATTCTTGTTGTATATTCCATCTTATAGACTTTTTATTTCATCTAACCTTTGCTTATTTTTGTAGATTTACCCAGGCTCAATAGAGTTAATGCAGGTGATTGAAGATTTTATACACATTGTTGGAATGGGGATGATGGACTTTCAGAATTCATACTTAATGACTGGAAATGTAGGTAAGAAATAGAATATTTTCACAAAATCTTACTGAAATTAAAAAAAAATTGCAGGTATCTGCGCCATATATTTCCAAATGTAATATCCATTGCTTGTATCTTTAAGTATATGTGAGTAATGTATTATGGATACTTGGTGTCTGATTTTTAGATGGGCCCAATCACATATACATTACACACACACAAACGCACACACACACACACGTTAGCGTGCATCTGTGTGCATTTGTATGAATTCATACGGGCCCACTTGTGTTTATCTGCACGTGTATATGTAAAGGAGAATAAGTTCTTTTTTTCCATTTTCCAAATGCTCATTGCTATCCAATCTAATGTTGACATTATCTAATGTATACTCCAGTGTGTTTTTTAAAAGACGAGTCTTCATAATCTTCCATGCGTTTTTCACGAGGATACTGAGTTACTCTCTTGCGAGGGGTCCTGAGGGGGTGCTTTTTCTGCATGGGTGTGGAACACTTCAGAACATCTTTAAGGGTCGTGATCACGGGGCTGCTGCTTCGGTTTTCCTGAGTAACTTCCAGGGCACAGTGGGTCTCCCAGGCCCCTCTGAAGTGGACTCTGTGATGGTCCAGCACATCAAGTGGAGAGATAGTTCTTCCTGGAGTTGGCTGTAACATTGTCTCTTCTGGGGAGAAGTTGCACAGTGAAGCAAAACCTACACACACTTTTATGGAGCCATGGTTACACTGAGCCACCAGCAGTTACCTTAACCAAATGGCACGTTTCTCTTTATAGTTATGAAAACAAAGGCAAGAGCAAAGAAATAGTCTTCTTAAATATTAGATGCATTGAGTTGATACAGGTTTAAGGTTTTTTCATTCCTTCAAAGCCTCCTCTCATGATGTCACTGTGATTCAGAAGAGTTTTCTTTCATTTGTCATGCTTTAGTGGTCTTCACATAAAGGCCACTGAACTATATAGATAATAGTGTGTTTAAATAAACATATCCTACCTCACATTCTTATTCATGGGCTGTTTAAGCTGAAGTTTCTGGATCAGAAAGAGACCTAATTTGGTGGAGGGGTTATCTAGGCTTGGAGTTCAATTGGTACAGAACATAATTTTTTTATGATTAAGGCTTTCTGTGGTTCATTTTACACTTGATTTCTTCTGAAGGTCCTATAGTCCTGTAGGGACTCATTTGATCTTAGGATATCTTCCACCAGGGTGACCTCAAATTGTAATGGGCAATAGCTAACTGCTGGTAATATTCTCCAGTTGAGGAAAGCCTATGTGATGAGCGCTCAGAGGTCTGGAGACATTTCCGCACCAGTGCACCATTTTCACGCAGCATAAGGCCTTAAGTTAGATTTATGTCTTAATCCACCTTCCGAGTCAGTTTGAGGGCCCAGACTTTTCCCCAGAGTGTGTTCAGCAGCTTGTGCTGGTTCAGGAATGGAGTGAGCTGTCCCTTGCCATGGGCGATGAGAAGGAAAAGAGACCAAAAATGGTATGTTTGTTGAAGGATGAATTCAGAAATCAGAGAAAATCCAAATAGATATGCATTCCAAAAGTGGCAGGGCAAAGAGAGGAGGCATCATGTCTGTAGAAAAAGGGTAACATGTTGGCTTTGAGTGTTTGGGCTCGTGGAAGGAAGAAGCTAGAGAGATCCTGGGTGTGCTGGTCTTCATGCTGGAATCACCCTCCTCAGGGTCTCATGACTTCTCAAAAGGAACCAGGAAGGCCACTGTGCCAGGTCAGACAACTGGCAAAGTAATTTACAAGAAAAACTGAGGGGAAAAAACAAGGAGCTATTTTTTCTGGCTCTTTTTGTAAATGTTAACATCTAATTCTAAAAGACATTGGTAATTAAAAGTACTATTGGATCAATACGTGGCATTTGCTCAGAATGTGTTTGGAAAAAACCATTAAAAACACAAAGCCAACCTCAGAGTCCTGTAAACTTAAATTTGGACTTAAAATAGACTGTATGAACCACCATATCAAATTCTCTAAGAAGTGCTAGTATTATTTACTATAAGAATTCCATAAATTGCAAAAATTTACTCCTCTTTACCTTTCTTTGACTTACCAAAATTGTATATTTGAAAAATTTGTGTATTACTTTTTGCATTGATATTATGTTATCTAGGTTTGCCCACTTCCTTTATCATCATTAAACTTTAAGAACTATATTAAGCATGGTAACTCAAAGAAATTTAATGCTGCAAATAAAGCCAATATTGTCTTATATTGTCTTCAATCTCGTGTAAGGAGAGTGTGATTGTTTGGCCATCTGATTGCTTATGTAGCACTAATTATCCACATAAAAGAAGGTTATGTTCTGTGAATAAATATTCCAAACATTTATTTTGGAATAATATATGTTATTCCACCCAATAGAGATTTACCACTCAAAAGAGATCTTATTTATTGTTGATGTCCCCCAGTACTAGCCCAGGGACTGACTTACTGTAGTTTGATGATCAGAAGAAGGTTATTCTCAATAGTATTTAGGAATTTTCCCAAGTGCATCCATATGTTAGTCAGGATTCTCCAGAGAAACAGAACCAATAGGACATATAGACATATAGAAAGAGGTTTGTTTTGGGAGACTGGCTCATGCAACTGTGGATGCTGAGAAGTCCCATCATCTGCTGTCTGCTACCTGGAGGGCAGAAAAAACTGTAGTTTCAGTTCCAACCCGAAGGCTTGAGAACCAGGAAAGCCAATGGTGTAAGTCCCAGTCCGAATCCAAAGGCCTGAGAACCACAAGCACCTGTATCCAAGGGCAAGAGAAGATCGACGTCCCAGCTCAAGTGAGAGCACATCCGCCCTTCCTCTGCCTTTCTATTCTTTTCAGACCCCGAGATTGGGTGATGCCCACCTGCATTGGTGAGGGAGATCTTCTTTGCTGAGTCTATTGATTCAAATGCTGATCTCTTCCAGAAATATCCTCATAGACACATGGAGAAATAATGTTTTACCAGCTATCTGGGCATCCCTTAGCCCAGTCAAGTGAACACAAAATTAACCATCACAGTCCACTAATATCAAGTTGGATAATATGAATAATAATTACTTACCATTCATATTGTTTATGGTATCCAATTGATACTACTATATATAAAACGTGATTATACTGTTTTGTCTCGTATTTCCAATGTTTTTGGACAAGGACACAAGTAGAGAATAATTTACAGTAGCAAATTGTGAAATCTGTGAGTTGCCATTCATTTGTCTTACATCCTAAGTTCAAATAGTAATTATCCAACACTGAGCTCACTATACTGAACACACACACGTGCACACACACGCTCACACAGCATATGAGTGATAAATAGGCTGAGTAACCAAGAAAGGTTGCCTATTCCTTATGGCCATTTTCTTCAGAGTGTGTTGAAGTAAGACTACATAAAAACTTCAAAAGATCATCATGTCTTTTAGAGACATTACAATTTTTTTTCATAAAGCTGTTTAGGTAGGCCCCTCAAATTTCTGGATTATAGAAAAGTTCCTGAAGAAAGAGACGGAGTTGAATAGCCAAAAATAGGTATCATAATGACCGTACAATTTAATAACAGTCTCAGAACCTTGCTGATAGCCTATTTTATTTCAGCTTTAAAAATAGTTTCAACCTCTCTGTTTTCTGGTTCCTGATGCAGATAGAATGAGTTGGGAGCAGAGACAGAGCTGTTAGAAGCATATAGATAGCAAAAGACGAGCTGAAATGCTGCAACAACACGGAAAAGTAGTACTGAAAAATGCAGCGGAGTATGGAGTCCAGATCGCGGGAACAAACAACTGCTCATGACTCAGCTTTGAGAACGTTAGTCCTAAGACTTAGGACAATATTTATGGCCAAAATCATGGCCTTTATCCATCAAGATGAGGGATAATTTGGTTAAGATGGCAGGAAAGTGAGTGACATATCTTGGAAAGATTCTCTTTAAAAATAGTTCAAATGAAGAGTTTCGAAGCTTCTTTTACCTGAAAATGTCCCTACTTGTATCAGCTTTTGATAAACAAAATGCTCTCATATGCTAAAAATCTGTGAACATTTTGGTATAAATGTGGACATGTTCATTTCTGGAGGAAACAGGTCCATAGCTTTGGTTGACTTCTCAAAGGACTTAGGATCTGAAAAAGTTTAATACAAGGCTTGGAAAAAATATTCTACGAACAAGCCAATGCATATATAAAATAATTGAGCTTAAATAGAATATTTCTTTTTCATATTCACATATGAATATGACGTTCAAAATAGGCACATGATAATTATAATAAATGAAAGTTAATGAGGACTTACTAAAGACTAAACACTACTAAATAGCTTATATAATTACTGAATAAATGAATGAATAAATGAATATGAAATATTAATATGCTACAGAGAGATTTCAATTTTCAGTATGCCACAGTTTATCAGAAAATAGTATTCTGAATATTCTAAATATGCTATATAAGTAAGTGGTTTTTGTCTCAGTAAAAAGTGTGAATTTTTCAATGTATTTAAAAAAATATTATTATCAATTATGTCAGGGGGACCATATCTTAATATTATTTAATATGAGTTAAAGTTATTTTTCTCCAACTAAAATATTCTCTGAAGAGTTGTTTAAACTTACTTTCATATTTTCTCGCCAAATGTTTGCTCTTCAGTCCCCTGCAGTCCAGCATTTCTCTCATCACTTTCCGGAAACTCCTCTCAGAAAAGCCTTCTGGAAACTCCCAGTTGCCCAATTAAACCTCCTCCTATGTTCCATCTTTCACATCCTCTGTGCCTTGTTCACCACTCTCTCTTTCTTGAAACTGTACGTTTCTTTAACATTTATATACTTATTGTAGTATAAAATAGAATTAAAGGATAAAAATTAGACTCACGGCTTGGAAATATTTAGATTTTTTTGGAGGCAGTAACATAAAACAAAGAAGATTAAGCACCAAAGAGGAAAAAGGTGCATTATTTGAGGCACAGCTATTTGCAGTTCCAAAGACAGCACGGAATGTATGAGATCTTCTGTGATTGGAGTGATAGGCATGAGCATGCATTTCCATTGTTCCAAAGATTTGTCTAAAGTTGAAGCAGAGTATTTTATAGTTTTTTATTATGCTTTTAGTCACCTATGTTCCACAACAACTTCAAGTAGCATATTATATTTGCTTTATTTATTGGTGAGTATAGCCTATTCTTTAGAAATTAATTGTTTTAGTTTGGACTTAGAACTTGAGTTATATTCATCGACCTAATTCAAGGAAAATCAGTGATGTGTTGCATGCTGCTAGCCCACTGATTATGTTCAGTTAAAAACAAAAGGAATTTATCTCTTACTATAAGAAAAGCATTTCCTAAGGGATTCAGGTCATTAAAATAAATGAATAATCTTCTAGCCTACAAGAAGTTTGCAGTCTAGTTGTGGAATAAAAGAATTACATAAATAAATAAAATACCAAGTACACTTTGGTATGTGTCATATAAACCAAATGTTACAGAGATTCATTCCAAGAATATTCTGTGTAAGGATCTAGAAAAACTTCTTAGAGAAGAGAACATTTAGTGTAGACTCTTAAGGATGGCTGGATTGTTGACAATTCAACAGAAAGGAGTGAGTGGTAGGGAGAGCATTACAATCCAGAACATTCTTTTAGCAAAAGCAGTATAGAGTCATCAAAGTTGAGATTATATTTAGGGGTACATAGTCTACTTTGATAAGAACACATATGTATGGAAATAAAGGAAGTGAAGTAAAATTGGGAAGGCATGCTGAGACATGGGTGCTGAATTGTTCTGAATTCTGAAGACAGTAGGGAGATACTGCAGCTTGACTTCCTGAGAGTTGTGCTTTCATAAGATGTATGTGATAGCAGAAAAAGAATTTGTTGACATTGAGAAAGATTTTAAACATGGAGACTAGGAGGCTTTTCACAGTAATCCATGCAGGAGGTAGTGAAGAGTTGAATTAGTGATAGTATGAATAGAAACCAAAACATGGTTATGAATTTGAGACTCTGTCTGAGGGTAGAAACGCTAGCATTCTGTAAATGCGTGAGGTGCCAGAAACAGGGGAGGAATGAAGATTATATTTATTCAGCAAACATTTGAGAGTGCCTTTCACATACTAATGTTTAGGTGCAAGTATAACCCTCAAGTGCAAAAATAAAATATGGTCTTGGGCTTTAGTAGAGAAGTCAAATTTATGATATACACAATAATCAACTGCATAAAAAGTGATAGTTGAAGCCATAAAATCTTTCTCAACCATCAGGACAGGAATAAGAAAGAAAAGATGTAAGGTGATGCCTATATTAAAAACCAAAAATTTGTAACTACATGTGGTGTTGGATGTTCACTAGACTTACTGTGATCATTTCACAATATACACAAATATTGACTCATTATGTCATACATCTGAAACTAATACAATGTTAAATGTCAATTATATATCAATTAAAAAATATCTCTATGTACGACTATGGATAGATCTCTGTGGTATATGATTACCTGAAAAAATATGTATAGTAATAAACCAGATTAAGAAATATATTTTGTGTTCAAATAAAATTTAAGTGTTAGAAGGAAGCTATATAAGTTATAGAATAAAAGTCAATGTTGAGGGTAAAAAAAAATCACACGAAGAATCATAACAAGTGTCAGAGTAAGAATAGTCAGAAGTAGTAGGTATAAAGCATTCCAGAACAGGGCAGGATAAAAGCAATGTCATGTAACTAGTAGGCGAGAGAGAACATTTCACAATGAATACTGTAGTTAATATCAATTGCTAATAAAGTTCAGAGTATTAGAGTTAAGAAAAATCTCATGTGATTGCTGATGGAATAAGTTCTCCAGGAAAAGTGCAGACGCAATGAACAGGATCTAAATTTCCGAGCTCTTCAGGTGGGTTCAATGGCTCACCCCCTTACATTTTGCTGCAGTTATCTCCAGGGATTTACTTTGCACAGATGAATGATGCTACGCCCACTTACTGCTACCTCACAACTGCTCCTTAGGAACTATTCGAAGTTGACAATATTAGACAAAAAAGGAATATTTTCTAGGCTAATAAAATCTCAAAATACAGAACGTTGTAATTATTAGCTATAAGGAATTTCAAAAACTGTCTCTATGAATAAACCCTAAGCGATACAAGATTCTGAAAGATATAGTTTCAGGTCTCTAGTAATCCAGTAAGGCCAGTGCCTTGAAAACATTCGAGTTAAGACGTTTTTCTCTGCCAAGCTAAATGTCACTGTCTATCCTTGATTTAGAAATATGAAATCCTGGTCTCTTCAGGATGAACATTCATACTTGATATTTTCTGAAATTGAATCCAAATTCAATCTGAAGAATGGCATAATACGATTTTGCCATCTCCTTTTTCTCCATAATGCCATCCCATCAGCATCAGATCTATGTTATTTCTTCCACCCACTGGTAAATTTAATCATTTTTGGTAGAATATCTTGTTCTTCAATTGAGAAACCAACTTTCAATCTGATGATGTAATTATAAAAACGAAGTTGTGTCTCTTTCTAGGCTGATTTTCCTTTCTGTCATGGCTTAGTTTTGTGGTTCATACATCTTCATCACTTGTTTAACTTCCTCTCTTTAAAAATAAGACACTTGTAGTGAGTTGACACCAAGCCTGAGAAATACACAATTTGACATCTTTCTTGTTTATCTGTAGCACCCGATGTTGGTTCAGTCAGCTAGACTTGAGTCTGAAAGCGTCAGATTCTCCCTTCGCCTCCTGGCTCTCCACCACTCGTTCTTACTAGACACGTGAAACAAGTGGTGTGTTTTTCTCTAGGTCAGAAAGAAAAAACTAATACTTTTTTTTTTATTGTACTAACATACTGGTTCTGTTGAGAAAATAAATAGTTCAAACATAATTTTAAACTATGACTTGTTATGATATGCAACACTATAAGTTCTTTATTTCTCATTTAATAGGAATGTCTCATTGTGTTTTCTGTGATCCACTTATTCCAAATGGTTAGGGGTAGAAGCACTGGGGAGGTTAGTGGGAAAGGCCATATCAAACCCTTCTAGTGGCAACCAAAACACACTTCTCGGGGGATATGGATGGGCTGTCTTCCACCCAAATGAGAACCCCATTTTAGATGCTCCCCAGTGTCAGTATAACAGATTGGTAATGTTCATGGATTTAATTGGCTTTCGGAGGTCTTAGACATCCATTCAATAAACATGTGCCAGGTTCCGCTCTAGGTTCTGAGGATTTCTCAGGGAACGAATCGAACAGAGCTCTTGCTCTCATGGAACTTAACGTTTTATAGCAGAGACAGATGTCAAACAAGTACCAGGTAACATGCCCAATGGTTATAAGTGATGTGAGGAGAGAGACAGCATCCATCAGGGTAAGGGATAGAATGTGAAGAGAGGAGATCATTTTAGGTTGGATGGTCAGGGAAGGCCTCTGATCAGAGAAGTGGTATTTGGATATAGACCTGAATGCCTTGAGAGCATGAGACAGTGATGTGTGGGGACAGAACATTTCCAGCAGAAGGAACAATAAATACAAAAACCATGAGGATCCCTGTGCTCAATATCTTAGAAGCACCAGAGGAGGCCAGTGGGCATTTGACTGTAGGTCACATGTGACTGTAGGCATGTGACTGTAGGTCTGAACGAGGTGCAGAACCACTGAGGAATTTGAGCCGAAAAATAACCTGATCTGATCTATGTTCTGAAAGGACCATTCTGACTGCAGAGTGGAAACTAATAGACTGCAAGGGGTAAGAGTGGCTATAAGGAGACTTGTAGGGTATTTATCGCAATAGGCCAGGTGAGAGGGCTCAGTGGCTTGGACCACATGCCAGTAGAAACTGTGCGGAGTTCAGATGCTGGAGTCCTTTTAATGGTTGATCTAACAGAGTTTGAAAATGGCTGGAAGTAGGGCGTGAAAGAAAGAGAGGGTCCTGTAGAGTATAAACAAATGTCAAAAACATGCTTTGGCAACAATTTAAATATCTCTAAAGTTTAGGATCCAAAGCAAGCTTGTTTTGGTTTATTTTTTCTTTTTTTAAAATTTTTATTGAGATATAATTGACATATAACATTGTATTAGTTTTAGATGTACTACATAGTGATTTGATATATGTATATATTGCAAAATGATTGACACAATAAGTTTAATTAACATTCATCACCACACAATGACAAGTTTTTTCTTGTGATGAGAACTTTTAAGATCTAATCTCTTAGCAACTTTCAAATACGCAATACGGTATCATTAACTATAGTCACCATGCTGTTTGTTTTTTATATATACTTGTTCCTGAGTCCAATACAAATCCTTGCTCTTGCATTTTAAGCAATTTCGTCCTTTGTAGCCATCAGCATTCTGTCGTCATTCCACCATCTGAATCCTTGGACAAAAGCTAGAATGACTTTTTAAAGCTGTAACTCAGATTGAGCTGCCAGTTAACAAGTGAAATAAATCCTGCTTTCCCTACTATTTTTGTGTTTCTTTTTCTATTTATAATAAAGTCATAGAACCTCAAAAATGGAAAAATGCTTCAGGGACAACCAAGTCCAGCCATGGACTGGTCAGCTCCATTCTATTTAAACTATTTTGTATTTTTTTTAATAAATTTTTTAAAAATAAATAGAAGTTTATTATCCAAATTGGAAAAGTCTTTCCAAAGCACCTTTCTCTCTCCAGCTTAACCTGTCTTATTTGTAGCAGCGCTGCTCTCAGAGTTACAGCCCAGACGTCATCATGCTACAGTGTTTCAAATTATCAGCAGGCCTGTATTCTTTTAGAAGTTAACCGGGGTGAAAATAGTTACATAATATTTCCAGGTTTATCTAATCTGCCTTTGCAGCCCTACTCAAGGACACAATTATTCATGGAGTCATTATTAAATAGTGCTTCTTGTTGCTGAAAAACTCAAACTAGAAAACATTGTTAATGCCATTCTTTCTCAATTCGAGTAACCCAGATGCCCTCAGCTTTCCCTCTGTCATCCCTGTGTTATGCATTTCCTGGCTCTAATCCTCACTCCTGCTCTGCTCTGAAACTCTCCTATGGTCTCCAGATCTTTAACAGCTTTTGCTTCTTTATCCTGGTTTAATTTACCACTAAGAAAGAACAGAGTCTACATGTTGCTACTTTGGAATACCCGTTTTCTTACAGTATCTTACATATACATTATTTGACTGTACATTTTAACGAAAATATTCTGCTATCAGACAGTGGCTATTATTCTAAGGAACTCTTTTCAGAAGTGCTATTTGGGTACAATTTATAGGAAAATGTTTTTATTTGTTTTTTTTTTTCCTCCTTTTATTTCTTAGATTTTCCAAGAAAAGGTTTGGTAAAGCATCCCTTATACTGTATACCATTTCCCAAATTCACACTTTCACAAATATTCATGACACTATTTACTCCTAACAACCTTGCTGCCAGGCTGTTGAGGGCCCGCACACAATTTGTCCTACATCAGTGCTCCCATTCAGAGTGGATGCATTTTTATCCCTTTGCATCTTAGTAATTGAGAGTTAAAGATTTGTTCCGTTGTCTTGCTCACCCAACCACGCTCTAACCTATTTCTGTTACATAAAGAACTTCACTATAGTTTTTGATATGACTCTAGGGAAATCTTACTCATATGCTCTGTATTTCTACATTAAAGTAAAGGACTCTTGACCTCTATTTTCTTTTTAGTAATATTTTTCATGTATATATACTTTATTAGAAAATTTAAAATTGTTTTTCTGGTTAATTACATATTTTTAAAGGATGACTATATTATATCTTTAATGAGTCTTTTATAACACATTTTAGCCAGGGAAAATTTTGTGAAGATATTTGTTCCTCATTCAGTCTCCTTCCCTTCAGTGACCGTTTAGAGGAGAATGCCTGGATGAAGACTGAACCTTTGGCTCTAAGGCCTGTTGTTTCTTTTGGATTTTATATTTACTGGGAAAATGCTCAAGGTCTAAAGAAACCTAATGAGGTCACACAAAAGTCAGTTGAAAATGTACAACATATAGGATGTGTAGTAATGCTCAGCAGCATTGGCACACGAATAGGAAAAGTTGACTTTTACCGTAGCTATGTGCACTATGAGAAAAGAGTTTAAAGCCTAGAGGATGAAATGCATTTAACAGCCATGGTGAAGACATGTGTTTTAGTGGTACGTCTTCGTGTATTGGACATGGATTGTGAAAGCTGTCCCGAAATAGAAAACCACAATTTTAAAAATTAAGATTTCTGGTGAGAATACAGACTGAGAGTTCTTGAGTTTCTCACATGTTGACACATAGACCTAACCACAGAAATTTTGGGTTTGAGTTTTCTTTAATTATTCTCTATAAAGAACATGAGTTTCTGCAAAGAAGTTGCTCATGACTTCTGTGCCCTGGGGAAGCTGTGAAGAAGGGCTTTGCGTAAAGAGATCTGTGCTTCACCTCAGTTCATGAGATCTGGAAGAGGACTCCAGCTAGGGAAAGGCTTTCAGAGCTGGGATCAGCAGAGGGGCCATATGGGAAACTGAATGGCTTCCCAGTTCCCTGGAGACATTGCATCTAAAAGACGTCGGCAGCGCTACTTCATTATTCTAAGGTTAATTCATTCAGAACCCGGTAGACTCACACTTACAGACCAGAATAGAAACATAAAATCTAAAGCCAACTAAAAACAAAACTTGCATGTTATAAAATAATACCTCTGGTCTCTATTGGTTTATGGATTTGAAATGACTAAAACTGGCGTTCTGCTTGCCTTCCTTCTGATTTTGCTGTTGACCTAATTAAAAGGATGTTGCTGCGAGTTTCTGTGAATATGACAAACAATTCCATTTTCTCTGTCTCCATAGCGATATTTGCTTATATCTATGGCAATAGTGGTCTGCCTCTGTAACGACAACCAGTGAAGAGAGAAGAGACACTGATTCTCTTCTAACAATTTTTTCATTGTTCTCTTTTATGATTTCACCTTTTCAAAAGTCTTATTTTACTTAGTTATACCAAAAATTCCATACTAAATTATTCCTCTTCTCCATTGCTTCCTTCATTGAATTTCAAATAAATAGGTTCTCATCTGAATTTGACGAGAAACTCTGTTTGTCTGAAAACTCTGACCGGATTAAAGACTGGTGCTCTCGATGTTGATGTGAGCAGGGATGCCATTTCGTATCTAGGAAAACATACTGGCTGTGAAGCTAGAATCGTCTGCGAACCTTGGCTATTCTACAGCTAACTGACCTTCTGCAAGTTATTTCATCTCTAAATCTCTCAGTTTGGTCCTTTCTATAGTAGAGATAATAATAATGTCCTCCCTGAAGAGTTATTATAAAGAGTAAAGATAATATATATTTAGCATCTGGCGTGTACTAGGCCCTCGGTAATTGGTAGTGGACAGATATAGGGCCAAATATAAGCTCTGCTGCTGTTTGGGTGTGTGCCTCGGGTCAGGTCACTCAGCCCCCACAGCCACGGTCTGCTCCCCCAGGGAACTTCTAAAGTTCCTACCTAAATTTAATACTCCAGGTCTTGTGTGTGTGTGTGTGTGTTTTAAATCTCAATAGTACAATTATTGTTTATTTCACAAAGTAGATCAGGATCCCAGACTTCTAGGAAGATAATATAACTAAATCTAGAAAGCCATTTCTGCTGTGTCTGTTTTAAAGTGAGTTTGTTACACAGTTGTCTTCTCCACTGTCGCGACACAAAGGCCCACAAACGCTTCAGTGGTGTGTGCACTTTGTTGTCTTAAGAAGCTGCTCCTCTCTTTCTTGTATTTATTTGTCATTAGATCCTGGCTCCTTTGAATAATTCACAGAGAAGAATCTTTTCTGCTTTAATCTTATAATTTCTGCTCCTTAACATGTAATCCATCACCTGTAGTCTGCAAAATTTTTGTATCAGTTATTTCTACTTGTTTTTAGTGCCATGGAGTGGATTCCGATTCCTGGTGACCTTGTGTACAGCAGAGCGGAACCCTGCCCTGTTGTTCTGCACCTACCTCTCACTTTCTGGCACTGTATCAGACAATGCTGCACTGCTATTCATAGGGTTTTCATGGCCACTTGTTTCAGAATTGGGTGAACAAGTCCTTCTTCCTACTCTGTCTGAGTCTGGAAGGTCCACTAAAACCTGTCCACCATGGGTGATCCTGCTGGTATTTGAAATCCTGGTGGCATAGATTTCAGCATCACAATAACACGCAACCTCGACAGTGTGACAATCAACAAATGGGTGGTGCATTCCTTGACTGGAACACGAACCAGGGCCATCGTGGTGAGAGCGCTGGATGGTAACCACTAGACCACCAGGGCTGGCTAGTTATCTCTATAGATGCATCAAATAATTCTGTAGCATTACTATATCCTCCTGAATTCATAAATGAATTAGTTCTCTTTTGTCTTTAAATAATGTCTTTTGAACAGTCAAAAATATTTTTCTGATTTTGTTACCTACTTAAACTTTTCATATGAAGAGTTTTAACTTTAGAAATGTAAATAATTACTTAGGTGGTTAGTTTAATGTGTTTTCTTTCATTGGTCTTCTGTTTCGGTCAGTGGCATGTGAACGTGAGTGAGCGGCTGTGAGTGTGTGTGTGTGTGTGTGTGTGTATGTTCTAAAATGTTTATCAGTGTTTGAACCTGAAATGCGGTTGTTTTAGATACCCTTAAAATTCATACTATGGGCTTAGGGGGAATTTGTGGGTTTTTAAAGTCACATCAAAAAAGGAGATACTTTTTAATAAAAGTTAAACTGAATTGAAAATCTAATAATAACAACCTTTAAAGGACATATAATTTTATATGCTGGACAGTATTTTATTTGAGGTTTAGCTGATGACTACAAAATAGAATGTTATAATTGTATTGACTGTGCAATTCATAAGGGAAGGGTTCATATTGGCTAATAGGTTATATATCCAAATATATATTCTCAAATAAAATAAAGCCTGATACACTGAAATTATTAATAGGGTTCTAAACTGCAATAGGAATCCAGGGGGATATAGTTGGTATTAAGATATTGAAACATTTTCTTTGCTACTACAAAATGTTTTAATAACCAACTTCAATATCCATTTGGGCTACTTTATTACTTTTTGAAATATGAACCTTCCTCCTTTTGAAGACTCTGTTTCCATTATCGAGAACAGTAATCGCTCTTTCCCTTTTTCTAGGTAGTCTTCTGCTTTCTCCAAACTCATTGCCTGATTAATTCTCTTTTAACTTTCCTTAACTCCTTCAATTTTTTCTTCATTTTCCCTAAAATGCAATAATATTCTTACTAAAGTTGATAACCTCTATCTTTAAAATTTATTCTAAAAATCCATAATATTTTAAAAATATAATAGCATATTAGAAATATGGAATATTTCCTTTTATATATGAATTTATTAACAGAAAAGTAAGTACATTATTGTGTGATATAATTTAAACTCCATAGGTGAAGAAAATTGCGATTGATTGGTGTACCCTTTTTAACTACATGTAAATTATTGTAGTGAAATAGAACCCTCAATTTAATCTTAGAGCATATGTTTTTATGTATTTGTGTATGCAGGTGTGTGGGGAAGAAGAGTAAATTATTGTTCATTTGGGAGTTTTTTGGGGGGACCTTATTTTGGTTTGTTGACACTAAGACCAAAACTGTTATCTGAACTTGATGGGTAAGAAGTGATGTTCACAATTATAGAGCTCATGTATTAATTTTTTTCAACAAAACGAGTTTGTTTATATTCCAACTGTAAACTCATGAATCTTTACTATAATGCCATTAGGATCTAAAGGTTGTTTTTGCAGCATAATGATACTAGTCTATCAAATGGGGTTAATTGTACTGGTTCAGAGTGTCTTGTGGGGTTAAGGGGAGCAATGCACCAGCACTGACGCGTAAGAGTGCAGTAAATGGCATCATCTCTTGCTGCCATTTGTCCCCCTGCTTTCTCCAGATAATTTCATTTGGTTAGGCACACACGTCTCACCCCAGTTCTCCCTATTTTGAAAAAGGCTTAGGGCCCATGGTTTCTTTTAGGTAAGATGAAATGGCTAAAATTGTACGAACAACTTGAAACCACCTCCTTGTTCTCATCTACGTTATCTTAGAGTCATGTACTGAACCTGGCCCAGTCCCCCTCCCCAGTTAAAATTCATCTCCTGCTTTCCATTTCTTCCTTTATTCATTATAGTAAATCAATATTTATTAAGTGCCTACCAGGTACCAACTATCTTCTGGGCACAGAAAGATGAGCCAAATATGCCTGGTCTCTGCCCTTATGGAGGTTACACTGTGGTGGGGAAGATGTTCAGTTTTTAAATATAAAACTTATGTGAATGAATGAATCAGTATATAATTTGTATTGTATGTAATGTAAGGAAAAAGAACTTTTAAAATGAAAATACATATCGATAGATAAACAGATTCATAGATATAATTTAAATTGGGGTAAATGATATAAAGAAGAGAAACTAACCAGGATTCCTAACTTAGATATGTGAGCAGTGGTTGCTCAGTGCTAGAAAGTTCTCCTTGGTATCTAAGCCAAGACCCAACGGTTGAGTGGAATTAGCCAGCGAAGGTGTTGGTGTGAAGTAAAAGAATGTGAGTGTGACTGGAGAGCAGCTGTTCATGGGAAAAGTCATGAGCTGACAGTGAAGAGAACGTCAAGGATCAGGTCATGGAGAACCTGGAAATGATCTTGTATCTTGCACAAGTGTAACAGGAAACCACTGGGGAGTAACATGGTTCAACTCTGCTTTACAAATACTCTCACTGCAGTGCGGAGAGTGGACAGGAAAGGAGCAAGAATGGAGGCTGTGGACCTGGTGAGTTTAATTTAGGCAAGATCTGAGGGACTATTGTGTGGCAGTCAAGGTGGAGATAAGCAGGCAGCTTTAAGTTATGCTTTGGAAGAGAAACTGCAAGCGCAGTGATGGACTAGATTCTGGGGATGAGGATATGGACATGTCAAGGATAACTTGCTGTTCTCTGTCTTGAGAAAAGGGTGGATGGAGGTACCCTTCATAGAGATGGGAAAGATGGCATTAGGAAGGAGTATTTTGATGAAGAGTGGGTAGAAATCAGGAGTTAAGCTTGGGGTATGCTGTGATTGAGATGCCTGAAAACATTCAATTGAAGAGTTCAAGTGGACAGGTTTGGAGTTCAGAAGAAAAGTTCCTACACCCATCTGCCCGTGCTTAAGATATTTGAGGGAAACAGGTGTCTCACTAGACTGTAAGCTCTTTCTATACAAGGATTTTTTGTTTCTTAATTTTGAATCTTCCACAGTATTTTCCACAAGGCAGAGAATGGTTGAGGTGAAGGAGAAAAGGAAATTGGCGTATATTGTGTCTTGTTGTGGATAGGGAATGAGCTAACTGTCTTTGGCTTCATCCTCATGAAAGGCTATTGATTCTTACAGATGGTCAAACTGAAGGGCAATTAAAGGACTTGCCAAAGATCACGAAATAATTGGAAAACTAAGTCTATTTGTCCCCAGGGCCCAAAGATGTCACATTAAACCCTATGCCTCCTGTTGAGCCTTTGGTAAACCTCGTTCATTAAATAAAAATATGGGGAGTTGTGTCAAACCTACTATATGTTAGGGTCCTATGATACAACAGTAAATAGGGGCAGTTCTTTCCCTTCTGAAGATCATAGTCCAGTGTGGGAGGCAGACAATAAACAAGTCTGTATAAACTAGACAATTTAACTGTGAATAGGGCCATAAAGAAAATAAACGGTATGATAAAATAGAGAAGAATGGGAGGGAATTGAATTTCTTTATATGGGGAGGTTAAGACAGACCCAGCTAAGGAAAAAGTAATTTGGCAGAGACTCAAGGATTAAGGATAGAAAAGAATGTTCTAGTTAGAGAAGAAAAACCCTGTGGTAGAAAGGAAAAGACACGTGCAACTTGCTCAGGGTGAGCAAACCAGACAGCCATGTATAATGTGATTGCAGAGACAGACAAGCCGACCATGCCGAGCCTTGTAAGGCCATGGTATAAGATTTGGATTTTATTCTAAGGGCAAGCTATCTAATTACTTCAAGGAAGGGAAAAACGTGATCTGATTTATATTTTTAAAAGATAACTCTGGTTTCTGAGAGAAGAAATGCAGGGAACAAGAGTAGAAACAAGAAGGCCAGTCGGGCAGCTCTTGAGTCAGTTCAGGTTCGAGGTTCTGGTGGCTTCTAGAGGGTTGTGGGATGCAGACAGAGGAAGGGCAATGATTTAAAACACATTCTGGAAATAATACTGGGAGGGGGTGTTGATGGAGGGGCCGCAGGAGGCAGAGGAGAACCAGAAGTAGAGAATGACCCTTACTTAGGTTTTTGGTTTGAACATCTGCATACATGGCAGCACCTTCTATTAAGATGGAGACTCTGGGGAAGAAAGTGCTTGGGTGGCGGGAAGTCAAAGTTTCTGCCCAATAAACGTTTCTTGAATTAAAGAACCACAATATTGGTCACATAAGACAGTTTTTCTTATATGATAAGCACCATATTTTCTTGCATGATGGTTCATTTATGGATTGTCTGTGGGTGCCTTCACATCCTACCAGCAGAGTTGGTAGTTGCAGCAGAGCCCTGATGATCCATAAAGCTGAAAGTATTTACATTTTGGCCTTTTATAGAAAGAATTTGCCAACCTCTGCAATGGAGTATGGTTTTTGTTTTTTTAAACCAATGGCCCTTCTCCTTTATCTTTATAAAGCCTTTGCCTCCTTATAAAGCCACTCTGTCATTATTAAAATACATCTCTCCGTTCCTGAGTTACTTTACTATTGTGGTTTTCTTCTTCCTCTCTCTCTCTCTCTCCCCATCTCCATTAATTTTTGGTGTCTTTACCTGTTTATTTCTCTTTGCCCTCTAAAAGTGAGCCTTTCCTGAACTACATTTCTCAG
Organism: Ceratotherium simum simum; assembly: GCF_057802395.1. Classification (NCBI taxonomy): domain Eukaryota; kingdom Metazoa; phylum Chordata; class Mammalia; order Perissodactyla; family Rhinocerotidae; genus Ceratotherium; species Ceratotherium simum. The sequence goes on from NC_141912.1 coordinate 62,961,185, forward strand.
CTTTTTTCTGTCATCTCCTCGATATCCGCATAGCTCACCATCTCACTTCTTTCAGTGTCTGCACAAATGCCAGCTTACCAAGGAAGCTTTCTCTACTTAGTAAAGCTTCCCGACCCCACTCCTCATTCTCTCTCACATCATTTATCATTACTGATGTTCTGTCTGGTTGTATTATTTGTTCCTTTCTCCCCAGGTACTGTGCCAGTCCCATGAGGGTGGGGACTTGGACTGTTTTGTTCATTGGTGTATTTCCAGTGCCTAGAACTGTGCCTGGCATGAACTAGGGGCTCAATTAATACCTGTTGAATGAATAAATCTGTCCGTTGTATTCTCTCTTTAGGAGAACTTATCCATGTCCACGTTATCAACTCTTACTTCTAATTAGAAGGCGTCTAATTTACATCTCCAAGTCCTAAATTTGATCATGCTCCAGGTTTCCAGATCTCTTAGCCTACAATGACATTTTCAGCCTTGTTTCCTACTACTCTGCTGCCTAAACTTTTCTGCCCTGTTAAAAATGCTGCTATAACTCTAGGACATATTAAGTTTCCTCATCTCATGCCTTTGCTCTTCTCATTCCTCCTACCCAGACACTACTGTTCTGATGCTTCTGGATCACCACAGGCCTTTTCCAGGCCTCAGGTCTGCACAGTCAGTTTCCTCTTCCCTTAGCTCAGACTCAACCATCAAACCACAGCCCACTCTGTCCTCTTCAGAGAGGTCTTCTTGGCCAACCAACCACGCTCCATCTCATCGGTTATTTCTTTCATGCCCCCCATCACAATTTGGAATCCTCTGAATTGTTTGTTCACTTTCCAGTGGTGCATATTCCCCACTAGACTGTGAGCTCTTTAAGGGCAAAGACTTTGTGTCTCCTGCTCACTTGCTAAGTCCTCAGTGTAGGCAGTGCTTTGGAATACTCTCAGGACTCAATAGAGGTTTCCTGGATGAGTGAATATCCAGAATGAACTCTTCAGTCGACAGGGATGTCTTTTCTCTTCTCATCATAGAACTGTTCAGTCCTATTACTGCTGCGAATGGATGATTCACCATCTTGGGGATTGTTGACTTCTGTTGTCGTTTCCTGCCTGCATTGGTGCCTAACTCCTCATAAGTTCCTGACTTAGCTCTCGAGTAAGGTTTAAACACCCTTAAGTATGAAAAACAATGTATTGTACAGACATACACACACACACTCACACACACACAAACACATATACACATATGAAAAGAGAGTCAATAATGTTGCACATGCAAAAGCTCTCATTTTTTTATACTCGGGTGATTATCATCTAATGCTTCTTCCTCTACAGGAATTCTGTTCTTAATTTCACTGGTTAGGAGAAGAGGGAGAATTTATTTCCTAAAACATTTTCTATATTGACTTGTTTTTACTATTCAGGTATACATGCAAAAATGATTCCCAAATCACATTTTATTTTGCATTTATATTAGGAACAAAATTGTGAACTACTTGAATAGAGAAGATGAACAATTATAAAAAGCGCCTGTTTCTAAAAGTCCACAAAACATACCCCTTGGAAAAACTGAAAGAAAATTGGTATAATCAGCTTCAATTTCCCTTACTATATTCTTGTGGCATAGAAAGAGAAAAGTATCAGAAAAAAACATACAGTAGATCACAAAAAAAGTGCAAAAACTAAGATGCTTTTAGAATCTATTTCTCTTTAAAGAAAAATTGCAGTATTTAAAAATAGGTTCTCCGATGTGTGTCAAGAACAGGGGTAGGCAAATTTTTTCTGTAAAGGGCCAGAGAGTAAATATTTTAGGTTCCTAAACCATATAGTCCCCACTGTAACTGTCTGACTCTGCCACTGTTTCATGAAAGCAGCCCTAGACTCCATGTTAATGGTGGGTCTGGCTGGATTCCAATAAAACTTTATTTGTGGACACAAGGGAGGCATTTGATAAATACTTGTTGCATGAATTAAGGAAGGGGTGACGAGTGCCAAGGTCATGGCAAGTGTTCAATAAATGTCATCTGTCCTTCCCTTCCCTCCCAAATGCACTCAGCATTGCTAAATAAATATAAAAGTAATGGCTCTTTAAGCTGCTAAATGCCAGGAGGTCTCACTATGTGTAGGGTCTACTCAGCCCCTGTGTGCTTCCTTGGGTCCATGAACAAGACTAATGGCTGCTTTCTAACACACTGATGCAATGCGTCATTCCCTCCCTCCCATATTTTTCTTGCAGGATTTCAAAACTGTGCAGGTGACCACCTAGTAATACTGAGTGATGTTTTCCGCAAGCAATTCCATTTTGATAACTGGCCAATTTTCTAATATTGATGAGTCAGTACCCAGTTTGTAAGTTGTTCCCTCTGAATCAACATGAAAAATGATGCAAACTTTCAATATGCCAGAAACATCAATATAAGGAAACAGTGAGAAGGACAGTTTTGAAGGCATCTCTGACACTTCTTCTCTCCCCTCTACGTGTGTTTATGATAATGAATGAGGTGCCCTCGCTTGGGAGTTTCCTCTGCTCATTTACAGAATGTGAGTTGCTGCATTAAGCACTTAGGTCACTGCTTAAAAGTAGTGCTTTTGAAGTTCTCTTTACAGTCTGTGGCCTTGGCTGAAATGAGAATACTGAGTTTGTCATTCATGATGAAGTCATTTCCTTTCTTGATTGAGGCAATAGATTTTTAACCTGGCTGACGTTGTGAGACCAAATAACCAGAGAAGACAGCCCCTCCCTCAGGGAGAATCTATCAGAAAAATGAAAGGAAGGGAGGGAGGGCGGGGAAGAGGGAATGAGTAAAGACGAATCCCTATTCCACTGCCTAGGTGGTACATTTAAGGACTAAAGGATGAGCTCTGTTTATTTTAAGTACATTTCCTGCCTTTGGTTATCTTAATGTATTCAACATAAAGTTTTCAATAGTAATCTCATGCCTAAGGTCACCAAAGGACAACCAAAAAAGAATGATGCAAAAGTCAAATACTTTATCATCATATGGAACACAGAGTGAGGCCATTCCCTTGGACATGATAGTGAGAAAACCTACTCTAATGATAATAGCTGTCCCTTGCTTGGGACCAGCCGTGCTCCAGTACTGTTCTAGGCACTGACTCTCACCTCTCAACATACAGTAACTTGTTGCATCCCCAACATCCCAGTGAAGTAGATAATGTTTTATTATTCCCATATGACAGAAGAGGACATCGAGGCACAGAGAAGTTAGGCAATTTTCCCAGTGTCACGCAACTTATAAGATAAACATGGAATTTATCTTCTAAAATGAGAATTTTGAGAGTAATAGGAGATGCTATTCATACTTACACAAAACTGCAGGGGTAAACTGGGCCTGGCCACTAAAACTAAAACATTATAGTTAGCTTAAAATATCAGGGATTTGAATCCAGGGGCCAGATACAGAGCCCACACTTAGGCCCCTCTGGTAAACTGCCGTTTTCCTCTCATGGCCCTCATTTGCCCATTCTGCTCATTCCTGCATCATTCATCCCTGCACTCTTGCTCTCTAGTCTTTTCCTTCCACCTGCCTTCCATTCTTGTCCATGGTGCAACTGATGTATCAAATTAACTAACTCCAGCTTGTAAGTGGACCATTCATGTTAAAAGGGTGAATAACACAGAGTCACCATCCTCCTCCTCCGGGACCTCCATAAGGGCAAAGGGCTAAAGCCTCATGATTTTCCTCGGGAAAAATTAGAAGCCATACCCTGCTTTGATGAACCAAAGGAGGCCTCAGTGGTTACAAAAAAGCAAAGACAAACAAACTGCTCATGTGCTTTTAGACCCATCTGCAAAAATTCCCTCTGCTTTCTGATGAGTAAAAATCTATACTGAACCTGAATCCTTTGAGAGCTTGGCCAATAGCAGACATGATGCTCTCAAAGGAATTTTATGCTGTATAACCAAATTTGAAAGGAAAGTATTAAAAATGCAAAATTAAAGTGCAGCTGGTTTTCCTTCAAGGTTTATCAGTGATGAGTCACCTATTTTTATTGCATAAGAAATCAAATCTAGTGTTGTAATAAAAACACAATACAGTGAATTTAGGGTAATTCTTGGAACATTCAAGATGTGCCTCTTTGTTCAGGGACACCGTGTCCTTTGAAGTTTCTTCTAAGCACTTTAATCTTCTGTAAGAAAGGCATTTTCTCAATTTTTAAGGAAAGATGCTCTATCATCCAAATGCCCACAATGACTGGTTTTAATGCAGCAATTATGACAGAAGCAAAGTATGTAGGTTGTGCACTTAACCCTTTGCATATATGTCCTATGTGTCACACTATGTGTCAGCACTGGACACATAGTTACTTGAGACAGAGTTTAAGCATTCGTTTTTAATCTTATCTCTTTGGTATTCACTTAACATACGAGCTTCCCAGATCCCTAAAGACCATAACTGCATCTAAATTTTACCTAAGGGTTTTGGACAGTTAAACTCGGTGAAGAAGGGAAGGAATTGAAGATTGGATGGGTCCAAGTTATTTTTGCTATATGGAAATAGGTTTTCTTGTTAATCACTGCAGGGTCATGGAGAACCACAGTGTCATCTTAGGCATCTTCCTAGGTAGGTTTAAGGTAAAGATGTGCAATTTTAAATACTGCATATTTTAAAGAACACATATACTGATATCTTGAAGGCTAGCATTTGAATCTCATCAGTCTATGAAGGCATATCCCTTTTTATAATGTATTTATTGAAAATATCATCTTACTTTAAGAACTACACTTCTACTAAAATTAATGAATAAATTTTTTTATGTACTTCTTATGCTCAAGACTATGCAATGTAAAGGATTTCTTGCGTAAATTAAATAGTGATCCTTATTGATTTTTATATTCCCTTAATCTAGACTATATTCAAAAGTACAATCTAATCTATAGTCGTAATTTAATGGCCAATGTGCGTCTAATTGAAAAATGAACGCATTTCATAAAGTGAGATACATGTGTGTATAATTATATCATTTTTATGTATTTAAGAATATGGTATTAGACTAGCATTTAGTCAGGATAAAGTGATATATAGTTGGTACAGAATATGGTCCCTCCATTTGTTATTTCTTCTTTTTGTTTGTTTTCTATCCAATGTGTACAGAAACAGAAGAATTCTTAGACCTCAGGGCCCAACAATTTGTCTCTCGTTTATTTTCCTTTATAATAAAAATCAGTTGTGTGACAGTCAGAAAAACCTTCATTTCTTTTCATCAGTTTTTAGGCAGAGAGGTGAAATAAATTTTCTCTAAACACCAAGACAATGAAAGTCAGATTCAAAGAATTTGGAAGTAGATGGACTTAGTTTGCATATAGAATCAAGCTCAGGGACCTTCAGAAAGAACGTGTTGCCAATGTGACGATCTGCCCATCTATGTGTGGTGGAGGATCTGGACCCTTTAGGACACGTGAACTGGGTTATTGATGAACAGTAAAGACCTTATTGTTTGAAAAATTAAAGAAACTAAAATAATTAGAGATGTTATCCAAAAACAGCATTTAACATCCGTAACTAATGTATGTGTTACCCAGCACCGTCTTCCCGTCAATATTTAGTTACAAAATCCTTTTTAAGCCTATTATGTCAAATTACAGGCCAAATGAAATTCCATCCGATGCTGATAATGGATGTGCGTAATAGCCTGAAAGAGTTTTAACGAAGTACAAGAATACATAACCAATTTAATTTGGAACTAAGCCAATGGTGCAGTAATATATTTATACAATTAATATTGTTAAATTCTTACTTTCATCCTCTCTTGGTCTAAATTACACGTTTCTTTAGAATGAAATCCACTTATGAGGAGCCTAATGGTTATTTGCTTTAGCTTTCTTATTGTGACAGCTTTTAGAGTTGCCCCATCATCTTTCTCTTTAAATCTTCCATGGGACACCTGAAACTAACATGCAACAAGTATGGACCTATGTAAAAGTTATACAGATCACATTTCTTAATTGAAAATGTGTATAATCAATAAGTGACTAAGTATTTATCTTCATAATTTTATTATATGTAGTTTTATATATATATGTGTGTATATTAATAATAAAATAGTGGATATATATAATGAAAAATATATTCAGCCATTACCAAACATATCGTTCATTAATTTTCTCAATATATATGTAAATACTGCCAGTAAAGACTGAATTCTCCATTCAGATATATACATTTATTACTTTCGATAGTGGGCGTACATTTTAAGAATTGCTTGTTATTACTAATCTATTTGTTGGACATTTCTGCATGTCATATTGGCTCTGTAGTTATGGCATTATGGGTGCTTCATTATTTGAATTCTGATAGTTCTGTCTCCCTGAGCAATATGGCTTTGGTTTCCAAATCTTCATCGTACCTCATCTAATCCATGAAAAATTTGTTCCAAAGACAATGTTCAGATGTAAGTGCAGAAAATTTGTTCTGAAGACAAAGTTCAGATTGAGATGCAAATTTCAGTCTATGAATCAAGTGTGTTAAAATATTTCAAAATATTTAACAAAAAATACAGTATGGGCTTCTAAAAATTGCGATGGAGGCCAACCATCAACAATTAGTGTAGTGATACTTGCTGGTACTCTGAGAATATCCACCCCACCATTGACCATCATTGTATGATTCCAGCTGAAAGCAACAAAAACCTAGATTGACAAGTAAAAGAATCAGCAATCTTAATGAATATTGCCTAATAATAAGAAATGTCTGTTTTGTAGCTCTGATAAATATAATTTGGGCTCAACGTTTTATTTTGAATATGCTGCAGGGTTTAATTTGATCGACTTTGATTACACTGAAAGATTTTAGTTGATGTTATTACTTCTTTTTTTAATAGTGGCCAGCATTCAGAAGCTTCCTGCAGCCTCTGTTCTAACAGACATCAACTTCCCGATGAAAGGTCGGAAGGGAATGGTTGACTGGGCAAGAAACTCAGAAGACAGGGTAGTCATTCCAAAAAGCATTTTCACTCCAGTGTCATCAAAAGGTAAATATGTGAAATAATTTAAGCTGTGAACAAAACATTTCTGATAAGATCATTTAATAAAACACTAGGTATAAATCTCCATGCATTAAACAGTTTAGAAACAGTCTGCGGTCTTCACTCTCAACTAGTTTTGTGAATACAGAAAACTTACATTTGGTCTTTAAATCTCTGAATTCACTGGAGGAAAGGATCTATTAAAACAGAAAAAAAATACAAGTGCAAATTACAGACCTGAGCTTGACATGGTAAGTTTCAGCATTGATAGTCTCATTCCCGTGTACAGCATGTGGCCTAATATTTTAACTTTAGGCGTTGAAACCTGTTGTGTTTTCCATGCAAAGTCATTTATATTTCTGCCTCACATTTGCTTTGGTTTGAAGATATTATTTGGGTATATAAAAAAGAATTGAAGAAAAAATTAAGTTTTAAGAACATCTTCAGTAGCCTCTAAAATTAATGGCTATTTTCAACAGTGACATTGTGGTCTTAATTCTTACTTTGGAGATTTTGATCTTATAGCTTAGTGCTCCAGACGAGAATTGGCTCTCTTTCCCCCATCATTGGGAATTTAAACTCCTTAGCTGCAACTAAAGCAGCTTCTTGTCTCAACGTGATGAAAGAGGGTTCTTCCTGACACAAAACCACTGACCACACATCTTCTAGAACTATGATTAATGTGGGGGTATGGGAGCTGGCATGCCCCATGCATGGTTAAGGAGGCATTTCTTCTACCCAGCTTTGCATCAGCAAATCCTGGAATCCCCTTGTAATTAGCAGATTAAAGTTTTATAAGACATAGTATTTTTCTTGTTGTTTCACTAATATTTTTTAATTCTATTCCTTCTAGAATTAGATGAATCATCGGTATTTGTTCTTGGAGCAGTCCTGTACAAAAACTTAGATCTAATTTTGCCCACTCTGAGGTAAGCTACGAGGTAATAAGCTGTTGTAATCTTTGTAAATTATTCCAAAAATGTGATTATAGCTCATTCTATGAAAATAGTCACACAGGCGTTAGTAATAACAAAGGGTTTTTTTCTTAAATGAAATAGAAAATGCCAATTTAATGAACAGCTTATTAGCATATTATGCATTTCAAAACAACCAGAAAAGACAATTTGGTCTCTGATTATAGCCCTGCAATTCTTTTGTAACTAATCATGACTTGCCTTAAGACTGAGAAAAAAAAAGTAAGAAAAAGAAAAATCTCAAGTCGCTGTAACAGAATGGGTCATATTAAAATTAATCTCTCTCCTCTCTCTATTTGTACGTAATGGTGCTCTTCATCAGCGTTACATGGAATTAGAGTTGTATCCTGATGACTAGGAATACATGGTTTTGTTCTTCATTTGCACAAGATCTTAATTGGCTTCTGAATAAATATTCAATTACAAACACATTAAGAAAAAATGCTGTTGTTCGATTAGAGGACTATTTTTGGAAGAAACCCATTGATTTCTTTCCTCTGAGACATTAAAAGAAATAATTACAAATAGTAATTCCACCAGCATTAATTTATTTGCTCTACTGTCTTAACTGCTTTAACAGATCTCACAGAAAACATCATTCACATCTGTTTGGATAATGATGCTATCACTCACTATGACCCGTTTCCTCCAGGTCACCTCATTTTGGAGGACTGAGATTAAGTCGTTTTTTAGTTAAACACAGCCGTGTGCAGTGAGCTCTTACTCACACCCTCATGAATAAAGCTTCACGTTTTTTGAGAGGAGAGACTGTGAATGATGTGTGCAGTTATACCGGGGGCATTACAAATGGTCTAATAAATAAAAACAATTCGAGTTAAGTCCAGGAGGAAAAGGCATCCCAAGGAAGCTGCAGTGACTAGTCATGATTCTTTGGAGAAAATCTTTCTGTGTGCAGCAGGTTATTAATATAGTTGGTGAGTCATCACCATGAGAGTCCCTCTCGATGAGATGCAGGTTCTCCTTCAACTACAGACTGTGGGAAGTTTAGCTTTCTCTAACTCCCTTTGTCTCTGGATGGAATTTGGGCTTTCTGAATTCAAGTTGAATCACAAACTTGAATAGGTTTGTGTTTGGTTTTCTTCTACTAATAATAAATTTTCAAAACTAATGTTTACTCTCAGTGTTTCCACTGGTTTTATTAAAACACATTGGCATGTACAATTGCTCATAGATAAAATGGATTTATAGTGACACTGCCTCTATCTTTGTGTATGATGTTCATTTGAGGAGAAATGTGTCAAAGTTAAAAGGACCCACATACTCAAAGTTAGACACGTACTTCCACAGGGAGTTTGTTTGCGTAAAGCTGATCTTTCAAGAATTCAAGACTAGACGCTGATTTAAAATCAGATGACTTGGGTTTTAATTTCAATTTAACATGAGAAGAATTTTATAAGCTTGTCCAGTCACTCAGCAATCTCTGCCTTCAGTTCCACTTTAGAATAGAAGCACCTTTATGTGAAATATTCACCCTGTTTACTGCTGAGGGATGTAGTCAGTGCAAATAAAATATTCGATATAAATGCTTTAGACTGTGGATTGGTTTCCCTCCTAGATGTCCAACAGAGTTGCATTGTGACTATTCTTGTTTTGTATACCATAGAACTCACTCACCTATACAGTGAAGTCAAGTCCTTCCAAATTTCATAAATTAATGCAGTTAAGGGAATTGGACATTTATCTAGGGATGTCTGCCTTTTTGTAAAAAGAAAAAAAATGCATTTGTTTAGTGTTTTGACATTTTTTTTAAATCATGGCAAAGGCGGTGGTCACCTCCAGCTTATGGGCAGAATAATGGATACGTTGTGGGTGATTTAATGGCTGAAGCAGGGGATGGCCCCCTAATACCTCCTGTGACTCAAAGGGACGCAGATTAGCCCTCAGCAAGTGGCTGACTTTTCTTATATGCAAATTGTGGGGATTGAACTCAAAGCTCTTCCCAAATTCAAAAATTCTCTGTCTTTATTGCAATAAAACTGTAGTTTCTGACATATTCTTTAGCTTGAAGTCCTTAGTAACCTTTATATAAGAACTCCGAATATATATACCTACTCATACTTTCTACTTATAAAGCAATTAGGTAAATGACTATAGGAAAACCATATTCACATTTAGATTCAATGACCAGAAATAATGACGATAGAACTCTCGGGATGAAACATTAAGTACTATTTGAAAGGTGAAATATTAGCATTTACTTCTTATTTTCTTTTACTTCATATTTTTTGGAAAGTAAAATAATGTAACTACTGAGCATTCTCATTCTCAGGTTTGTTTTTTCCCTTTTCAAAAAATTGCTCCAGAAAGTTGAGCGAGTAACTGTGCCAATTATAGATCTGCTAAATACGGATAAGCCTTTTCAAGGGCAAGGGTGATGTCTTTGTTTTACAGTCACTCAGCAAACATTTACTAAGCAACAACCCTGCTAACCGTACTGCCTTAATTCTTCCAAATCTTTACTGTCAAAACTCTCAGAACAGTGCTTAATAAATAAGGTCCAAGAAATATTTGCTTAAATATTTAATTGCCTCATCTGTAGGCTATTTTTAAAAATAAGGTACATAGAAATTTAGTGTTTATACTATAAAAATATTTTAGAAGTTTAGTGTTTATACTATAAAATATTATTTTATAAAAATATTTTAGAGGACTAAAATATATATTGTTGTTTTACTGTATAAATTTGACTGTGTGACTTGAACTCAATAGGAAAAGAAATGTCTTCTTATTACATGAAAGAATATATACAAATTTGCTCTATATGTTTAGCTATTATTTACCAAATTTTCATGAAACATTTTTCTCAGTGATCATTTTACTAATTATCGGTTGAAACTTTTGGAGCCAAGTTTTCCATACACAGAATAATGTTAGGCTTGCTGTTAGCTTTCCAGAAATTTTATGTTTTGATGTAATTATTTTCAAAACAATACTTTGCATAAATTCCCTCATGGAGACTAGGAAGGAGAACTTGATGTGGTGTTTTGAATAGATGAAATTTAGAAATTTTCCTATATTCTCGATACTAACCCCTTATCAGATATGGGGTTTACAAATATTCTTTCTTGTTTCATAGATAGCCTTGTCACTCTGTTGATTGTTTCCTTTACTGCACAGGTTTTAAGTTCAATGTAGTATTATATGTCTATTTTAGCTTTTGTTGCTTGCGATTTTGGCGCCATATTAAGGAAGTCACTGCCAAGTTCAATGTTTTGAAACTTTTCTTCTAGGAGTTTTATAGTTTCAGGTCCTATGTGTAGGTCTTTAATACATTTTGTGTTAATTTGGTATGTGGTGCAATGCAACAGCCCAACTTCGTTCTTTTGCATGTTGCTTTGATCTATGTGTCTATCATCTCTCTTTATGTCAGTTACCATACAGTTTTAATTTACTGTAGCTTTGTAATGTGTTTTGAAATCAGGAAGTGTGGGCCTCCAATTTTGTTTTTCTTTCTAATGATAGTTTTGATTGTTTGGGGTCCTTTCATATTCCATATGAATTTTAGGATTTTTTTTTTCCATTTCTGTGAAAAATGCCATTGAGATTTTCATAGGGATTGTATTGACTCTGTAGATCACTTTGGTAACACGGACATTTTAACAATATTAAGTCTTCCAACCCATGAACATGGAATGTCTTTCCCTTTATATATGTCTTCCTTAATTTCTTTCAGCAATAGTTTTTGGTTTTCAGTGTACAAGTCTTTCACCTCCTTGGTTAAGTTAATTCCTAAGTATTTAATTCTTTTGGATACTATTGTAAATAGAATTGTTTTCTTAATTTCCTTTTTCTATTATTTAAAGTTAGTGTGTAGAAATGCAACTTATTTTTGAGTGTTGATGTTGTATTCTGTAACTTTACCAAATTTGTTTCTTAATTCTAATTGATTTTTTGTGGAATCTTTAGGGTTTTCTGCATATAAGATCATGTCATCTGTGACCAGAGTTAACTTTGCTTCTTCTTTTTTGTTGCCTTTTATTTCTCTTTCTTTCCTAATTGCTTTGGTTAGGATTTCCAGTACTATATTGAATAGAAGTGGTGATGGATGGTATTCTTGTCTTTTTCCTGATCTTACAGGGAAGGCTTTTAGTTTTTCTCTACCAAGTATGATGTTAGCTGTGGATTTTCATATATGGCCTTTATTATATTGAGGTACATTACTTTTATACCTAATTTGTTGAGAATTTTTGTCATGAAAGAACATTTAAATTTTTCAAATGCTTTTTCTGCATCCACTGAGATGATCATATAGTTTTTGTCCTTCATTCTGTTAATCTGGTGTATTACATTGCTTTTCGTATGTTGGACCACCATCACATCTCAGGGATAAATCCCACTTGATCATGGTGTATGATCTTTTTAATGAAATACACAGTATTGTTGAATTCTGTTTGTTAATATTTTGTTGAGAATTTTTGCATTGATATTCCTCAAGGATATTGGTCTGTAGTTTTCATTTCTTGTGGTTTCTTTGTCTGGTTTTGATGTCCGGGTAATGCTGGCCTCATAAAAATAAGTTTGAAAGTGTTCCCCCCTCTTCAGTGTTTTGGAAGGTTTTGAGAAGAATTGGTGTTAATTATTCTTTATATGGTTCGTGGAACTCTTCAGTGGAGCCATCTGGTCTTCAGGTTTTTCTTTTTTGGGAGGTTTTGGATTACTGATTCAGTCTCCTTACTAGTTATAGGTCTGTTTAGATCTTTTTTTATTTTTTCATGATTCAGTCTTGGTAGATTTCTAGAAATTTATCCATTTTTCTTACATTATCCAATTTGCTGGCATATAGTTTTTCATAGTAGTCGCTTATGATCCTTAGTATTTCTGTGGCATCAGTTGCAATTTCTCCTCTTCATTTCTGAATTTTATTATTTGAGTTTTCTCTCTTTTTTTTCTTAGTCTAGGTAAGAGTTTGTCAATTTTGTTGATTTTTATCCAACAACTCTTAGTTTGGTTGATTTTTTCTGTTGTTTCCTATTCTCTATTTCATTTATTTCCTCTCTAATATTTATTAATTCCTTCTGTCTGTTAACTTTGGGTTAGTTTGCTTCTTTTTCTGGTTCCTGGAAGTGTAAAGTTAGGTTGTTAATTTGAGATCTTTCTTCTTTTTAAACATAGGCATTTACCCCTAAATACTTCTCTCTTAGTGCTGCTTTTGCTGCATTCCATAAGTTTTCATTTGCAGTCATGAGTTGTGTTTTCATTTTCATTTGTCTCGAGGAATTTTCTAATTTCTCTTGTGATCTCTTCTTTGACCCAGTGGTTGTTCAAGAGTGTGTTGTTTAATTTCCATATATTTTTGAATTTTTCAGTTTTCCTCTTGCTTTTGATTTCTAGTTTCATTTCACTATAGTTGGAAAAGATATTTGGTATGATTTCAATCTTCTTAAATTAGCTGACTTTTTGTGTGGCCTAACCTGTGATCTCTCCTGGAGAATGTTCCATGTGCAGTTGAGAAGAATGTGTATTCTGCTGATGCTGGATGGAGTGTTCTGTATATGTCTGTTAGATCCAGTTGATCCATAGGGCTATTGAAGTCCTCTATTTCCTTATTGATTTACTATATGGTTGACTTATCCATTATTAAAGTGGGGTACTAAAATATCCTACTATTATTGTATTATTATCTATTTCTCCCTTCAGTTCTGTCAATGTTTGCTTAATATATTTGGCTGCTTTGCTGTTAGATACAGATATGTTTATAAATGTTATATCTTCCTGGTGTATTGGCCCTTTTATCATTATATAATGTCTTTTTTTGTCTCTTATTACAGGTTTTGACTTAAAGTTTCTTTTGTCTGATACAAGTATGGCCATCCCTGCTCTCTTTTGGTTACTATTTGCCTTGAATTTTGTTTTCCACCTTTCACTTTCAGCCTTTGTATGTCCTTTTACCTAATGCGAGTCTCTTGTAAACAGCTGCATTGCATTTTATAATCACTTTTTTACTCTCTTTAAGATATAGTTCATGTACCCTAAGCACCCTAAGACTTTGCAAAAATTGTGAAGAATAACTTGAGTCTCCTTTGAATGAATAGCTCTACACATTTTTTAATGTTTTAGATACCAACTAGCACAAATATCAAGGACAGGAGAGAACTTTATTACTGTAGTCATGAAATCCATTTGGCTGTAAGATTTCCTTTCCTAGCAGTGAATACAAATGTGTACCAGCCAGGAAGCATTAGTAGATCACAAAGCCTGACATGGCACATAAGGAGCCAGCTATTCATTTATGCACATGAGAATAAATTGATGGAATAAATTAAAGATAATTTTGTACACTGTACACCTTTTGAAAAGAGAGCCGTTGAATAATGTAAATTTGCTTATTTTTCCTTCATTAAGCATTTTAATACCATGATATTGGCATTACATTTTAAATTAATTTGGTCAAAAATTTGACATTTTTGTTCGGTATGTGTTTAATTAATAAGACATTCAAACGTGTTGAGCACTAGATTGTGCCAAACATAACACAAAAGAGTCTATATAAATGCTAGATACAAATCTTGCTCTCAGTGAGTTTATAATGTTGTGGAAGGAGACATACATAGCATCAATGGATGCTGTGGTAGAGACAGGTACCTGTTACTGTATTGAGGTCCAATGTGGGGGGTTACTCACATAAATGTGATAAGCACATCCATCTGCATAAATATATTAACATGCATCTCTTCCCAATTGTATTATAAATATGTTAACACACATACACTTAGCAAAAGCCGTAAAGCAGACTCCATCCCCTAGGACCTTTTCCACCAGGCCAGTTGGGTAGCTGATGAGCCTGGCAGTGTAGCACGCCCTGCAGAGGGCTGCTTATCTCAGCTGCTGTACTTTCCACTTGCCTAGGGCCGAAATCCCCACGTGCCCAAACACACAAACAGAACTTCATCAATATCTCGACAAAATCGTAAATTCCTGTTTGGAATACCCACATCTGTATTTTCCAGTAATTATCCACTTATGCAACTTTAAAAATAATACAAAATATCTGTAAACTATCAAAATTAACTATCATTTACTAATTAAAATTAGCAGTCATTGGGTTTTGTTTATAGCAGGGAGAAGGTATTATACACAGAACCAGACTAAATGGGCAGATTGAATTTTGGTCATGTGTAAATACTTTTGTTTCAGGTAACCAAACAAGAACTCAAACATGTTCAGGCTAATCTAATAAAGGAACTTGCATCTGTGTGCTCAGACTGATTATTCTCTGGGAGAAATCTCCATAATTTTTTTGGTGGTGACAGGCGGACATTCTCCCCAACTCCAGACCATGCACAAGTAGTCATTCTCTGGGGATCCTGTTGGATCTGCTAATATGATTAATCACCCAGTGTCACCTCACAGCTTTGTTGTTTCCATCTACTTTCACTTCATGCCCTGACCACTTTTACTTACAGAGAATTAAGGGAGGATAAGTTTGCAAAGGGAGTTTGGCATTTAGAGCTTAGTTTTATGTCCTTCTCAATGCAGCTTATCTTCAATTGACTCATTTAATATTCAACGAAATAAAGCACAGTTAACCAGCTCTTTCTGTTTGCAACTACCTTCTCCCTAAGAAAAATAAAAACAAATTTATGCTTTGTTGTTTTTTACTATTTACTGTTAGGCTGGATACCATGAATCTTCCTGAGTGTTTAAGAATTTGTTATTCGACATTACTAAATACTTGAGAGATGGGTTAAAAAATGTTATCCCACTCAAAATATATTTATAGTTCTTCTGCTACTAAATATAATTCTTCCAACTGTGGCATAGTTTAGCATTCTTTTCTGGTGAATCTTGTGGCAAAGACCAGACTTTCAGAGAAAACATTATCACTAAGAATGTGAGATTGAGCATTGTTCTACGATATTAGAATTATACGACTTTGATGATACAGGTATTTTAGAAAACAGTGTGTCAGTAACTTATAAAATTAAATATGCTTTTACCACATGACCAAGCAATTCCACTCCTAGTTATTTTCCCAAGACATACAAAAATATATGTCCACATAGAAAGTATGTATGCCAATTATTCATAATAGTCAAATATGAATAGCTACTATTCATAAAAGTTAAAAATCAGAAGCTGATACCAAGCAATGGGCTTGCTCTGCTCGCTGCAATCTGAACCAATTAATCACAACAAGTTAGAGATCGAGAAATGAAGTTTAATTAGATTAGCTGGCAAATCAGAAGACAGGTGACTAATGTCTCAAAAACCCATCTTCAAAGATTACAGAATCTTGAGGCAGTTACATAGGGAAAATGGGCAGTAAGGAAGGGTCCAGGGATGTTGGTCTCCAGGCATGACGGGCTCCAGGCATCACATTGTTTCATTCTTCTGTCAGCTGTGATGGATACCTTGTAGGTGTGTTTCTCACCTGTGGTCAGCCTGTTCATGGAGAGAAACTCATAGAACAAAGTTTTTAATTTATCAAGCTATTGGGGAGTTCATACTTAAGTGGAGGCCATAAATCAGGAGAGCATGTGAGTTTTTTGGAGTACGTGCAGAGCAGCGAGTAGTCACATGGAGGAGGGGCTGGGGCCATTTAGTATAACAAGATGGGTTCACTTATGCTCACTTACAAAGCAATCCAAAGGTTGCTTAATTAATTGATGACTAGATTACTGATTGAGGTATATCTATGCCATGGAATATTACTCAGCTATAAAGAGAAGCAAAATGGGTGAGTCTCAAAAACATTATGCTAAGTGAATAAAGTCAAACACAAAAGTCTGTGTACTGTCTGATTCTATTTAAATGAATTTCTAGAAAAGGCATAATTATAGTTGACAACAGGTCCATGGTTGCCTGGACCATGGGAAAGGGAGGGGACCAAGTGCAGAGGGGCTCGAGGAGACTGTTCAGAGTGAGGGGTGGGTTGTCTGTCTTGGTTTGGTGGTGCTTGCATGGTCATGCAAATTACCAAAAGTATTAAGCTTCCCACTTAAAATTGGTAAATTTTATTATCTGTAAATAATGCCTTAAAAAACGAAAAAAGAGGAAAAAAATTAAATGACTTTATCTTTGATACCTGTTACGTATTCCCCAGAATAGTTCATGCTCTATGGCAGAACAGGTGGTTTATTTCAAATCAAAAAGTAAGGAGATATATATATATATATATATATATATATATATATATATATATATATATATATATATGTTTATATGTATTTCTTCAAATAGCTAAAACTACAATAAAATCTTTAAGTCTCTAAATAATAGGCGATATGTAGCATTTTATAAATTTTGGGTGAAAACCTATATATGCAAGGAAGAGTTGGTTCAGTTTTATATGTTCCTATTTATGGGTAATTTTTGTAGCTTGTAAATATGGTTATATTTAAAACTTCTTTGTGAGTGAACTGTGCTTGGTAAGATATTTCAAAAAACAAACAGGTTCCTTACATTGAGTGTATTGAGATAAGGAAGTGACCTGTAAGTCTCTTGCTGAAATGAATGATGATCAATAATTAGCAATAGCATTTACTTATGTTTAAACTCTACTTGATTCCATGCTATTCCACATTCTGACCATTCATCTTAATGAATGTTGAGACAGTCTAAAATTTGGTCTCCTGGAGAACAAAACTATTAGGTCCACCTTGAGATAAATGGATTATATTTATTTCAAGATTGCCTGAAGGTGTAGATTCACAGTCCATCTCTCTTGGAATCAGATGTAAGTAATTGAAAGCTTGTCAGTGCTGTTGCTTTCATCTTTCCTGCATCTAAAATGGTCACCTTCAGCAATAGCTTTTCCCTCCAAAGTTTTCTAGTTCCAGATAGGGTTTGTTTATAACAAAAAATGAACTGTATCTTTCCATGAATTGTACTTCAGTATTATGTTTCCAATCTATATGCCCAATGTTTCTATGTATTTGCTTAGGAATCATTTATTTAACGTGCCATCCCAACAAGTACTGAGCAGTAGGAAATCATATTTGCCATCAGTCCTTCCTCCTTTTAATCATAATTACTCTGTTTCAGAAATTATACTGTTGTTAATTCCAAAATCATCGTGGTCACAATAAGGCCTGAACCCAAAACAACTGATTCGTTCCTGGAGATAGAACTAGCTCATTTGGCTAATGTAAGTATCATCCACTTGGCATTGAGTTGCTTATAGAAATGACCTTTTAAAAGTTAACAGTCATCCTTTGACCGATAAGAGCAGAACACAGTTTTAAACTTTTTAGAGTTGCAAATGAATTAATTTGTTGTGAAGATATGTATTAGATAGAAATGAAATGGCTTATTATCCTATGCTTTTGTTCATGATAAAACTCTCTTTAATTTATCCAAGATAATAGTTAATGAATTGTTTATCATTGTACACCTCTGTATTGGGCTCTGAGCTAGGCAATGGGGGAGATCGAGATGAGTAAGAACCAGTCTCACCACGTGGTGGGCAAGACTGCCTTGTAAACACATAGATTTAAGATGCCTGCAGCAATGGAAGTTACAGACAAAATGCAAAGGGCAGTGATTAACTCCAGGGTGCTCCAGGGTGGGAGAATGGGTGCAGTGGCATTGAAAATTGCCGAGTCAGAGAAGGCTCCTTATAACTACCTGGGATCAGAGAAGGCTCCTTATAACTACCTGGGCGCTCCAGTGATCTAAATTTAAATCTTCCATTCCAGAATGACAAGAACCCTTTCTTAAATCCATCCAACTGCAACTGAAATTCTTCAGATCTTGTTCAGTCCTTATGTAGAAATTTAAAACGTCTACTTATCCTTTATACATTCACTTTAAGTACTTAAATCATTGATGAGTAGGGGTGAGGAAGGTGATTCCCGTTAAGGCTTTCCTAACTATACTTTCATACTCCGTATGGTAAAGTAAGTGTCTTTACTTACTCAGCAAGTAAACAGTCTCATGTGTTGCATGTACATAGTTGGTTTTTTTTCTTTATTCCTTGCAAAGTTTCTATGAAGTAGACCTTTACATACAAAGGATGGAAGCACAAAGTGATTGTCATTTTCTGAATTCAATATACTTAGTGAATGACATAATGGAATTTATACTCACATCCTTTGGTTTACAAAACCTATGTATTTTCTGCTATTTTATAATTTCTGATTTCCCAAAAAAGTCAGCCTTGGGTTTATAAAAAATATCAATTATCTTCCCTGTAAAACACTTTTTACTAAGATGCTTCAGGCTTCCTGGATTGTTTAAAGAAAATCTCAAATCTCTCAGCAATAGCTTTTAAACATCAGAATTAATACTTAAACTATTAGGTCTTTTCCTACTTTTGCCAAAATTTGACCATATTTCTTCTATCTAACTTGAAGAATGTGTTTTGTTTCTGCAATATCTACCTTAGAACAGCCCTAATGTCATCATTGCACTGAAAACTGGGATATACTTTTAACACTGCTTTTGAGTAAGGAACTTATTTCTTTGTATGTTCAAAGTTTGTTATAAAAATATTTATTTACTTATTTGTTTTTATTGTTATCATGGTAATATCTATCCAGTTACAAGCATTGGTCAAAAATAGGAAGAGATATTAATTCCCTGAGTTGCTTACTGAAAAGGCACAGCAAAACACTCCTGCAAATGAACATTCACAAACTTCTCTAAATAAAGATAAAGTCAGTATTTAGAATTGAAAGAAAATGTTAAGTAAATGACATTTTTTTTCGTAAGTTGAAGAAAGAGTAACCTCAAAAACAGTGTTGATGAAACAGTCTCACTATTTCAATTCAATAAAACTATTTGGAATGAACAGATTCAAGCTTTGAGTCAAACTTTTCTCTTCTGGGGCCATATTTTGTCAGCCAATTTACACAAGAGATAAACCATGTTCAAAAAAATATTTTCTATGTATAGAAACCAGAGTGTACACTCAATAGATTTCATTAAGCACCAGCTAGATCCCAGAGTAGCGATGAAAGTCAGAATATAAGAATGGTGAGGTAGTTGTCTCAAGTCACTTAGAATTAATTCTGTCTTTCAATATTTTGAGTGAGCTGACCAGATTCCCAAAACAATACTATCTTGACTCTAGAAGGCCTAGATTTAAAAGAATATAGACATATTTGTTACAGAAAGGGAGCAGAGGGAGGAGAGAAAGAGGAAAGATTTACGCTGGAGAAGAAAATGCTGTGAGATGTTCTGCCTCACTTCTGTCCTCTCCGCACCTGCAGTGGGGCCTGTGCTGTCCTCAGAGCCCCCCCTCCCAACTAACCACCACACAGTGCAGCCTCTCTGGGCTGCTGGACCCCTCATTCCTTTCCTCTGTCTTATAAATACCTATCACACTGTTGTCTGAACACTACATACAGTCCTTCATGCTCAACTGTTTTGAATTTCTAATGCTTGTTGTATTTATACTTAACATCCAAGTTAGATTTTGTAAAATATTTTATTGTTCACTGAAGGAAGGAATATATGACTGATTTATTGAGTATCTTAATATTTATTACCAGTCTTACAAAGATTCTTACAAAGTTCTATATACTTATATTAGTTTATTTCCATTGGAGAGAGAACCAAAAGGGCCTATACTGAAATATAATAGTCTCCACTAAAGTGTGAAAAAAAGATATATCTTAAACATGAAAATTGAAGTTAATTAGAACAAACTGAAACTTCATTATAACTGTAACTATATATATATATTCATTGTTATTGTGTTCAAAATTGAACTATTTTAGATATGACATATTTCTAATATTGTCTGCCTACTTTCACTTATTTTCTAATATCAAAAGTATCTGCTATACTTTCCTGAGCTCAGGAAAGAATAATGACTTGCAGATTATATCTGATTCATATACTGTGTAGATTAAAAATATGAAGAGTGGGAATTAATAGTTATAATGAGTATAGGGAAAAGCCTGTTAATATTTTCTAAACTAAATGTGTTCTTTTAAAGAGCTTTTTAACAAATAGCATTTAAATATGTCAGCTATAATAAGGTCCTTGGGAACTGGCAGGAATAGGTAATAGAATATGGCATCTTGAAATTCAAATTGTATTTAGCAAAGCCTATTGCAGTTCTAAGCAGCTCATAAGTCATTAAGGAATAAGATACGATTCTTAGTTCAGTTTTTTGGGCTTATGGCTTTATTGTCATAACCTGTAGTAAGGGTTTGTGGTCCTTTGTGCTTAGGCAGAGCAAGTGATTGCTTTTAAGAAATATCAAATTTGCTTTTCCCAGAAAAAGAATTTTGTTTTTCACATTACTTAAGGTTTCCTCAGTGTGACATTTATATTTATCAATGTTGTTAGACTCTGTAATGCATAAGGAAAGTTAATAATTTTATTGAAAGCAATTATTAAGACCTAGATAAGTACAGTAGAGTGGACCTATATGTATATACACACGCGCACACACACACACACACGCACACATACACACACCCACTATTAGGATGCCTTGGGTCTGACTGGTCTGAGCGTGCTCTGACTTTCCAAGGTGAATGACATCCCTAGCTTTTAAAATGAGTTAGGAGAATAAGAAAATAAATGCATTTTAGTTATCTCATGCTCTTTCAACTTTGAAGCCTGAAATTCTTTTTCTTTTTCCCATTCTTTTTCCCAATAAGAAGTCTTTGTGTAGTTCCGTTTCTAGTGGAAAGACAGACTGGACTCTGCTGGCCTGCAGTCTCTGCGGCCTAGTTTTGCCTTTCTTTTTATTTCTTCCTCTGAGCGACAACTCTAATGGTCCATGCAGGGTGGACCTGCTGTCTTTCAAGGTTGAGAAAAATCCACCAGGTTTATTTGTTAGTTCTCAAATTGGTCACATTCACCAAAGGTCTCATGGGAATTTGGGCTTGTGGGTTTTGTTTTCTTTACCATATTTGCTTGCATACCAGCAGGATCAAGCTAACAAATTAAGGAGTTTGTTTTATGTGTGGAAACTAAAATTAATATTGAGCCATGGCCTTTGTAAATCATAATGGAAACGCAGTGGGAGATTGTAATGAGTATGCTTGTTACCATTAGGTAGGTATGCGAGACAATGGAAAGAGAGTCCAGTATTCATCAGTGGGTATTTTCATGAATATCAAAGGCTGATAACAGCCTAAGGAGCTAAAAATCACTTGGCAGAGCTTAGAAAGTCCAGTTTATGCATATGTAATTTCTACAAAGGGGCGTTTTATCCTTTTACTTTTTAATTACTGTTCTAGCCTTGCTTTTGTCTATTTGGAATAAATTTCGGATGTTTTGCCTGCTTAAAGCTCTTGGTAATTTTTATGGGAGAGTCTTGAAATGCTAACTAGACAAGCAGATTGATAGCTCTGCCAACAGCTGAAAATGAGATAGAAATTGTTCTCTAGCTACAGTTTTTTGGGTTATATTCTGAATTTTTAAACTTAAGTAAGCATCCTTCCCACTTACATTTCAAATTCCATTTATTTTTATTCATAATACATTACTGACATTCTTCAAAATTTTTTTAGATTAATTATGCTATTGTTGGAGCAGGGGTCAGCAAACATTTTCAGTTGAGTCAGATAGTAAGTATTTTAGGCATGTGAGCTGTAGTGGTCTCTGTCACGTCTACTCAACTATGCTGTTGTGTGAAAGCAACCAGACAATGCATAAACAAATGGCTGTGGCTCTGTGCCAATAAAATCTTATTTACAAAAATAGGTAGCAAGCCAGATTTGGCCCCTGGACTATATGGATTGTCAACTCCTGTATGGTAAACAGAATAATTGCCCCATAAAGATGGCCACATCCTAACACCTAGGGCCTGGGGATATGTTACGTCATATGTCAGAAGGGACTTTGCAGAGGTGGTGAAGAGTAAGGACACTGAGATCCAGGGAAATTATTGTGGATTATCTGAGTAGGTCCAGTTTAATCACATGAGCATTGAAAGTGTAGAACCTTTCCTGGCTGTGGTCAAAGAGACGTAACGTGAGAAGGACTCAACCTGCCCTTGCTGACTTGGAAGGTGAAGGGAGAGGGCCACAAGCAAAAGGTGTGAGCAGCCTTTAAAAGCTGAAAAGAACCTCTGGCTGCCAACCAGGAAGGAAGTGTAGACCTTATTCCTGTGACTACGAGGAACTGAATTCTGCTGAAACCTGAAGGAGCCTGGACGTGGATTCATTCCCGGATCATCCAGAAAGGAGTGCAGTCCTGCCAACACGTTGATCTCAGCCTTGTGACTCTAGAGCAGAGACCCAGCTGAGCTCCCCAGACTTCTGACCTACAGACACCAAGAGATAAATTTGTGTTTTTCTATGCTGCTAAGTTTGTGGTAATTTTTCACAGCAGCAATAGAAATCTAATAACCCTGCATTAGA
The DNA here is from genome assembly GCF_057802395.1 of Ceratotherium simum simum. NCBI lineage: Eukaryota > Metazoa > Chordata > Mammalia > Perissodactyla > Rhinocerotidae > Ceratotherium > Ceratotherium simum. The sequence goes on from NC_141912.1 coordinate 62,984,411, forward strand.
AAGCGGCAAAATTAATTTTTTGATTATGAAAATAATATATACATATACATGAATAGTGCCACTTTGAAACAGATATACTATAATGCTGATAATACATTATTCAGTGAGAATCAGCTAGCAACTAGAAATTACATTTTGTTCTGCTGATTATTATACCAGCACTTGGGTGACCTGGTTAAAGGAATCACCAGGCAGTGAGAATGGCCATTGGAAAGTGATGGGGGGCAGGGGTTAAGGAAAACTGGAGATGCCACGAGACAGCACTGTTGAGGCAGCCACAGGCAGGGCCTTGTGGAACCAGGTGCTGGGTGTCAGAGGCAACTCTGACATTTGCAGATATGTTGTGCTCTTGAAACAACTTAGCAAAACTTCCCTGCTGGCAGCTGACAGGCTTGAGCTGTGGAAAAGACCCCTGCCAGCCCTCGTCTCCATTGCAGCCCCGTTAAGGTCTGATTACAACACGTTAATATATCCTCTTGGATGTGAAAGGAAAAGACTTAAGCTATGTGCTATATCTGTATGGAATCCAGTTACAGAAGTATTTGTTTATTAAAGTTATTTGCCACTTCAACGCAAAGGAAATAATTGGAGAGTTTTTACCCCTAGATAACCCATTTGTTTGTTGAGAGATGCACCAGATTTCCATGCAGCGATTGTTGGAAATGATGTAATCATATACGGGTAAAACACACTAAGACATCTATCTGGAGGCAATGATTTTCTTTGAAGGATACACAGTTAAATAATTCCTGATAGTGGTTCTACTTTTTACTGCTGCCCATATGTCAAATAGAAAGTATTCATCAGGAAATAATGCACATGAGGTTAGTGACAGAAATTAGAGAAGCAAGCTGTTATCACATCTACAAGAATAACGTCATCTAGTTAATGTGGGCTACTGAGTAACTTATAGCAGAAGCTGAATTAAATATATGCCCAGTGAAATAGCCACTAGCTCCTCGAGAAGAGCTACGTCACGTGGATGTGACTCGTCCTGACAAAACAACATTCTGCATTCTTTATATCATGCTGCTTCAGCTAAAGCCCATTCTTTCTTTTCCATCTCCTTCATGTGACTGGTTCTCAGTGCGGTGCTTTCTATGGAACCCTTGTAAATCCATTCAACAATTCGTGTCTCTGTACTCCTATTAAGTAAGAATACAGTATTGCATTCTCAATGAGGCCCTTTAGACTTTGGGTATACGTCAGCCACCCCCTCAAAAAAATGACGGTAAGACCCAGATTTAGCTCTTTTTAAGTATCTTTTAAAAATACTAGAATATAGGACAGTACTTACCGTACCCTAAAAAGAGGTTTGGAGAACATTGAACAGAACGTTTCCTGTTGTTGAGTTTCATATCGTACCTTTTTCAACTGCATCATCCCCTTGGTGCTGTATTACACTTTTGGGGACTATGAAGATGTTTACGTGTTGAGAACGTCACCCAGAAAGGGTTCCTTCTCACTGATCAGCTTTCAGTGTTGTACATTTGACTGCAGAAAAATTTGCATCTACTAAGATCTTAAATCCCCTAGCATGCATTCCTGAGACTTTTTAATGTCTCTTTTCTCAAGTAGTATTAGAATTATAAATAGGATATAAATTAGTTTTCTGCAGGTCAGGTCAGTCATTTTGGAAATGTTCTCAAGGAATTCCCAAAATCTATTTGTGTGGTTGTATAATAAGTACAATTAAACTTTGGTGGGGAAAAAAAGGTAGTATAAGCTTAGCAAAATCCAGGTCATTTCAGTGTAACGTCTTTAGGTCTAAAATGTAGAAAGTTAAAGAGAGGCAGTGTAGTGTTAGTTGAATAGTCTTTCTCCCGTCCACATTCAAGAAGTTAATGCGCAGTTCACTAGAAGACGCGAACCAAGAATCATCCCGGGGCATCTGAGTCAGAGCATTGGAAATGCTGAAATGTTACGATGAAGTCACTGCCTCTTCGTGTCCTCAGATGCTTTGTCTATGTACTTGTTTTGCCTCTACAGACAAGAGAATACTTTTGTTTCAAGAACACTCTGAAAGGTACAAGAAAGTTAAGAGTTTTCTGGATGCAGAATTTGCTGTGGCATATGAGCACTAAGCATTTGAAAGTTTGAAGAAAAATAGAGTAAAGTCATGTTATTTCTGGTGCGTGTGTCTTGAGCAGGGCTTCTCCAAATTTGATGTGGATAAACATCGTGGAGTGGAGGGAGCAGTTATGAGAACGCATGTTCCTGGGTTTAGCCCCAATCTCAAAATTCGTGGAGCCAAAGAATCTACATTTTTAATAAGCATCCTAGTTTATTCTAGAGTAGATCCAGAGAAAACATGAAGACTACAAGAGTGCAATTAAAGGAGCGTGTCAATTGAGTTTATTCAGAACTTAAAAACACCAAGGGAAAATTAGAGAAACTTGGTCATCGTTCATTTTTATTGTGACTTGACTCATCTTTTCTGTAACCAACTTCCTTCAGATCTCTGCTCAAATACCATCTTATTGTGAAGCCTTCCCAATATACAAAATTGCAGTCCATCTACTTCCCAATCTTCTCCACTCATCGTGATTTACTTTTCATCCTAGCACAGATTATCATCCAGCATGTCATATATTTAATTGTTTCTGGTTTTGTCTCTCTCCCTATCCCCTACATTGTAGGTAAGTCTCTGAGGCAAGGATTTTATTTTGTTCAACGCTGTATCCCCAGTGCCTCGAGGGGTACCTGGAATGTGATAGGTGTTCACTAAGTGATTTTTGCATGAATGAGTAAAGGAATGGATGAACTTGTTTTGATCATCTTCCTGGCTCTCTCTTCTGACTTCTGTGCTTTGTGACAGTAATTTACCATAGTGAGATGTATTAAAATTATTCCCTAGAGAAAAAAGACTGAGAAGAAGAAAAGGAATTCATTTATGAACACCATTCTAGAATCATTGAGAGCTAGAGCTAGAAAGGATGTTCAAATTCCCTATTTTATAAATAAGAAAACAGAAAACTTATGCAGACCAAAGGAAAAAAGAGAACGACCCATAGAAATACGTTGACAAAGCCGGTGATATGTTCCACTGTTAAATAGATATATTGGTTGGGTTGAAGTTGAAACAGAAGAGAGAAGTAAAAGAAAATAGCAAAGATTATTAGACACTTGAAAGTGGTGTGTAGAACATCTGTGGTAATTAGGAAATTTGGGTCATGGTACATTTTTAAAATGCTTAAAAGTGAATGAATAGAAATATTTAACTTGAGTTTGACCATGCTATTTTGAATGGAGTCAAGAGAGGTTTTTTTGCCCATAATGTGTTTTTCGTGAATAGCATATCCTTTCTAAAAGTTTTCAAATACATCCAGTTTTAATATTTTAAGTGTCAGTTATATTGACAGCTTTGTAAATTAATCTTCTTTAGGCCATTTGTCTCCTTTACCTGACAATCTTTGTTTTCTCAATTTAAGGCGTTTCCTAAATCTCCTCCTGTGGGTCAGTTCACAGCTTTGCCTGTTCTCCTCTTGTTTCTGTCGTTACATTTCATTACTGCTCTCTGTTGGGCTCACCATTTCCTGCTATTGATTTCCTGTAAATTCCTCATAGCAGAGCTTGTAGGGGAGTACCTTTGAGAAAAGTATCTGAAAATTGCAACAAATATTTTACAAGTGGTTTCTCAGCAGAACCTTTTAGCCGGTTTCTTTTTTTCATGTTTAGAATCCATTTATCACAGGTTTTGCTATGTTTCCCATCGCACATTCCCATTCCCTAAGTGAGTGGTCTATCCGGGTACTAAGATTCCTCTGATTTGCTTGTTCTGTTTGTTTATCTAAACTTCGATGTTTCAGTAACCAACCTCACCTCACAGGCGTGCATGTTGGTGACCGTGCTGGAATGTGTGCTCACAGAGGGGGTCTGTCTGCTGGGTAGGTCTCAGAATGTGTAGTGAAACACAAGACTGAGTGGTGCATTTGGAACCTGTAATAATTCTCACATGGATGCTTTCTATGTTTTCACAAGGACAAAAAGAGAGAGAAGCAGGAGATAAGACTTAAGAGGTGAGGGGCGAAGAAGGTAGAGGATGAAACTGGGGGTTGACGGAGGCATGGATGTGATTAGAAGAAGCATTTCTCATCTTTATACTTTTGTCTGAAAGTAGAAATCAGTTTCTTTAGGGGAGTAAATAGGAAAGGGATAGCCAAACAATTAAGTTCATATTATATATCTTTTCTAATATTATTTTCCTTTGTTGTAATCTGTTATAAACTCTGATTATGAAATGATGATCCTATGATCAGTGTCCTGTATTGGTTTATATAGAGATTTAACGTAATCCAACTCATACGTTACTAAAAGAAGTGAACTAGGTTTAGATGATCTGTTGTCTCACGTTCTTCACCTACAGTTAGTTTCTATATCCATAAAGTGTATGCTTCCATCCCCTTCATTGTGATAGTCCAAGGACAACTTATTTTCTATAAAGTGCTCTGAGCTCTTTTGAACAAGTCCCTAGATAAATATAGTATAACTTTATGATACAACATTGTAGCCGTGCTGAGGATTTCTTAGCAAATCACAAGCCGTAGGAAAATTTAAAGTAAAACCAGTTAGGGTCTCATAGGATGGTGGAAGAAACCAATTTGAAACACTGTTCCCCTCCCCATCCCTTGAACATCCAGATCTATGCCTCTTGGAAGAACCAGATAAGGTTCTATGAAACTTGCTCTAACATAGACCATGATACTCTGTCCCTCATTTGTCCCTTACACAGTAAATTAGGACTAGTTACATTTGTATGAGCATGTCTCTTTATTATTATATCAACATTCCACATGTGTGTCCCTCATCAACTTCTTATAAGTCTTCCCTTATAAGGCTAGAGCCTTTTTCAGGGAAGGGAGTGTTTTTATGCACTAAGAGCACAGTTTATAGGTATAAGCATTTGTTGAGAAGTAGGACACCTTAGATATGTATGTGGTCTTTGAGGGATTTTGGAGAATAGTAATGGTGCTAAAATATAGGAGTTAGTCCAATATCCCAATTAAAATGAATAGTAAATAAAATTGGAGTGGATTTCACAAATTTTACAATAGTGAGCTCAATTTTTATTTCTAGTAAAATTCTAGAATGGATCCAGCAAACAGCACTTAGAAAGGCAACATTTCACAGAGAGCTTCCTAGACTTTTAAAAATGTTGCTTTGCCAGATACCCCCCAGGGATTATCTGCTTATAGACGAGACTGAGGGCTGGGCTGTTCGTAGCTGGCTGTCACTGAGGGGGCATTTCCACCTGTGAGAAGGAGCTGTAGGCTGTTTCGGGACTGTGACTTTTACCTGCCTTGGTCTGTTCATCATTTTTCTCAATGACTTGGTTGGATGAGGACGTAGGTATCATGTTTGTTTCTTAATCCTGTAATGATGCAAAACTTGGAAGCAATAGTGAATGTGTGAGATGTCAAAATTAGGATTCGATAAGCTCCTAAGAGACTTCAGAGTATAAGTAATATCTGTCAAACTCAGGAGGAGACTACCGAAATGTCTGACACAGTCTTAGCTGGCATTGTTAGGAATATGGCACCTAGATTGGAGAGACGATAGTACCACTCTGTTCTGTACAGGTAGGACACGAGTGGATGGTTTCCCTAAACACACTTTAAAAGTGTGTGCTCCAGAAAATGAGTGACGTGGAAGATGAGAGAACTTGAAACCAGCAGAGCATGTTTAATAGGGAAAGGAAGACTCTTCAGGGGTGTGAGAGGATCTGTAGATATCTAATGATATCGCATAAAGGAAGAATTATTAGATTAGTTTCAAAGGGCAAAATAAGGCCTAACAAATGTGGACAGGCAGGCAGAAAGAAAAAAACTTTTCAACAATTCGAATTCTTCAAGACAGAAAGTATTTCCCTGGATAATCCAGTGTGGAAAACTGCTGGTGTGATCCTGAAGGTCGTGGTGGCTATCAATACATAATTATTGAGCTGAATAAAAATTTAGCACATTTTTCTCATAGTTTCATTAGATGTGATTATATACAAATAGGATATGTTGATTAAGAAGATCTTGTGAATCAACAAACTTTCTGGAAATGGACAATTAATGCAACCATCTCTTGCCTCTAGGAAGCTGACCAAGTAGAGGCTGTGGAGAAAGGGGCAGTGGTGGTGGTACATGTGCATATTACAGAATGTGTCGCTGTGATTTAAATACTGTAAATACTTTGGTTTTCTTAAAGGAAATAATCCATCCATTAATATTTTCGAGAAAAAAATGAAATAGAAATCATCAAAATATGGACTTGGAGGTGTATGAGAGCTTCACTTTCAATTTTCAAAAAAACTAAATATAGGTTATGATATTTGGAATACATGTATTGTTTTCATGAATAGAATTTCATAAAATGGGTCACCAAATCTATGAGAAAGGACATGTAAATTTCTTATGCAAAAAAAGTAGAGGTGGAATTTTAAAGTATCTTATTGCAAGATAAGAAATCTGCCATTCTGTTTGCATTTGTCATAAATCCTTAATTTTTTTATGTATGTACTCAAGATACATTTATTTTTTCTCTGCTTATTTTTAGGGTACTTTGAATCCCTATTGTGTGTTATGGGATGACTCAAAAACGTAAGTTACAGATGTTTTCTTACATTACTTTGGACTAAATATTCAAAGCACATTAAGTGATTTCAGCTGCCTGCTAGTCAACAGAAATAAGATAAGTTAGTGAGATGTGAGTTACAGTCAGAGAGAGAACATTCCCCTTTTTAAATTTGCAAGACAGCATGATGAATGTGTTTGTATGTGATGATGCCATCAGGTTATGTCCCAAGATAGGACTGCATTACCTAATGCGTAAGGCACACTGTGATGCGAATTCTATGAGGATTTTTTAAAAGCTCTAATATTTTAAAATTATGGAAGCTCAAATGCTATTTCAACATTTTGCCCTAGTAATTCAACTTAGCATTGCAGAATAAAATAGCAATCTCTATGGTCGTTTAGCCAATACATTACTTTCATGACCTCGAATCTATTATCAGAGTAATGCAATATTTATACGGCTCTTCCAAATAGTTTTGTTCTAAAAACATTGAATGACATTTAATTTTCTTCATATATTTTATGAATTCATGAAGACAAAAGAAAATAATTGCGATAAATAAGGATGAATAATTCTTTCATGTATTCCTTTGTTTGTACAAGCAATTGCAACTATCTGGTCAAAATCAGCTTAATCACATTGGTGATTCTATGAGATTTTTTTAAGGTCTCGAAGAGCAGAAAAATCCAAGGTTAACTCTTAATTAGACTCCTATACTTTAAATACTTTTGTAGGTTTATTACAATGTAGTAGCCAGATTACACAATCTTGTTTTGTTTTGCTTTGTTATCTTTTGCATGGAGGGAGATAAATATCAATCAATTCCAAAAGCTAATACCACCTTGTGTATGCCACCTTGTTGGGTCCTACTATTCTAAGATTTTCTCCAGTGTTCTTCACACTAAATCTGATCTACATCTGAGGTTTTATGATGTTACTTGCCTCTCATCTGTAGTTATCAGAGTCTAGAAGGGAGACATTCTTAGAATTTCTTCTGACAATGTGCTCATTGCTAGGATACTGATACAATTTAAACTACAAGTATCTACGTGGGTGAGAAATCAATGATATTAAGCCTTTTTTCTTGCTATAGGTTCTGTTATTCTAGGGATCCTCTTCTCCTAGGAACCTTAATGCCATAAGGAGAATCCCAACTTGCTTGGTGTTAACATGAGCTGCATGTCCTCACTGATGTCATCAATTTTCTTTTTGAAAACCTATAGAGAAATCCATGGTAGTAAAATTTTTTTTACAGAGAAGACTTTGACAGTGTGTTCTAAGAAATTGTTTAGTATGTTGTATAGCCAAGGGAAGAATAAAAATCTAATTGAATGTTTTATACTCAAGAAAAATATGCCATCTTAAACTCCTACTTATAAATACTTGCATATTTTCATGAATAACAACCAACTTTGATTTAGTTTTATCATGTTTTTAGTGGGTGGGGAGTGCTTCTATGTTGATCCAAACAGGGGAAAGTGTTAGTTATTTCTATAGTCTTCTAAGACTGTTAAAGGGACGCTACAGAAGAAGCAGCAATCCCCTGTTTTGTGCGTTCTTGGTTTCCTCTCACAGATAGTGTGAGTGTTAAGTTTAATTTATAAAGCTGCTGGTGTCTGAGGCCACAAATGTTAACCTTAGGAATCAATCACGTTCTACTTTCTCTAACATCTGCTGGTAAAATGACTCTTGTCCATCACAAAGAACAGGTCTTAGCTTTACAAAATTCAACTTTTTAGTTGTCCTTGAAGAAAACTATTCAGTGAGAGTAGGTGTGTTTAGCTGCCTTTCAAAGCAGATTATCTCAAGAGATCAGTGTAGTTCGTGCTTCCTTGATGGATCTGCAAAGTGATCAAAAAGCTTTCCACTGTGACAGAACTTCCCATCACACTTTTTACCAGACTGTTTCATCATTAAATTGTTTTTCTGGGTGAGTTTTAAACAATGAAGGTTAACACAACTTTATGTTCTTTTTTCACGTCTGTTCTTCAATTTTGATCATGTTCATATACACATTATTTTTACTGATGCAATGATTTTAACTTTGAGTTTGTCTTCCAAGTATAGATAATAGTGAAGAGATAGGGCTACTTTTTATATGAGAAAGGGTTGACTTAAATGATGTTTTCAAGATTGCAGTAACAAAGTTGAAATTATAAATTGTCTTTTAATTTTGGTTTATCAAATTACCTTCCTTTTTATTTTTTTAAATTAATTTTTAATTACAAAAGTAATACGTGAGTATCTTTTACTTTTAAAACTTTAAAACATAACTGATGAGGTCCCAATGATCATCACCACCTTGGGACTCCACACCCATCCGTCTCCCCAAGGTCACTCCTATTTACATTTTTTACATATGACTTCAGGCGTCCATGGATGCACTGACACATGTATGCAGCCGTAGAGGTTAACACTATTTTTACGTAAATATTATCGTACTGTATGTAACACTTGGCAATCTCAATTTTTAATTCAACGTCTTGGAAATTTTACTACGTATATTTCATTCCATGTCCCCGCTGTACTCTATCGACACATCATAATTGATCTAGTGTTCCCTATACTGATGACCATTGAAGTGGTTTTCAATTTATTTGACTCTATAAACTGTGCTTCTGTGTACCTCCTTGTACATCCCCCCTTGAGTTGTCTCTGACCACTCTATCCAAAGTGTTAGCCTGTTGTTCTCTTTATATTAAACTATTTTATATTCTTTACAGCATGCATTCTGGCTTTCTTGTTTATTTTTGTTTGCTTATTGTCTGTCTCCCTCACTAGAAAGTAAGAGAGATCCTTTATCTTTCTTATTTACCACTGCACCCTCAATGCCTAGTACACCTGCATGTACTATACCTTCAACACATATTCATTGGTTAGTTTTGCACAAGAATTAATGTCTGGATATTTCTCTGGTACCCTTTCTACATAAGAATTGTTTCCACTTATGTTTCACTTTATTTGTGACTTACATATTTCTAGCAATTATTAGACCTAACGTTGGAAGTGTGAAGGGAAAATGCTTTGGCTTATTAGAGTACTAAGGTCCATCATAAAAAACTAATTTTATTTCTAAGGGTAATCTACTATCCTGATAATCCCAAACAAAGACATTTTACTTTAATCTGATTAGACACAGCAATTAGACAGTTTTAAAACATTTTTATCTTGCCTTGGCTAACTAATTAACAGGATGCAGAAAATGCTTCATCATGGACAACCCATGAAATAAACTGAAAGTACTTTGCTCACTTCAGAAATAGGCTTATTTTAGTTAGGAGAAGTATAGCTTTTTAAATTTTTTAACAGAGTTTACAAAGTTATCATTTGGGTGATTGATAATGTGCTCATTCTTAAGCTACCCTAAATTTGTATTTTGAGTATCAGGTCATGTGTGGTGACTACATTTTCTGGAAAATCCATTATTCTTCCTTTCCATTAACCTGTGGTCTTTCTCTATGGGTCTTATTAGGACCATCTGATGCTGTCAGTTCTGTGAAGGTTCATATTTGTTTTCAGAAGAGGTTTCTGAGTTTTAATTGCATGAATTTCAATTGTAACTTCTTACCTATTGCTAAACAGTTTTATCAATCCATTTGTAATTTATTTCCCTACCTAGTAGTTGAAAACAAAAAAGTTTGAGGACTGGACTTTCCATTTCTCTACATTTCAAATTGATTTATTGGAGCTGGGAGTAGCAATAGTCACCTCTTGGCTGAGACTGACACTGGCTTGTTTTATCTCCAAATTAAGTAATTGAATTGAAGTGATTCCTCTCCTTTGCTTCTGTTATCCTTATTTCTTTGTACTCAGAAAACCTTCCTCCTTTTTTATCATCCATATTGGAAGCCCCCGTTTCCTAGCAGATATAAAGCTAGCACCCCAGCCTCATCCCATCACTCCAGAGGGGTTATCATCATTTTCTTTGTTCTTCAGGTGACTGACGTACCTATGCCATTAGGGAGACACAACGTTCTACCTTTAGGAACATATTGTTTAAGATCTGTTGGCTCTTAGAAATTCAAAGCAACTACGCAAAGCGTTACTATGATTGGATACCAACCTGTCCCCTCCAAGCGGTAGTCAAAGGATAAAGCTCTTTTATAAGGCTCCATTCAAACTGTGCTAGACTCAAGGCAAACTGATATGGAAAGAGCTTAATAGTCTTACTATTATGATAAAGGAGCAAAAAGAACAAAGAAGAGATCTTGTTGGAGACTTAATTTATACAATAGTTAAGAGAGAAAATAGACCAAGAACAGCTGTGTAAACAGTAGTATGATGATCGGATTATTTTAGGGGAAATATGGAAGCATCCTTTACAGGCCTGCAGCTACCTACCTGAAGCCTTTTCTTGAGAAGTGATGAAAAAGGAAAGTCTATGTTCAAAATATTCAGCATACTTACAGTTGTGATCCCAGAAGATCAGTATTTCCAGAATTATTTGGTGATTCAATTAGCCAGAGACAGGATGTTAAAACTACTTAACTTCAAGAAGTGTTATTACTTCTATTGCATAGATTGGTCTGTTTTAAAACATGTTAACATATAACTGAGTATGTCATGGCAGTCAATACTTTGAAAATAAATTATGTGATTATATGAGAAACATATGACATTCAATCTTCCAGATTAATGTTGTTATGTGCAATCTCTGTTATGTCCATTGTATGTTCTAGGTGTCAACATATTCAATTTTACTGGGTCTTCTCTAGGTCATGTTTGCTTCCCTGTAGTGAGGCTGGTAAGAAATAACTGTTTCTGACTGGCACTTGATGTAATTCTGCCTCAGTGGGTGTCTTCAGAGCCCATATGGATCCAACTGCAGAGACAGTTAAGTTAAATTTTTGGAGTTTGCATCTAAGATGTGAGGATTCTGTGGAACTTCCATTGACCCATTCAGGTTCAGTGATCACTTCTCTAATGATATAAAACTATGTTTTGCTTTTTTCCTTTGATTATAGTCACACTAACATAAATGAGAATATTAGAACTTAACATTATCAAAACACTAGTCCTTGAAAATAAAAATTTACCCAATCTACAAAAAATTAAACATTGTACCATGGTCAAAAATAGCCATGCTCATATTTATAAGAGTTATTGGTCTTCAGGTTTATTGTTGATAAATTTTTGCGTCTGTTTCCAAATCAACTGTACTCATTTAAAAGTACTGCAAAAAGCAATAGAAAAAAACCTTAATTTTCTGAGAAAATAGCACTAGAATCAAAGATTCATTAGTTGGAAACTAAATGGAGCTTTCTTTACTTTTGCTTTTCTGCCTTAGACTATACATAACTTTTTGAAGTTTTCTGATATCCACAATTGTGTGTTTTCTCGTAAATCCATTATAATTCAAAATGGCCTTATTTCAGCTTTCTTCAGGGAAATTTTTCTTTTCATCCTTTAAAATGTTTTAAATTTTCTTTGGAATGTTTTAAATTACATCATAGATTTTATGATATTAAATCTAGTTTCCTGAAGGTATATTTTTGGATTTGCGTATAAACTATCCCTTTTTAACTGATAAAGTTTACATAAGTGCCTCTGATCTTATTAACGACCCATCATGTCCATTAGCATGAGCTCTAAAGTTTGAGAAACATGTATTCTGAGGGCTAACATTGGGAGTAAAATGGTGCCACATTATTTTTTATGGTAACCCTCACTTTGATCCTCTAAAATAGGGATTGACATGCAATAGCCTACAGCCTGTGGGGCAAATCCAGACTGATATCTGTTCTTGTAAAGTTTTATTGGAACATAGTTATGCCTATTTGTTAACATATTGTTTATGGCTGTAGTGTTGAGTCATTGCAGCAGAAGCCATATGGCCTGAACATCCTAAAATATTTACTATCTTGTCCTTTACAGGAAAAGATTGGCAACTCCTGCCCAAAACAGCATTTTCCAGCATGTTTCATGTCTTGACACACATAGAAAGTAATTATATAGCACATTGGGGTAAATGAACAAAAATGTTTGCAAGCAGAGTCAGGGCAGGGTGCCCAAGGGTAGAGAGGATCAATATCTCTATTAGTTCTTGAAAATTCTCAATCATTATTTTTTCAAATGTAGATTCACTCATAATCTACCTCACCTTCATCTGGAACTCTAAAGAATGCTGTTTCCTAGTCTCCTTGTGTAGTAACATCTCTTCCAGATTTTCTGGTCTTTTTTTTTCTCTCAGTGATACATTTTGGAAAATTTTTTAACCTAATATTCAGTCCACTATTTCTCTCTTCATTTTTGTCTAACCTGTTATTTAATTATCCATAGAGTTTTGATTTTAAGTTCTTGTCATTTTTTTTTTACTTCTAGAGTTTCCATTTGACAATTGTTTAAATCTATTAGATTACTTTTTAGAGTTTCTTATCTTAGACAGATATTTTTAAGCTTATGTTTTATTTATTTGAACTTAGTAAGCACAGTTGTTTTATAATCTGTGGTTGAAAAGTGCTATATTTGAAATTTTTGTGGGTCTGTTTCTGCTCTCTTTTGTTTCTCTTAATTCTCACTCATAGTACCTTATTTCCTAGCGTGCTAGGTTGTGTCATACTAGTTCTTCTTAAAATATTGTGTGTGAGGATACTTTGAGGCCCAGGATAAAGGTACATTCCTCCAAAGATGAGTTATATTTGCCTCTGCTATCCTACCACCCAGGATTCCTTAAACTAAATTCATTCTGGAGGTTACCTGGATCACCCAGGTGATGTCAACCCAAGCTACAAATCCACACGAGGATTGTCACATTTTTTTTGACATATATTCCAGCACTTCTAGCAATATTCAAATGGGAGGACTGATCTAAAAAAATAATTTATTGCTGGAAATGGGAAATCTAAATCAATACCTTCTCACACCTGTAATTCTTGAACAGCTCACCAAATCCCATAGCATATCTCCTGGGGAGCACTGCCCTGAAGTACTTTATGTCCCTGTCTTTGATAACCCTTATATTTTCTGCCTCCTGTTACAGAAATTTGATATTCCCTTCTAGACTTAAGTACTTTGGGGACTTGAAGGATGTCACATTCATCTTTGTAAATTCTACTGTGTTTAGCAAAGAAACTTGCAAATAGTGCTCAGTAAATTCGTTAATTGTGACATATATGTCTTGAGAACATATTATTTGTTCTACTATTCAAGGTGGCTGGTGTACATATTAGTGAACAGACAAAAATACCTGCCTTATGGGCCTTAGATGTGGGAGGGGTGTGGGGAGGGTGATAAGAACATAAATATAATAAATAAATTATATAGAGTGTTAAAAAGTAAAAATTTCATGGCAGGGGTTGATCAACATAAGAGAATAGAGAATGCCATTTAATTCAATTGATTTATTTCTATTCCTTTGTTTGACTTATTCCAAGCTGCCACCGTTCATTCATACAATTAATATTTATTTAGCAAGTGTCCAAGGAGAATGTGCAAGGTATCACTTCAAGATCTATCTCTGGTTCCTCAGGTCTGACCAAATGCTTTCCTGATCCACCTAGCTAGCTGTACATTTGGTGTAGAGTTCTCTGTTCTTTCCAGTTAGCTTTCCTTAAGTGTTTGGCCCTCCATCTTCATCTGTGTTCTGTTTGCGGTCTAAATGTCCGTCCCTCTGGCCCCATGGTAGTCGTTATACCAACTACCCAATTAAATTGTGTAATGCCTGAGAAGTGGTAGACATAAACTATGAAAGTTAAATATTTTCTGAAATTGAAACATCTAAAAATCCTGACCGAAAGATATCTATATTATATAAAAGGAAAAACTTTTTAAATCAAGAAGCTATGTCTGTTTATAAAAAAGAAAAACACAAAGACTAAAGGGGCAGAGTCTATTCTTCAATATTCATTTTCTACATACTATTAAAATTCAGAATGAGAACTCCCTGCCCTTATTTATAGGTATTTATAATTCCAAAATATTATCAATGATATCTAGATTTACAATTTTCTATAGACAATTATTTAGCATATGATTAATGGTCTAGAAAGACCACAATTTTTGAAAGGAATAATATTGTACAATATTCCTCTTCATAGTTCAATGAAAATACTCTAGGAAGTAGGGGCTCCCAGTTTGTCAGTAAGGTTGTTCACCTGTTTGGGGATGTGAAACTGAAAATCAGCTTCAACTTTTTAATCAGTAATGTAGAAAAAATTATGACAATAAAAATAACTCCAACATATCTAATCGCTCTAAACTCTATATTCCTTAAAAGTCAAAATGGGCTTAGTATTGCCTATTGCTGTGGGTGGTCATGAAGATCAGCAGAAAAAGTGCTCTAACAATGCTTGGCCCAGTGGCTAAAACATGAGATGCTCAATCAAGGTTTGGAGATGAGTGAGTTGTCTGATTCATTAGTTGGTTGTGGGAGATTCTAACAAGGAAGGATAGCTGTTCATATTCTCTTGCCTGAACAACGGGCCTCTTGTATCTGGAAAAGTAATTTTTTTAAGGTGTCAGATACCTTGAGGAGGATTATTAGAGTGAAAAGGAAAAAAAACAACCTGAACAAAGTAAGGCCAAGAGGTGCTAGCCGAGAGCCTCTTAAGTGCTGTGGAAAGCTCTCATCAGTGTTCGCTTGTGCGCTGCACCTCACCCCATCTACCCTCCTCCTCTCACCCTCACAGTCACTGGTCAGTTTCCAGAGTGTGTACTTAAACTAAATGTTTTAAAAATCAATAATAGCAAAACTGGGAATTCATCCAACATTTCTCACTAATTTGTTCTGTTTTTAGGGGCCCTGGGATAATTCCAAGAGACTCTTTTGACAGGATTTTTAAAAATTATGTTGTTAAAATATTAATGGATATAATATCAATAGGAGGAACCTAGAGCTGGCTGGTAAGGAAAGGCCCCTGTGAACCTCTCTTAATTTGCTAACGTCTGTGGTTCTGGTTCCAAAAAGATCCAGGTTTAAATTGCTGAGAATTCATATTAGATAATTTTAGAACTGTATTTTTTCAGTTGTTTGAATGACTCAGGCTAAAATTTCCTCTACTTGTGTATCTTGTAAACAACAGACTGGACATTTTCCTTAATATTTAACTTGCTATTTCCTTTTCTGATTTTAAGCCTCAGAACTGCCCACTTATACCATAGTTAATAACTATTTTACAGCTTTCTTGTTACAGATATTCAATAATTAAAGGTAGGTAATGTCATCTCTCCTTAGACACCATTAACCAAGCAATTCACTATATATTTATAAATATCCCTCAAAATTTTTAATAATTTTTTTCCAAATTCTTTAAAATATAGATTTGAATGAATGTTAGTAAATAAGAGATAAATGTAAAGAAACTTGTTCTAAGGTTTGGTAACAAATACTTAGGGTATAGCTTTAACTTTGGGGGCCATTGGGGAAAAGCAGTAGGATGAGAATGTATGCAATAGTAATAATTTTGATTAAAAAAATTAAACCTACTCTTTAATCATTTTCATTTTTTTGATATAATGGACATAAGTAAATATACTTGAGGAATATAAATCAAATAACAACTATAATCACAATGTCTTACAAATTATATTTGGAGTCAAATTGAGTTCTTACTGCAGATGACATATTTTGCAAAGATTGAAAGCAAAAGAAGTCATTTTAAAATAGGTATAAATATGGTCCATAAAAAGGAAAGTAATTTGGAAATCCACACTGAAGAAGATTAATGTCTTCAATATAAAACACTGTATTACCAATATATAACATACAAAAGACCATCTAGCCATTCTCCGCTTTCTACAAGCAGCTGTATTTTTTTTAGTATGTACTGGTGGTGTTATGTGACTGCTTTTTAATGCTATTCGTGGAACTGGGCTTTGGCAAGAATTGGGCAGTTTCATGGCCCTGAATCTCCACCAGTATCATAAGCCAGCACTGTTTTGTGATAGTGTACTCAGTGGGCTGACACAAGGGGGTGTAGTTACTAACTACACTAGTCCGTGTAGTTAGGATCTTAAAGTGTGGTTTAGTATACTAGTTTTGTGAAACCCTATTTGAGAACACAGTCAAAGACTTGAAGGCTGATGCCAGGTTTTTCTTTGGTTGATTTTTTTGGAAGGGGACAAGAAGGAAATAGGTGTAGCATTGAAGAAAGAGTGTATCCAATAGAGTGTATTTTAAACCATTTCAAGCATCACAGTGGCAGCCACCCAGGAATTGCTATATGTGGATGTCTGTGTGCTTGAAACACACATTCAACTAAGCAGGTTCTGAAGTTTTAACTCAACAGGATCTCTCCCCTTGTCCCCCAAAAACGTTCTGTTCTGCAAGGAATATTTTTCCCATTTTATTAGGAACGCAATTGCAATAGCGTATGGTGTAGTCTTGAAAGTCGGTCCAACAAAGTCCCACTTACCAAAGCCTACAACCAGTGAGCCTCTTTTCTGGAATCATACATTTATGGATCCTTTGCAGTTTATAACAGGAGCCTCGACTAAAATCGAAGTCAGGGAAGAAGCCTAGACCGCCCCCATATCTGCTACCTACAAAGGGAATCTCATTTATTTTCTTTGTTTTTTGTCAACTTCAAGTCTCAGGACAAGATAGCTGAGCCTTAGAAGGTAGAGAGTTGAACATCACTGTTATAAATGCATTACCATCTACTTCTCCTAATTTAGAGACATGAAAAATAGAGAATTTCGTTATCCAAACAGCTGTGACATACTGAACTTGTGTTGGGGAATCAGAAGAAACTATGCAAAAGATATAGCTGGAGAGAAAGGGAAAATCACCTGTAGACAGCCAGCCTGTGTTGCAGCTAAAAAATAAATATAACACCTTTGGAATGATCTCAGACCATCCATGAGTCTATGTCACAGATGAGCAACTATCTTTTGAATCATCACTGTAATTAAAAGACTTACGCCTTTTTGTGCCTCAGCTCAATGTAGGTCCTATGTTGGTAGATCTTTTCAGCTTGATCTAAGTACAGATCACAAGTTGCTGAAATGTAAGATCCCCTTCAAAAACTAAGGACAAGCAAATGTATTTTCTACAGTTTCAGGCACTCAAAACTTAATAGATTGTATTGAAAGCCATTGGCTTTCTCTGGGAGGCCTCCCTCATGCCTGGATTTCTTTGAATCCCTTTGCTATGCAACTCCATTTCTGTTTTTGCAGCACCTAGAACAGTTCCTGGCACAGAGTATGTATTTAATAAATATTTACTGAATTAAAATTGAATGAAGTATTCAATTCTATAGGAAATTTATATAGGTTATTTCCTTGTCTCTATAGATATGTTACACAAAAAAAGGCAAGTTTCATGGATATATAAAAAGAATGAAATAATATTTCAAAGTTGAGGGGTCATCTAGCTCAATATGTATTATATAGCCATCTCTGTTTTCCTGAAAGTTAAAATGTTCTTGTTCTTCTTTTTCCTTCTAGAGAGAAATAAGTTCTTTTTGCCACAGAAAATACTAAGTGATTGAGTGTTCATGCGAGGAATTCATAATTCAGGCTCTTATTTTCACACTGCCTTTCAACAATGCCTACGCCACCCAGAATAATAATGTGCTAAGCTACAGTGGCTGCAAAGTATTTCAATGAAAGAAGGAAATTATTTTCATAATTACTGATAAGTTCTTAATTTGTTCTGCTAAATGGTAAATCAACCACAGGTGGTTAAAGAAGGATTCCTATGTGTTGATATTGCAGGTGTAGAAAAATAGGCTTACAGTGTCTTGAAATGCCAGAGAGTGATAATTACACTTAAGGAGATAAAGGGTTAATTAGTGGAAATTCTTTGAAGCCCTAAAGATCAAGTATTGTATTGCTTTCTGACATTTAAAATGCTCAGTAAAGTCATTTACAGATTTCTACTATTATTGAAAGCAGATAATAGTATTTTCATTGAATAGTGTTGTAAGGTGTCAGCAGAACAGAAATCAGTTCAAACTGTAATTAAACTCAGCAAAAACTATTAACCTGAGATATATATTGAGACCTACCCTGAACATAGGCATGATCATTAACTTTATAGAGAAAGTGTACTATTTCATTTTTTTCTGATATATGTCAATTAGATACTCAATAATTGTATATTAAAAGGAATATTTGTTGAATGAGTGAATGAACTTTTACATCATTTTTTTTTCTGAGCTAGTCTCTCCCTTGCAGTGTACCTGGGAATGTCAGAGACTCTTCTGAGCCTCTGTTGTTGGGTTAAGTAAATTAATGTTTCACCAACACCTCATTTATCCAGGATTGTTGGAGAATGTGTGCTCCATTTTACAATCGTACTCATTTAATCTACATCTTTCTAGAATGTGCTCCACCTCCCCATGTCTGTCTTGTGGATTTGGTCCAGGCTGGGATAGGGTTGCTGCCCTAGAGCACCCTCTCTCTCCATCGGGAGCAGCATCTCTCAACCTTGGTACCATAAGATGTTTCAAGCATCCCTAGATGCTCACTAGACACCAGGAGCACTACACTCCCAATTAGTCATGACACACAAAAATGTCTCCAGCTGTTGCCAAATGTCCCCAAGGATGGGGAGGGGCAAAGTCGTTCCTGCTTGAGAACCATTGATATAGGGGAACTTGTTGAAAATGCAGATTTTTGCCCAAACTGAATCACCACCTCCAGGGGCTCTGTAAGTACTGTGTGCTTTTTCAGCAGATTAAACTTCTTAAGTGAGTCTAAGGCACACTAAATTTGAGAATCACTGTTCAAGTAACCCTCACTGCTTCTCCTTTTCTAAACTTCTGTTACCGTGCAAAATCGAATAGCCAAACTGAGTCTATAAACTTAAGTTTACACGTATTTCTAAACTCTTGTTGGCCCTCTCTTCCAAATAAGTTAGTGGATATGAAATCATTAACTTCCTCAGTACTTCTGAGCCCTTAGCTGTTGTTGGGCCTCTTAGGAAGCCTGATTGCAGTGAAATTTGGCTGTAAGGTGGTGTCCTGTACAGACCAAAGAGATGGGCAGTGTCACTGGTCAGACCATCCTTTGGCTGGAAGTGCACTGTAGGCTTGTTGTCCAGGACTTGTGAATTTTCTCAGACTAATCAAATAAAAAGCAACCACGGTGGATGGGGCATAACATTCATTCCCTCATTTACTCATTCACTTGCTCACTCATTCAGTTATTAATTTATCTAATACAGTCATGCATTCATTTATCCAAGAACCATTCATCGGGCACCTACAATGTGTTGGGCACTTGTTAACTTCTGGGGATACAAATAGTGAACAAGATACGGAGCTTGCAATCTAGAGGGAAAATGTTAGAGATGTGGCCACAGAGCCAACTAAAGCTTGCTCAACTACTTGAGGATTAAGACCAGCTCTTCTTTAGCAGGGGCCGTAACTCAGCTAACCGGCCAGAGAGGGTTAATTAGCAACTTATCTATTCAGTAAAAGTAATAGTACTCTAACTGCCTGGAAAAGATAATTTAGTACATATTGTTTGCCCCGGCCACAACTAATACCATTGGGGAAATTAGCTTAACTGTGCTATAAACATATTTCCTGTATTCTTCCTCTTAGGGAGAGGAAATTTTCCTGAAATTTAATTAAAATAACATAATAGTTTAATTTTAGGCATAAAAGGATGTTTAAAAAAAGCCTTCCATATCTTCTATTAATTTTAAATAAAAAATCATTATGTTAAAAGTTTAGAATATTTTTGGACAAGATTAGAAAAATGTAAAAGAAATGAGCTTTTAATTCTGAAGTTGGAAAATCATCACTGGAGGAACCACTTGTTTAAGTTCCTGCCTGGAGCCTGTTCCCCTTGAAGCAGTCTTCGGGGCCTGGCCCCTCCTCCAGCTCCTCTCAGGACTCTGCTCCAACACTTACATCCCCCGCTCCTGTTCCTGCAGCACCCCCCCAGCCTTTACCCCTTTGCTGCCAAGATCCTCAAGTCCCATCCACCTTAAAAATAACCTATTTAAGTTTGTAGCTATCCTCACAGTCTCGAGTCCTCTGTCCTGTTCTCTCTACCCTCTTCAAGATCAATGACTTGCCTTAATGAGCGTGAGAAACGTTAGTTCCAGCGTCTGTCCTGAAGACAGAGACGGTCGAGCTCACCCCATGTCTTATATGCTTGTTGAACGGCTTATTTGAAGTAACATTTCTAATGAAGTTCTCATGAGTTTACTTCTTTCACCAACTAGATTGTAACTTCCTTAGAGACGAGTCTCAATTTTATCTACCTCTGCATCCACCTCTAACCTCACCCCAAACTTGTAAATGATCAAAAAAAGACTTTGGAGATTTGATTTGTTGATGATGCTTGTAACCAACTTGTATGAAATATGTTTGGTGTGCAGATATCTGTTCTGGGCACTGAGGACACACAAATTAACAAACACAGACATTTCCCTCAAGAAGTTACAATTAGTGGTGAAAACAGAAAAGTGAACCTATGGGTACAGTTGATAAGCAAGAGTGTATATGGAGCAGAATCTGTCAGACTAGAGGGTCCGGGGAAGGTCTCTCGGAAGAGGTGATGCCTGAATTGATTCCTGAAGCTTTAGCCTATTAAATTGACAAGGAATTATTGGTGGGTGGGTGGGGAGCAGAGGAAGAGGTTTTCAGTACAGAATAAGCAGCATGTATAATGGTGTGGAGGGTGGTGATAGAGTACTCAGCTTGTTGAGAATCCTTGGAGCCTAAATTCAGGAGGTGGGCAGCCCCAAGAATTGATGGTAGTCAGGGCCAGAGAGGGAACAGCTGTGTTTGCCTTGTTAGGGAGTTTTAGACTTTTTCTTAAAAGTTATAGAAAGCCACAACAATTGTTTAAACCATAGAAATGTGCAGGGAAACATTTTTTTACAAAATTTAGGTAGTGATAGAGAAAGAAACTGAACCAGAGAGATTAAGACTGCAGGCCGGAGACTTCTTCAGAGGCTGCTACAGGAATCCAGGCCAGAGAGTAAGGAGTTTGGACAAGGGAAGTGGGATGAAGTCTGGACAAATCAGAGAGGTGTCTATGAGCTAAAACGAACAGAAGTTGGTGACCAACTGGACACAGGGCAGAGGGAGGGAGAAGGGTGGAGGATAACTCTCAGGTGGCCCCAGGCAGAGGGTGTACGCAGCACCTTATCTATGTGGATTCTTATTCTACTTTGGAAGGAAGTTTAATTGGTATCTTTTAATTAGACATTAAAATTGATGATTCTCTCGTGCTTTAACCTAGTAATTGTTGAAATGATTAAAGATGACAATTCTTCTTTTCAAAACTCTTCACTTGTTAGTTGCTACTGTGTTTACTAACAAAGGTGCTAGGAGTGATTTTTATTAAGCCAAACTATTTTTTGATTGAGCACAAACAGTAGACTAACCCAAAAATGCTAATTAATATTTAGCATTTGGATATATACTTCCAAATTAAATTGGCCCCCAGAAGAGGAAACATTGAATTATTCAGCTGATAGTGAAAGCTGTATACCATTATATGTTTATAATTGTGATTGTCAGAGGTTTGCTTTCATTATTCCATCCACTATCCATTCTTTCTCATACGTCATTCAAATATGCATGGTTGACTACCTGTATAGAACGTAAGATTAAAGGATTTTAATTTGAATGGCTTACGTAAAACTAAAAAAATCTAAATCTCTGGTCAGGTAACATGGCTTAAGGGCCATATTGGGATGCCTTCCTATTTGCAGAGAAGCCATCAGAGCCTAGATCAACCCTATCTGAGGCAGAAAACTTATTTAGAGCATTTCAAGATGGAAGTGTCAGCACATTTTTAAGAGGGCTTAAAATAATGCAGATCACAAGCTACCTTTAACTTGATCTAATGAAGAGAACCAAAGCTATGGGCCTATGGAAGGCCTCCGTGCGGCCTTTCTGCTTCAGGACTTCGTTAAGTGCAGGAATGCTTCATAACCCACTCCTTCTTGGTGTGTATTTCTCTGTTCTAATTAGCCCAAGTTGGAATTAATAAACCCGGTGTTTTTGGATGGCCTTATGATTTTCTGCAGACGACTTTTTACATATGGTACTTACTATGTCTGCAGGCTGTTCCAATAGTCGAGAAGAATCTGGATTAAATGGCAAGAATATGCAGATTTACTGAGTTGGTTTTGCAATTCCTAATTGCTTTAAAATAGCAAAAAGAATGGGAAAATTTGATCCCAGAAGGCTTTCAGCGAAGAAGAGTTCTGAACTGGATTTTGTGAGTTGAGAGCTCTGCACAGGCAGAGAGGACCTTGAAGGCATGGTTGACAGCAGTTTATACACTGAGAAGGGGATGGTAAATTTGTTGAAGGCACAACCAACACAGTTAGTTAGTGAAGGTAATGATAATTAGGATGGATAGGCAGAGAAAACTGGTTAGTGAATAATTTTAAAGTCCAGGCTAAGAAAATTGGGTTTAGCAATAAGATTTTTCTATTTGCCTAGATGTGTTAATAGCTTGTCTGTCTGGAAAAAAGTACAGTGCTTTGGGATTTTTTTACATTTTATTTCATGAGTTTGGAGTGTATGAAAGACATTTATTTACCTCACAAAGTAATCACAAAGTCGTTTCCAGAACTAGGCAAACACAGATGCCTGTTGCAATTTATTGCTTCAATATCACAGGATGGTACAACACTCACACACACACACAGAGATGCTTATTTGTACTGTTATATTGCATATTGTTTTTTTCCCTCTCTGTATGTCCTATATCACACTAGTTTGTATGATTTCTTTGTTAATATTGCATAGACAAAGAGCAGATATAAATAATGAACTATAATCTAATATAAATATCAGGGCACCTAGAACACCTTTAAAAACAATTAAAAATCAGCACTTGTATTCGTTGTTCTGTCTCAGATTTTTCTGTGACTCACATTGCATGTTTTAGTGGAGTTTTCAATTTCTTTCTGGAACTTTTTAAAGACTCCAGTTGGAGTATTTCTAATATGACAAAGTCTGGAAGTCCCTTCAGGTCATAAATGAATATTTTAACTTTCCTAAATTTTCACTAAAAACTGTTATAGTCGAAAATTTAAAATTTAATTGACCATTTTTACGTGATGATGCCTTGCATCAGGATGTAAAACCAACCCAAGTCCCAAAGCTCTGTGAGCTTGCTTCCATTGAAGACAGCTGTATTTTGCTCCAGGAAGAGGATTTCTTCCTGTTCCTTGCTCATCACCTGTTAATGCATCATCTATTGTATGCATCTATTGTGCACATCCAGATTTTCCCTGAGAGTAAGGGAAGTGTTAGCAATTATGTTAACTATTTGATGCTGCTAAAATACTTATATATATTTAAAAAACTCTAAAAATTAGCTCCCCTACTGCCTTATTTTAAAAAGTACCTAAGCTCTTAGCTTTTTATCTTAAAATCTGATATTTTGCTAAGCCCAAGCCATATACTCTTGCTTATAGTTTGTGCTTAACTTTTTTTTTAATAAAAATCTGAGCTCCGATCATTTCTTCTCATATGACCCTGCTCCCATAGTTGTTACCCAGTTTTAAAGTCACTGATGTGCCCTGTCCAAATATGTTAAGTCTTGAGTTCACCATAGCAGAGGGCAATACCTTTTTGGCCTCCGTTAGCCCCTCATTTAATCTTAGGGAGCAGTTCAGGCACCCAGAGGCTTTGTCCTCCTGGGTTTAACCACACTACACACTGCAATTCAAGTGAAATGTTTAGTGAATCGCAGGGTCTCTCAGGAATCCAGATGGAGCTGGCATGGAGTCTGGAAGAGAGTGGAATGACACTCTCCGCGTGTTAGCTGCTTGAGGTCTGCCGCACAGAAGTCCTAGAGCTGACCCTCGTCTCCTCCGACTCTAGAGCAGAAGAGGACGGTAAGAAAGAGATTTCACTTTAAAAGCTATAACTGGTAATGAGAGTTAAACAACACATTCTGTTTTGTTTTATCTTTGAGAACGTTCAATAATTTTTAAAGATAAGTCATACTGATGCCACCTACCACATTGTGACATTAGAATATCTGTGATTCGGATGCGGCTATACACGATCATCAGCTTAATAAGGGTAATACAAATGAGTCTATGGATATAAACATTCCAAATGAATGGCAGTGTTACTAAATGGACAGCTTTAAGCCAAATGATTTCACTTAAAGTATTTTTTTTTTAAATAACTGCTAGATCATGGATGAATTAATTGATCTTTTGCTGAAAGCACATTCCATTTTTCGTGATCTGTGGAATTGTTAAATGAGAAGCATTTCCTGCATAGCCAAATGCAGTACACCAAACCACTCATGTCTGTGTGCTTGAGACAGTTTGTCTTAATAGATTCTACTTTTCTCTGCTGTGGCAGGAATAACTCTAAATTCCAAAAACATCTCTAATATAACATCATCATATGTTTTTCTTAAGGCTACATACTGGAGCCATTGCATTACAAAATGATGATTTTATATTTATATATATGTGTGTGTGTGTGTGTGTGTGTGTATATATATATACACTGTAGGCTGTTGCAGATGTTGGAAAAATCTGGATATACCAAGCACTTTAGAAGTGTTTCTTAGAATTATTTTAATACACAAATATATTCACCATAGCTAAAAAATTATAGTCTTCCCTCGAAAGTCCCTAGGAAACAGATAAAAATGTTTAAACATTTATGAGTTACTTTAAATGAAACAGTTGTAGTAACCCATTTGAAGAGAACAAGTAAAAATATAATTACGTTAGCATTAAAAGCAGATATTCTGTGGCCTCATTTACACAGTTGGATTGGGATCATTTAGGTAGACTAGATTATTTTCTTGAATTACCCAGTGGATGATTTCTGACTTGAATAAACTGCCTCAACTTTATCAGTTATTTTCCAGTCTTTTATTTCACTCTGTACTTCACACACATGCACACAACAAAACCTTATTTTAGTCAAGTAGGAGGGCAGCTTACCTAAATTTTACTGCTTTGAGTACAAGAATCACAACTAAAAGAAACCACCTAGTTCAAGGATTATTAACCTGGGACTCTAGGAAGACAGCAAAGGAGATTTTGAGAATGAGTGAAGCTGCAGGGGGAGATATATATACTCATACTTACTGTGTATTAACTTGGGATGTTCTGGGCACCCAAAAAATGACTATCAGCTTCTTATTTTACTAGAAAAATTCAAATAAAACTGTATGTTATCACCATAAGGACATTAAAGGACATTTTTTACATAAAATGTTAACTTTTAAAAATTCAATTGAAAAAATTATAGTATAAAGTACATTTACTTATGACAAAAAGTCACTATGTCGCCTCTATTTTTCTCATTTTATCTCATTCCAATGAAAACTTCATCAGTGCCAATTGCCCTCTCTGAGGACTGATATTTGGGAATCTTTTAATTAACTTGATGTTACATAGCCACACCTGTAAAGATGTGGTGTGTGTGGTTTTGATATCGACATCAAGTTCCTCCCAGAGGTTCACAACCGAGGGTGCCTCTGCTCCCCAGGCCGTCGGCAGTGTCTGGAGATGTTCTTGGTTGTCAAGACAGGGGTGGGGTGCCACCGGCATCTAGTGGGAAGAGGACAGGGAGGCTACTAAACAACTTGCACTTGAGGACAGTCCCCACAACAAGGAATTATCCGGTCCAAAATGTCAATAGTGACGAGGTCATGAACCTTTTTTTTTCAATGAGGAAGATCAGCCCTGAGCTAACACCTGTTGCCAATCCTCCTCTTTTTACTGAGGAAGATTGCCGTGGGCTAACATCCGTGCCCATCTTCCTTTACTCTATATGGGACGCCGCCACAGCATTGCTTGACAAGCGGTGCATGGGTGCACGCCTGGGATCAGAACCTGAGAACCTCGGGCCACTGAAGCAGAAGCCACGAACTTAACCACTACTCCACCGGGCTGGCCCCCTGAACCCTTTGTAAAGTTTAACCTAAGGAACTGGTGAGACCACATGTCAAATTGCCTAAGAGAGTAACAGCTTCTGTTCTGACTGAGCCTAAATTTCTCTGCTTTCGATTCTACTAAAACCTTCGTCTACTGCTGATTCCCCTATATGTGGCAATTATGCGTTTCAGGGACTCCTGCCATGTTATTATTAGCAGGAAGTTCCTCTTTTTTGCTTATGTATTAGTGCAGAGTTCCCTTTAAGTAAAACTTCTGTCCACGGTATCCTAGGGAGACTTTGCTTCTTTCTGGGATGTTCCTGGCTGTTCACTATGCTGTACTTGCTACTACTAGGTGCTTATTCATTCATTCTCCCCAAAATAATATGCTCTGAATACGTCTGTGTTTACCAAATAGGGGTCTGGATGAAAAGAGACTCCTTCATCCCCACAAGGCAGGGATGTGGTCTTCATCACCAGTGTGATGTGATGCCCTATGCTGGGGAGACGTGGTCCACAGGCGGATTCTCCTAACCCCTCCTTGCCCCCATCACATACGCTGAGCTAAGTAAATGAGGCTTCATGACGTCACCACAGAGGTTACATGTGGAATACGCAGTATTTTTCAGTTCTTGTTTCTTTATGTGAATATTTATAGCTCCTGCATATCCATAAAGAACAGGCAGGAAAAACAGAGTAATTTCAAATGTAGAAAATACTTTTAAATCAATTTTGTAAATCTTATTGTTAGATTAAACACATCGGTCTTTTGCACCTGAACATATTAGTAATAGTATTTCCCATGAAAAATCAACTCCTACTGGTCTCCCTCCAGATACTATTTTAACTTTTTTTTAGAGATACCCATTTGCAGAGGAATGTGTGTAAATGTATTTCCCTCCATTGTGGTGCAGAATTCCCTGTAAATCATTCTGTATACATCTGTAATTTTTAAATGTATCTCATATATTAAGTTGTTCTATTAATCTCCCTTATTTTTCGGTTTTGATTGCTTTTGGCTTTTATATTCTATGAAACACATGTATTATTTATTGTTCACCTGGAGGGTTGTAACTGGATGCAGAATAACTAAAAAATAAAAACCAAAAAACATTTGTTCGAATCCATAAAATGTTCACCAAGAAAATAGTATCCTCAAAATGAACCCTCTAAAGTTATTTATACGCTGAAGCATGAATAACCTCCATCAGATCTCATGTATTGATGCTCCTGTTTATGTCTTGTACAGTGAGAGGGGCGTCCAGTTTAGTGCAGCGTGTATCGGGGACTTTACACGCAGAGTGATGAACAGAGAGACAACAGTCTTCACAGCTATGAATTCAGCATCTAGCGTAAAAGAAGAAAAAGTTGTGCTCTCTAGACTAATATTTTTTTCTGTGACTTAGATCCCTAAGAAAAGTTGCTTTTATTTTAAGAGAGAGAGAGAAAGAAAGATAAAAACTAAATTCTCCCACTTTTTAATTAGTAACTGGGAAGCTTTTACTCAAGTAAAACAGTTGACTTTCTCCTGTGTTAAGTGCTTTGGGCTGTATGGGCCCACGGGAACGTAAGCAGATCTGTCCTCAATCACACATTGACTTCTAATCTCAGAGAAGATAAGGCCCTGATACTAGTCCAATTGCTAGGAGTTTTTCAAAATTTATATAATAATTCCAGAAAGATAATTACTGTTAAATTTTTGGCCTTTGAAAGCCTTTAAGTTCAATTTTCTTCTTAGAAAAAGTGTAGATTTAATGAAAGGAAGGAAAGAAGGAAGGAAGAGAGAGAGGGAGGGAGGCGGGAGGCAGAGAGGAAGGCAGGAAGGCAGGAAGAAACAGGCTTACTAAGACCCAGCTGCATGCCTGGATAGCGTCCCCAGACGCGTGGAGAGCACCGATGAGCCGTTATGATCCTGGAAACAGGAGACAGAGCATTTCCCAAATCAAAGTCAGATGTCTTTTCTTTCATTGTTCCCAGATTACTAGCAGCTCGGATCCTACCCCTTTTTAGTGGTTCCTATGACCTCCAACAGCTCCCTGGATGTAACCTAAGATGCTTGCAGAGTGAAAACCTGCTTCAATGAGTAGTTTGGTTCCCTCGGGGGTGATGCAGACAGCACGTATAGATCTTGCTCTTTAAAGCTCTATAATACAGTAAAATGAAATTTTGCCTACAAGGTTTTTTAAAACAAGGTCATCCCTTTGTTTTGACTTAGAAGGTTTTGTGAGAACCAGAGATCATTAGGGCTGTGAGTGCAAGCCCAGGTACAGTCAGCGTCATATGCGTGGACTCCTGGACACGGGCCAGAGAGGGACATGCGTGAGGCTGAGCTGAGCTGACACCAAACCGTGGGGGTTCCATCTGCCATTCATGTCTTCCTTATAAAAGTAGACTATGAGAGAAATTAACTTCTATTTACCATACTCTACGAGAAACATTTGTATGGTACTCCCTATGAGCAGGGTAATCGTCTAAACGATTTTTGTATATAAACATATTTAACCTCATAAAGGCCTATAAGACAGTATCATCCCCATTTTACACAAAAGAAAATGAAGCCCAGAGAATTAAAACTGTGTGCGGTGTCACTAAGCAAGTGGGGGTAGAATGTGATGTGAACCCAGACGGTCCACTCCAGCAGGATGCACGGTGCCTCCTGATATAATATGTTAAGAATCCCGAGCTTAAAAATATTCAGATACAAAATTTGCATAGTCGGTCAGGTTGAAGCCTTCACGTAAGAATCACTTTAATTTGCTGTAGTGAACTAGGTAAAGTGATCCCAAACAGCAAACACATTTCATGAAATTCTTATAAATAGGGTTAAATAAACCAGTATGCTGAGTACCTTAGAATAAGCCTGCAAAGATATTTCAAACGTGTATTTTTGTACATATTTAATGTTTTTCATGTACATCTGAAACTCTTTTCAAGAAATACCAACTTGTGTCTATAATGGGTTTTAGCTTTTAAGAAGCGTCCATCAAAATCCATGGCGTCAGGGATCAGAGGTCTCGGGCTTTGTGATTGAGGCCAGTTCCCTGGGCTGACCAGGAGCCAGGGCGTTCGTGTCACCATGAATAGAAGGTGGTGTCAGGGGACGGATCACTGAGCGTGGGGCTGCAGAGGTAGGGTAGTGGAGCCCAAAAGGAAATAGAGCTTCAGTAATTTTGTAGTGATTACTCGGTAGAAAGGAGTCTACCTGGCGCCACATCTGATTTATGGAACAGATTGGATTTGGAATGAGAGTCCAGATATAACTGACCTCTTCCAGAGGAACTCGTAATCTTTTTCTGATATACTTTGTGTATGGGCTCATGAATAAATTATCACTGTGCAGTTTTTCCTTTTACTCTGGAGCTCATTCTTATGTGTAGATTTATTCAAATTTCTCTATAAGAATAGACATAGAATCCAAAGTGCAATTCATTTCATTCTTTTCTCCTCTTTTCCTATTGTATATTTTGTTAAACAAAGGCATCGTGTTATATTGTATATTCGTTCTCACGACAACAGTTTCACCAGGAAACCTACGCTCTGTATGAACTCATTTCCATGGTTTTCTCAAAATGAAACTTTTAAAGCGCTCAGATGTTTTCCTCAAAAAAACTAACAAATAAAGAAGCTGCTGCCCTCTGGGGGCCGCCTGGTGGCGCAGTGGTTAAGTGCGCACTGCACTGCGGCGGCCTGGGGTTCGCAGGTTTGGAACCCTGGGCACACACTGACGGACTGCTTGTGAAGCCACGCTGTGGCGGCGTCCCATGTAAAGTGGAGGAAGATGGGCATGGATGTTAGCCCAGGGCCCGTCTTCCTCAGCAAAAAGAGGAGGATTGGCATCGGATGTTAGCCCAGGGCCAATCTTCCTCAGCAAAAAAAACACAAAAAAGCTTCTGACCTCTGTAAGGAAGACAGCGTAACCTATGTTGGGGCACGCACGTATGAAATTCAGCTACCTTGAACTTTACAGAGTCCAAATGTTGCAGGTATACTGAAATTCTGTTTCATTCAGTTGAAAGAAATGGGTCTTTTTTTTTTTTTTTTTTTGTGAGGAGATCAGCCCTGTGCTGACATCTGCCAATCCTCCTCTTTTTTTGCTGAGGAAGACCTGCCCCCGGCCAACATCCATGCCCATCCTCCTCCACTCTACATGGGACGCCGCCACAGCATGGCCTGCCAAGCAGTGCGTCAGTGCGCGCCCGGGATCCTAACTGGCGAACCCAGGGCCGCCACAGCGAGCACGCACACCCAACCGCTTGCGCCACCAGGCCGGCCT
Source organism: Ceratotherium simum simum (assembly GCF_057802395.1). Taxonomy (NCBI): domain Eukaryota; kingdom Metazoa; phylum Chordata; class Mammalia; order Perissodactyla; family Rhinocerotidae; genus Ceratotherium; species Ceratotherium simum. The sequence continues at coordinate 63,015,027 of NC_141912.1, forward strand.
AGAAATGGGTCTTAACTATAAAATTGTTATAATATTTGCTGAAATGAAATTTAGCCCATGCAATATATCAAGAGAAGCTAATTTTCATCGGGCAAAGTAGATGTGAAAAAACTATTTTATATAGCTCTACTTAGACGACTACCTTAAACAAGTTATTCTTTTTTTCTCAGTAAATCATAGCTATTTTTTTATTGATGTCATAGTAGTTTATAACATTGTGAGATTCCAGTTGTACATTATTATTTGTCAGTCACCATATAAATGCACCCCCTTCACCCCTTGTGCCCACCCCCCAACTTCCTTCCTTCTGGTAACCACCACTGTTCTCTCCGTCCGTGTGTTAGTTCATATTCCACATATGAGAGAAGTCGTACAGTGTTTGTCTTTCACTGTCTGGCTTATTTCACTTAACATAATACCCTCAAGGTCCATCCATGTTACTACAAATGGGACAATTTTGTCTTTTTTTATGGCTGAGCAGTATTCCATTGTATATGTATACCACATCTTCTTTATCCGATCATCTGTTGATGGACACTTGGGCTGCTTCCACGTCTTGGCTATAGTGAATAATGCTGCAATGAACATACGGGTGCATAAGCCTCTTTGGATTGTTGATTTCAAGTTCTTTGGATAAATACCCAGAAGTGGGATAGCTGGATCATAAGGTATTTCTATTTTTAAGTTTTTGAGGAATCTCCATACTATTTTCCATAGAGGCTGCACCAGTTTGCATCCCCACCAGCAGTGTATGAGGGTCCCCTTTTCTCCACATCCTCTGCAACATTTGTTATTTTTTGTCTTGGTGATTATAGCCATTCTCACAGGTGTAAGGTGATATCTCAGTGTAGTTTCAATTTGCATTTCCCTGATTATTAGTGATGTTGAACATCTTTTCATATACCTATTGGCCATCTGTATATCTTCCTTGGAAAAATGTCTGTTCATATCCTCTGTCCATTTTTTGATTGGGTTATTTGTTTTTATGTTGTTCAGATGTGTGAGTTCTTTATATATATGGAGATTAACCCCTTGTCAGATATGTGGCTTGCAAATATTTTCTCCCAGCTGGTGGATTGTCTTTTCATTTTTATCCTGGTTTTGTTTGCCTTGCAGAAGCTCTTTAGTATGATGAAGTCCCACTTGTTTATTTTTTCTTTTTAAACAAGTTGTTTTTATAAATTTCATTATACACATCATAGCTAGAGTGTGTGGTTGTCAGTCAAGTAAAATGTCCTTATCTTCTGTCTCCATAATCGTATTTTCTTAAATTATGGATTAAGGGAAAAAAATGTCTCATTTGACAATAAAATTTTGGAAATTTATTAATTATGACAAATTTATGGCTTTTATCCAATTAAAAAATCTTTCATCATCTCCCAAGTTGGCTAAAAGATTTTGTGTGTGTGTGTGAGGAAGATCAGCCCTGAGCCAACATCCATGCTAATCCTCCTCTTTTTGCTGAGGAAGACTGGCTCTGAGCTAACATTTATTGCCAATCCTCCTCCTTTTTTGTCCCCAAAGCCCCAGTAGGTAGTTGTATGTCATAGTTGCACATCCTTGTAGTTGCTGTATGTGGGACGCGACCTCAGCATGGCCGGAGAAGCGGTGCGTCTGTGCACGCCCGGGATCCGAACCCGGGCCGCCAGTAGAGGAGCGCAAGCACTTAACCACTAAGCCACGGGGCCGGCCCTGGCTAAAAGATTTTAACCAGTCTTTCCCACAGCTGAGTTCCATCCTGGGGTGACCGTGGAAGCTGTGGGAAGGGTGATTCCATGGCTCCTCGTGCGTCTGCACTCAGAAGAGCTCTCTTTGTCCTCTGTATATCCAAGTGAGTTTGTGCAAAATATGTTTATAATCATACAGTGGCACATATTCAGGCAGAAGCATTTGTGGTGAAGAGTTACCAGGTGGTGACCGTGGGAGAACTTGTAGGCAAACTAACAGTTAGGAACTATCTCTCAAGGCTTTCATGGTGCTGTCATTAACATTTAAAATATACATGCAGATGCCAGCACTAAATAATAATCCGTTATGAAGTTGGAATTTTTGTTTGTATCTTAGATTCCCTGAAACTCCATATTTTAATTTGTTAAAGGTCTAGGAGAGAGCATAAATTCTGGTTGTTAAATTTTAGTTTCGAATTTTGCGTTTGTTTTTATTAGATTTCTCGCAGCCTTTAGATAAAAAAATGTCTAAACAAAATAAAATTGTTCTGTGAAGAATATTCTACTCTTTTCTATAATATAATAAAGAAAACATTTGGAAACTCCTAACCAACTGCATCTGTGGTTAAGGAACCAAAGAATAATACTGGAAACATAATATTTGTTTCAGTAAAAACTTCCCCAGTTGCTCAATAATTCAATCTTTTATTTTTTTATCCTTCTATTTTCTGGCAGTTGACTTTTCTGAAAATTTCTAGGAAAAACTTGTATTTAAACAAGTTATTTGTGGCCTGCCTCAAACAAGTTTAAGTAAATATGCGTATTTTGTCTTACTGTTTCATTATCTATCTATTTTCATCTAAAAGATATCTTTCTTTTAAAATACATTCTTATTGGGAGATGCCAAATATCATGACCAAGATATGAATTTTTTATGGTTCTGATAACATGTGGAAAGTGAACTTGTTTTAATGTTGTGGCTTATATCAAATGACTTAGGAATTGCTCCTCAAATAAGTGAAGTAGGAAGTTAGTCAATACTGATGGTGGTAGTAAGTGATATAGGAATGGATATATAGTGGATGTAATCTGTGCACCACCAACTCTGGATGGTAAGAAATGTCTCATTGGGCCGGCCCCGTGGCGTAGCGGGCAAGTGCGCACGCTCCGCTACTGGTGGCCCGGGTTCAGATCCCAGGCGCACACCGACACACCGCTTCTCCGGCCATGCTGAGGCCGCGTCCCACATACAGCAACTAGAAGGTTGTGCAACTATGACATACATCTATCTACTTGGGCTTTGGGGAAAAAAAAGGAGGAGGATTGGCAATAGATGTTAGCTCAGAGCCAGTCTTCCTCAGCAAAAAGAGGAGGATTAGCATGGATGTTAGCTCAGGGCTGATCTTCCTCACAAAAAAAAAAAAAAGAAAGAAACGTCTCATCATTCATTTTCCTCAAAATCAAATTTAATCTGATTCCAGACCCTTATCTTACCGAGGCCGCTGGAATTTCAGTCTACCATTATTATACATGTATTATTCTCTTTCTCCCACCCTGCCCTCCTCCTCATCACAGTCTCTAAAGGTCCCCGGGATCTACTGAGGACATCTGGGGACTTCCGCTGATGTTGGCTTGACTTTTGCTTCATGGATGAGTAGCAGTGTCTCTGCTACTTCGTTTGCCCTCCTGGTCATGGAAATCCTTCCCGCTGTTGATCTGGGCACTCTGGGGTACTATGCGGCCATTCTCCTTAACTTCCTCCCTGTTCTGGCTGTGTTGTGAGGGAGCATTCCTCAGGCCTGTGCAGCCTTCTCTCTCCTTCTTACTTTTGAGGAATCTCTTGCTCTCTAGTCCACACTCATAGTTCATCTCTCTCTCTTACCCCTACCCTCACTCCCAGCCTCATTCCTGCCAGACCTTCAGTTCTTCCTCAATGAGTTTAGACTTTTATAAAGGAAAAGCCTATGATGGAGATCTTTTATGGATGAGAAAACGGAGGACAGGACAGGTTGAGTAGCAGGCCTGAGGTCACACAGCTGGTAAGCGGCAGAACCTAGATCTGAACGCACTTTAGCTCTAGGGACATCCGAGCTTGTTGGAGGAGGAAGAAAAAAATACCAGAAGAACAAGAAAAAAGTCAACCTCTCAGCAAACTATCTTGCTATATCAGGGTTTCTCAACCTTGACACCACTGACGTTTTAAGTTGGATAATTCTTTTCATGGGAGGCTGTCCTGTGGTGTTGTAGGATGTTTATCAGTATCCCTGAGCTTTACCCACTAGGTGCCACTAGCAGCCTCTCAGTTATGACAATCAGAAATATCTGTAGTCATTGCCAAATGTTCCCTGGGAGGCAAAATCACCTCTAGTGGAGAAACACTTCTCTAGTAGATGCATATACAGTTATTTGCATGATCAATGTACACTTTTATTTGTTGAACATAAAAAGTTAGCCTAATCTTTTAACTCTTATTCAAGTCTCTCATGATAAGGTGTCGTCAGATTAGAGCAGTCCGGTCACCTGGAATGCTAGTTTGTTGTACTACTGACAGTGAGCTGCCACCTAACTCTAAGGTCCATGTGTATGTTCCACGCCACAGCTGTTAAAATAATCTAAGCTCGGCTTTACCATCCATCAGCCTCTTAACATACACCAGTTCTCCTTGCAACATTGCAGATCAGTTTGCGGAAAATCATGTACTTCGTATACTTTATTTTCTTGAATAAAAAGTTGATTATTTTCCTAGTTGCTAAATATACTATTAAATTAATTAATAAATACAGAATGAAGTAATCTTTGGCTAGAGAACATGAAAATAGTCATTTTTTAAAAAACACAGATTACCATGATCCCATTAAGAAATAGACTTCAAAAAAGCTTTTTTCTTTTTTTTGTAAGGAGATCAGCCCTGAGCTAACATCCTATGCCAATCCTCCTCTTTTTTCTGAGGAAGCTTGGCCCTGAGCTAACATCTGTGCCCATCTTCCTCTGCTTTATATGGCACGCCCGGCGAACCCCGGGCCACCGCAGTGGAGCGCGCGCATTTAACTGCTTGCGCCACCGGGCCGGCCCCAAAAGCTTTTTTCTTAACCAGACTATCTGAACCAAGCACATCTGCACAAGTTAAACATTTTGTCAAAATAATAAGAACCGAAGGACATTATTTTATAACAATGGACATTATTTTATAACAATGATCGAGCTTGATAATAATTTTGTTACTTTTTATGCTTGTTAACATTTTTTACATTTCACCTTTTTACAATTTTTACATCATTTTGCCGCTGTTACTGTTCCTTGGCTGAGGTACGCCTGTCTGGCCATGGCCTTTCGGGCGTATGGCGGTAGGGAGGTGTAAATTGCATTAACTGAATGGTGCTGTGCACAGTCCAACAGGCTGAGGGTGAAGTCATACTTCTGCCACCTACTACTTTTATTGGGCCTTATTTTTCCTCTCCCAACTAGCACTAAAAATGTGACAAAATGCATTTGTGTTCCTTCCTCCCTCCCGAGAGAAAGTAAATCACCTTTTGAAGCATATCTAAGCACAAGCTTTGGTTCCTCTGTCAACTTATTTCAATTATCATCACTGGTCAGAGCCATTTGTTGGCTGGGAGAATTCAATGGATTCAGCAGTTTTCCAGAGGCTTTGCTAGTATTCTACATTGTGAAGCTAGAAAAGGCACTTTCCTCAAGGGACTTCTGTTGTAGAGGAGTATGGTTCTGGAAAACACTCGTCATGAATTATTCGTTCGCACCTGCACTATTTGTTAGTGTAGAAATGACCGGTGTGCTAGTGGCCATGTAAAAGTAAAGCAGAGTGTCTAAATAGCTGATGGGAAACCACATCAGGATGTCAGTGTGCTTCGAGTCTGCCACGAGGGAAGCACACGGTGTAGCTGTGGACCCTGCACATATCCAGTGTGAAAACCTTCCTATCAGAAAAAAAACAAAATGGAGGTAATTTTGACCCAGTCCCATTACCTCACTTGAACATAAATCTGGCCCGATTCTCCAGTCTCTCAAAACTTGTATTACTTCCTCAAGGATCCTCATGCCACTATTATACACAAATCTGTTCAATAATTATCTTCATCAAAGAGTGTCTAAATAAATCCGTGTTCTTTCTAAATGGCAAAACAATAGCCTATGACTGATCTTTGTAACCTTCTGTAAGAAAATTACCTGGTGTGTATAACTGTGCTGTTTTTATTAATTAGGCTTTTTTTTATAGCAAAAACCTTAGATACATTTACGCTTAGGTACATGAGCAAGAGATTTTAAAATCCAGGTTTCCTAAAATTGATGTCTCTTTTTTTAGTACATTGAATTTACATGTAAAGATCACTTTCAAACATACAGTCTTTTAATATGACATTAAATATACTTTATAATGCATGAAATCATTTATTTAACAAATATTTATTGTGTCTAACATGTGGTAAGGATTGGGAATCTCAGCTCCAGGTCACTGGGGCTCTTGGGTCTCCTCCTTTAGGAGGGACTGTAAATGCTAGACTTGGCCAAGAGACCTCTTAACACTGCAGTTCCTCCACCATGGAGACTGAGTACATGGAGCTGCTGGGTGCTTTCCTGAGCTGTCAGATCAACACGGCGCAGGTATACATGTGGGATAAGACATCACAGGAATCTGGGGTCTAGTGTCAGCTCGATCTATAACTGATACTTTCAACATGGAAATGGCTATGCTATGATTGCCTTCATTTTTTTTTTTAATTATGTGAACTATTCTAACATTTCTGAGGCTGTGGTATCAACTCTGGAATAGCTCCCGTGCTTAGTAATGAGATTAAAACATTCCAGGTGTTGAGTTAAAGACGGAATAAGGCCATATTTTGGACGTAATGTTCCTACGAGTAGTGAGCAATTGAAGATTGCTTAGTCACTCTGTGTTGAAAAGGAAAAAAAGTCACCAGAATTTAGATAGGTAATTTCTGTAGAAAAACAGAACTTACTATAAAGAAATTTGTCTCGTGTTGATGAAATCTCATTGATTGTGGTGGAATTTATTTTGATAATGAGTATGTAATTAAGGCCTTAACATTTCTCTTGAAATTTGTTTCATCCTTATCTTTTCCTTTTTTCTGATTAAAGTGGTAGAAGACAAGAAGTTATTTTTAAAATAAACAATAATTTTAAAAAGCTATTTATTTTGTACATAATACAAAGCCCATCAAAAGTGGTAAAGTATAAATATTTAGTACATAATTTTCAGGCTCTTGATAGTACCAGGGGTGTGTAAAGAAAGCAGGAAAATTAACAGTCTTCTTAAAGGTGATATTTCTTATCTTCGGTTTACGTATAGTGAACATTTTGAAATCTTGTTCTGCAGCTTCTCAGTGGAATCTGCGTGATTAGACTTCCCATTTGTTGGAGGTTGGAAACATTCAACCTCACAAAGACAGAATACATTTAGGAAAATTTTCTTGAAAATATATTATGTTTTTTTTATCATTATTCAGGATATCAAATGGATTTGGTTTCTTTCATGATTTGGTTTTTAATGAAATAATATTGTGGTATAAAGATATTTTCTTTTATCACCAAATAGGATGCTCTTCACATAGAAACACTGTTAGAATCATATCTCATTTCAGCACATTAGAGTCCTTGAGGGACCTTCCACATAAGCAAGGGTTGAAACATATTCAGTGGTGTTTTGCTTTCCAGCATATATTTCCATTCCTTCTGGGGAGAACAGTACAACTGTTCTTAGCAAAACCACTCATTCCTCCCTATAAAGCCATGTGTTTTGTGTAAGTTTGACCTCATTCCTAACCAAGCAGTGGGACATGTTGACTGACCTAAATCATGGCCACCTAATAGTTTTAGGATAGGCACATGACCTAAGGCTGTCCAATAAAATCACACCTCATGGCTTTTTCTGGAACAGCTTGTCTCCCTTTTTGTGGCCTGAATAAGACAGTGTGCAGCCCTGCTTGCTGCCTGCAGCCATCTTGTGACCATGGGGAGGCAGCATTGGGATAAAACTATCATGTGGGGAAGCAGCATGCAGAAACGGGAAGAATAAAAGCTTTTCCTTGGTGACATCCTGGAGCTTCTGACTCAGGCCACAGCTGAACTTCGCACTAAAGCTGGATTCTTCAGCTAAGTAACTCAATGTGTTTGTCTAATTGTTTTGTCAGTTTGAGTTGAGTTTTCTGTGACATGAAACCAAGATAATTGCAATTGATGCAATGAAATATTTTTAATGAAAATGTCATTTCCCTTCAGGCTTGTGAAAAGCAGAAGAAACAAAGCAATCAAACACGTATGAGCCGTCAGGCTCTAAAACCCATGATACCTTTGGTAGAAAGCGTGAAAGAATGATTTTCCTGTTGGGTGGCCTATTGGGTGTGTGTTGGGGCATCGGTCATTTTCAGTTGTAGTCAGTTATAGTTCCAATGGTTTGGAATCCTTTCATGGGCAGAAATTTATCTAATCATTTGGGGACAGGAATCTCCTGATTGCAGATGGGCTCTGTGACATTTAGGGAATAGAACAAACTACTGTAACAGACAGACCTAAGAATCCACGGGCTTGAACAAGGAAAAAGTTTCCTTTTCTCTTCCTACCAGTCCATGGGTAGGCAGGCAGACCAGAGAGGGTATGTGGCTTTGGTCCACACACGGTCCCCTGAGGAGTACTACTTTGTCATCCTCTACTTGGCTTCCTTCTCTGGGTCAAAGGCGGATGCTCCACTAGTAACCCTTTCCTGGCCAGCAGAAAGGGGAAAAGAGAAGAGGAGGGTCAACAGTGCCCTGTATAAAGTGTGACTTGTTCATATCACTTCCACTCACATCCCCTTGACAAAAACTTAGTCAAACCATGTGTCCCACCAGGTTGCAATAAAGTCTGGGAAAATGTAGTCTCTAAAACTTTCTAGGACTCTAATACTATAGAGATGAGAGCACAGGGGACAATTTAAGGATGCGTATTTCTCCATGTTTCCATAACATTAATACCAGAATGTATTCTTCTTATACATATCTACATACCCATATGTGTATGTGTGTAAGTGTATATTATGTATATTATATACATGTATATTATGTATATTATATACATAATAATACATATATACACACATATATGCATCTCCCTCCAGTTACTCTCCAGAGAAATACTTTCTAAAATTCTTATGTGACTTTACAAATTAATGGAAATTTAACTTCTAAAAAAAACTGAAGTTATAATTAGTAACCACAATAGAATGCAGAATTCCAATTCCTTTATAATTGTAAGTAAATTAAGTGAGAAAGCAAATTTTCATTTCAATAGATTGTAAATATTTATATGAAATGACTAAATATATTAACATATTACCTACATTCAGAAATTTATATTATTTGTTACAACATTTCCTGGCATGAAAACGTGAGAAGGATAAACTTACATGATTGAGACTATTAGTCAATTACTTGCTTCTAGAAAGTGATTTATTCAAAGCCTTTGTGTGAGCAGCAGTGGGCATAATTTTTATCTTTATGACTTTTCCTAATAATGTTTTGCAGTATCGCATAATTGGATGACTATTACTTGAGGTCTGATTTAGACAGACATTAATCACGTCACCGAGCCAGCCTGGGTGGTGGTGTCCGTGCAGCCTGGGCACTCTCTTCCAAGCACACAGTAAACAGAGGTTTGCATGCCTTGATCTCTGGTGTTAGACTGGGAGCACAGGGTAACCAGGATAAGCCCTGCAGAGTTTCTGGTTCCCAGGACAGTGAAGGGCCCAAACAATGACATTTTGAGAGGAAAAAATGGAGTATCCCAATAGCATATCAACACGGCTTAGTCTTTTATTGTCTTGAGCCATTACTTCTGAGTACTCACCCCGTTCCGGGTACTGTCCCAGTGCTTCACTTTTAGTCCAACAGCCCTTAGGTAAGTGCTGTGATCACCATTTTACAGATAGGAAACCTGAGGCTTAGAAAAGTGGTGGGATGGTTCAAGACAAGACCTCAGGTCCCCTCTCCTTTCTCTGACTCCAAAACCCCTGAAAATCACACAGCTCTTACTCACATCTGGTTAAGGGTGGGTGCAACTGTCAGGATTCTCCAGAAACAGAACCAATAGGATGAAGAGAGAGATGGGGAGAGGACTTTTTTTTTCCTTGGCTCTGTGGCTTCAGATGTGTGTGGGGTGTAGATGCAGGTCCCGATGGAGGAGCAGGGAGAGGATGGGCTGGGAGCACCGTCAGGGTGCCTGAGAATGGTGGCATCAGACCCGTCTTCCCAGAGGAAGCCCCATCTGGCGGGATCTCGGGAATTCTACGAATGTGGCAAGGGGTCCCTGGAGGAGAAACACCAGGTCCCCCAGGTACCAGAGGCCCGTCTTCCCTCACTCATCCTCTATGAGGAGTCTGCCCCATGTCACCTGTTAGGCAAACCCCAGTGCTCATGGATGCAGTTGGGGAATTCAGGTAAAGTTGATGTTGCCACCTTTTTCTTTTTTTTCTTAGCAACTTTCAAGTATGCAATACAGTATTATTAACTATAGTCGCTATGCTGTATATTACATACCTAGGACTTATTTATTTTATAGGTGGAAGTTTGTACCTTTTGACCTCCTTCACCCATTTCAACCACCACTCACCCCCCACCTCGGGCAACCACCAATCTGTTCTCTGTATCTATGAGCTCAGTTTTGTTGGTTGGTTTGTTTTAGATTCCACATGTAAGTGAGATCATACGGTATTTGCCTTCCTCTGACTTCACTTAGCATAATGCCTTCAAGATCCACGCATATTGTCACAAATGGCAAGATTTCATTCTTTTATATGGCCAAATAATATTCCAGTGTGTGTTTGTATGTATATATATGTTTATTTATCTTATTTATCCACTCATCCATCGGCAGACACTTAGGTTGCTTACACATCTTGGCTATTGTAAATAATGCTGCAATGAACATAGGGATGCATATATCTTTCTGAATCAGCGTTTTTATTTTCTTTGGGTAAATACTCGGAAGTGGAATTGCTGGATCATATAGTAGCTCTATTCTTAGTTTTCTGAGGAATCTCCATACTGTTTTTCCTAGTGGCTGCAGCAATTTACATTCCCACCTACAGTGCACAAGAGTTCTCTTTCCTCCACATCCTTACCAACACTTGTTATTTTTTGCCTTTTTGATAATAGCCATTCTGACAAGTGTGAGGTGCTATCTCATTGTGGTTTTGATTTGCATTTCCCTGATGAATAGTGATGTTGAGCACCTTTTCATGTGCTTGTTGGCAATCTGTGTGTCTTTGGAAAAATGGAAAATGTCTACTTGAGTTCTCTAGTTCTCTACCCATTTTTTAATGAGTTTTTTTTTGTTTTGTTTTGTTTTTTTTTTTTTGCTATTGGATTGTATGATTTCTTTATATGTTTTGGATATTCACCCTTTATCAGATATATGAGTCACAAGTGTTTTTCTCCCATTCTGTAGGTTGCTTTTTCATTTTGTTGATGGTTTCCTTTACTGTGCAGAAGCCTTTTAGCTTGATGTAGTCTCACTTGTTTATTTTTGCTTTTGTTGCCTTTGCTTTTGGTGTCAGATCCAAAAAATCATCATTGAGACTGATGTCCAGGAGCTGACTACCTTGTTTTCTTCCAGGAACTTTATGGTTTCAGGTCTTACATTCAAGTCTTTAATCTATTTTGAGTTGATTTTTGTATATGGTGTAAGAGAATGATTCAGTTTCATTCTTTTGCATGCGGCTGTCCAGTTTTCCCAACACCATTTATTGAAGAGACTTTCCTTTCCCCATTGTATATGCTTGGCTCCTTTGTCGTAAATTAGTTGACCATATATATTTGAGTTTATTTCTGGGCTCCCTATTCTGTTCCATTGAGTTGTGTGTCTGTTTTTGTGCCAGTACCATGCTGCTGTGAATTCAGGAAAGAGGGGAATTCTGGGAATTCAGGTAGGAGTTGATGTTGCTGGCTTGAGTCCGAAATCCATAAAGCAGACCCTCAGACTGGAATCTCAGCAGGATTTCTACGTTACAGTCTTGAGGCAGAATCCCTTCTTCACCAGGAAGCGTCAGTTTTCTTTCTTAAGGCCTTTAACCTGTTTCATGAGGCCCACCCACACTATGGAGGGCTGTCTACTTTACTCGAAGCCGACTGACTGTGGTATTAATCACATCTACCAACACCCTCACAGTAACATCTAGACTAGAGTTTGACCAAACCACTGGGCACCATAGCCTAGCCAAGTCGACATGTAACATTAACCTTCACAGTAGGTTTTCAGATACCACCTTACATGTCTACTTTCACCCCTAAGTCTCATTTTGTGCATTAAGGACACAAAACTAAGATTAAGTTGGAGAAACTGTACTCAGGCTTCCTGCCACTGGGAAAGGGCTGGGGAGATTGAAAGTTATTTTTCGAAACACAGATGAGGTTCAAAGTTGTGAGAAATGAAATTTTCTTTGATGATAGGAGGGACCGGAAAAATAAGGGATTGGGAGTGCCTATTTCCACTGATCACAGTGAAAACTGATGGCAATTTCTTGCCCTGGGTGGTATTAAGAAGGTGGGGTTTCTGAAAGCTATCGTATTACACAACAGCTGTGCCTTCTTTAAGGTTAGCCCTGCTAGAGCGAGGTGAAGGTAAATGGTTTTCAGAAGGAAACCTTCATGAACAAACAGGCTGTCCTCGGGCAGGTGGCTCGTTGCCTGGGGCCGAGCTTCGTGAAAGCACATGACAACAGTGGACATACTGGACTTCCTGCTGTGCCTGGCTGACACTCACGCACCACTAGTGCCTGCCAAGGGGGACCTGGCAGGGCAAGCGTGGCCCTGGCTGGTGGACCTCGTGAACTCTGCTTCCTGGCTGCCCCTTCCCTCCCGGTGAGCCGTGCCAACTTCAGAAGTCAAGGCCCTGGGGATACTTCCTCCACCTCCAAGTATTACCTGTTTTTTTCTTATTACAATACAATATATATTTCCTGAGTAAAATTTAGAAAAAGGTATAGACAGAAAAGTGTCCGTAATCCCACCATCTATGTTGGTGCATTATTCTTAAAGCTCTTCATTTAGCACGGACATTAATGTGGATCTGGCTATGGATGTAGGTGGGATATAGTTACAAAAATGGGTTTCTGCTTTGTATGCTGTTTTATGCCCTGCTTTTTAATTTATTGTATCATTAATATAGTTCTGTGTCAATAGATATATCTCTACAAGTGTTGGTAAGGCTGCATAGAATTCCATTATATTTATATTCTCTACCACTATTGAAGTGTATAATCTACTGATAAAGTATGTTATTCCGCTAGAACACACATTCTTGAGATTTCTGTGGCTCCCAGGCTACCAGGCATACATTAATTATTTTTTCTGCCTTTAAGCAGGAGGAATCTAAAAAGATATACTAGTGTATTTTAAATCATCACCCTCTAATAAGTAATATCACAGCCATATTACAGTAAGCCGAACTCTTGCAGGCAATAGGTAATACTTCAGGAGTAAACATTAGTTTAAAATTTAATTATCTCAACAAGTTCAGAAGTAAGAATCATGAATCAAGGGCAGCTTGTTTTTAAATTTTTCATTATCTTGAGCTTTAAGGAAGCAGGCTGCAAACCCAAGACAAATTTTCAGTGTCCTCTAACTATTGCCTTGTCTTCTAGTGTCTGAGGATGATGTGTTTTATTGAATTAGATGTAATTTAAGTTTGGGAGCTTGTCATGCAGTGGGTCTCCAGAGAGCACACTTCCTCTTCACTACTGCTTGTTTTAGGAATTGCTGATATCCACAGTGGACAGTTGTACCGTTCATTTCTAGACTCTCTTAAAATATGCATAGACGGCAGCATTGTCTGATTGCAACTACTGACCTTTCCTTCTCTGTTTTTCTGACTTTTCTACCAACATATGCGTTTTACAGAGTGACTAAGGCAGCAGTGTTATTAAGCCTTTCAGGTCCAAGTCTATGTGCAATAGCAAGAATTACTTTGAATAGGTAGTCAGGGGACCTGGAGTCTTGATATGGTTCTATCATCAAGAAATTGAGAGAGTAGCTGGTTCCCACTTCCATCACCTGTAAAATGAGAGAGTTGAACTCAATGAGCATCGAGGTCCTTCCAGGTATGTTATAATTCTGGTAGAGTACACTCCTCCGGAGACTAGAAGCTTCTTCTAACTCACACATTAGTGACCACCAGCCCTGGGATTCTGTACTGGTCAGAGTCAAATTGCCAAGAAAAAAATCCACTTTACCAAGCTTAATATGTGGTATTAAATGGCTTACTGAATCAACTGGGCTGAGTTTCAAAAAGAGACCCCCAAAGCCTCAACACAGTACTTGGCCAGCCACCAGGGTAAGAGATGCTCCTGCTGTAATCAAGAGGCTCTGTACGGGAGATGAAGTTCCAGACAACAACCTGCACCCACAAAGGGATGCCTGGCACCCTGCTGCTTTCCTTACTTACCTCAGTACTGAAATCAGGTCTCCGGTGAGTGCATGTAATTGGTGAAACCTAAGTCACACTCAGAACCCCAGCTGCAAGGGCCTCTGGGACATGTCATGTGTTAGATTTCCAGCCTGCACACTGGACTGTGTCGCACTACACTGAAGGTAGGACTAGATATTGAGGGAGTGAGATCACAGCCCCCAATGTTCTCCATCTCTGATGGGTACCAGACACCCATGAATAGGCCACTGTTTTATCAAGAAAGTATGCCTTCGTGTCTCAGTAAGTACCTATACTTGTCTTAAATGGGAATATTTTACTGTATAAAGTTTTGAAAGTGATCATTTAATAATTAATAACCAAATTTATATTTGGTCTATCTATAATTATATTGCTTTTTTGGTAATAATATTCTAAATATTGTTTTTTTCCCTTGAAATGAAGAGTATATGATAAATATGCCCTAAAAGAATGAGTTAAGTTATAATTTTGTTCATATTTTATTCTACTCAAAAAGAATTAGAGCTGCTGTTGTAATGGATATATACTGGTACTTCTACATTACAGATTTCTCAAAGCCAACATTTGTTATCAATAGAATTTTGAGTTGACATGCCTCCATATAAATACCTTTCTGCTAGTTAATCACTGTCATAGAAAATTTCTGATTTACATAGAAGTCAGAAATTATTGATAATTCTATTTTCTGTGCCTAGCTGAGCTAAACTACATCTCAGAGAGACTATTGATGAGTGGCCGATTCTAAGAGCAGATGGTGAGCATGGAATTTATCAGCCTGTGATGAAATGATAGGTGAATAGGAAGAATCATTCATTTAGCAAATCTTTATTTGTGCCTACTGTGTGTGAGGCCATAGTAGGGATTTGGAATACATCAATGAGCAAAACAGACCAAGATTCCTGTCCTTGTAGAGCATGGATTCTAACACAGGTAGACAGAAAGTAAACAAGAACTATAATACATAAGAAAACTATATTGTAGAAGATAATACATGCTATGAAAAATAAGAAGTGGAGCAAGGATGTGTGGGTGGGAGTGTGGTGGGGTGTGGGGAGCATGGACCTCATTGAGATGGGAGGTTTGACAAAGACAAGGAAAGGAGGAAGTTGATTCTTGTGACCTTCTGGAGAAACAGCATGTCAGCCAGAGGGGACAGTCCTGGAAAAGGCATTGAGTAGGAGAGTGCCAGGCTTCCAAGGAAGGGAAGCTGGTGTAGCCGGAGGGAGGGAGGGAGGAGCAGACCTAACAGGAGAGCTCCCAGGAGCACAGTACAGGGGCAGAATGGAGTTAGCATTAAGTGAGGTGGAGACAACTACACATGGGTTAGATTTGTGGGATAGGAACGGGAGTTCTGAGTTGTTTTGTTAAAGGCTGGAAGATATGTATCTGTGTATTGCAGTGCATCTCAAAGTGTTTTAGCAAAAAAAAAGAACCCAGGTAGAACCACCTGGGTTCTACCATACTGGTTTCCAGGGAAAAGTGTCACCTGATAGTCAGTCATGCTAATCTCCATTATTCTAGGTTTTTGATTGAGGATCTATTATGGTCTACACAGAAATGAATACATTTTCAGAATACAGACTAATATCTCTGGGCTGGGAAATTACCAATTAACTGCCATTTTGTATTTTTATACGTTCAGTAGAGGATGAAGGTAATAGATATAGGATTAAATAATTAAGTAGAGTTAAAAAGGCTCGCTTCGTATAAATATAGCTTGAGTCATCCTCAGCTGCCTGTTTTGGAAACTTTTACCCCCTGCCTCTGAAATTCTCCAGTAGTATTCTTGCGGAGTGTTCAACATTCACTCAGCAAAGACATGTTGAGCATCTGCTCTGGGCCTGGCCCTGCTCCGGGTGCTTGGGAGAGAACAGTGAACTAAACGGACCAACATCCACACCCTCCTGTAAGTTATATTCCAGAGGATTGAGGCAGACAAGAAACAAGATCAGCAAATTATCTAATCTGTTACAGATGCTATGTAATACATGCTACAGAGAAAGACAAAGCAGGGGAGAAGAATATTATTAATAATGGGGAGGTGAGGGAAACGCCGTTTTACATGGAGTGCCCAGGGAGGGAGTCACTGATGAGGGGACGTTTGAGTCTAGACCTCATGGGTGTGAGAGAGTGAGCCCTGTAGATATTGGGGAAGAGAGTTGTCGGAAGACGGACTGCTAAGGCCTGAGTTGGAGCACATCTAGGAGCAGAGAGGAGGCCAGTGTGATCAGACAGAGGTTTAAGAGATGAGGATAACAAGATGCTAAATATAGAGGAGTTGTGGGCCTTTGTAAGGACTGAATTTCTTGGAGTTAAATAGAAACCACTAGAGGGTTTTGGCAGAGGGCTTACATGATCTGGCTCCCATCCAAAGATATCTTCCTTCTGCATTCTCATTTGATTGAGAACTTAGCTAGAAATAACCTCAAGGATTAAATCATCTTCCCTATAAACTTAGGAGTCACCACCGACCCCAACCATGCAGCACTGGTGGGACTCTGATTTTTCTTCTTTTGTAGACGGTATTTTCAACTCTCTGTAATGTTTAGCATTTCTCATTATCTTTGTATTTTACGTAGAGTTTGTGTCCAAGGAGGTATTTTATTTTTTTTTCCAAAAATTGTTCTCATGTAGTTAAAGATTCTGATCTTCCTTCACCCAATGAAAATTTCTTTGATTATTTCTTTGATTATTTCCTCTTCTTCATTGTCTCATCCTTTCTAACATTCCTGTAAGACAGATGATGGACTTTCTGGATCTTCCCATGTATTTTCTTTTTATAAGTTCCACATGTTATCTTTCTTATGCTCTATAGACTGCCAGAGATAGAATTCTGTATTTGCTGCTTACTCACTCTGTGACCTTGGGTTAGTTACTTAATCTCTGTGTTGTCTGTGATTCTTCATCTGTAAAATGAGCATCATAACAATAATACCTACATTAAATAATAATGCCTACAATACCTATAGGTGTAAATAGGTGTTGCATGATGTAAATGAGTTCATAGGTAATGATAAATTAATGTTAGCCATTTATCTTCCAGGTCATTAATTCAGTGTTCAGTATCTTCATTCTGTTATTGAGCAGTTCTTTTGACTTCTTAAAAAATTTGAGGCAATTATAATTTCAGTTTCCAAGGGTGTTTTCTCACTTTTGACTCATTCTTTCTACATAGCAGCCGATTCTTTTTTCCACGTATATGATATGCTATCAGATCTCCCTGAGGAAAACAATTAAAACGTGAAGTTATTTTCTTCCCCAAGTTAATTATTTCTGTTTGCTCTAGAGCCTGTCATTCTATTTCAATTTCCTGGCATTTTTCTTTTTGCCATTGGCTCTCTTCAAATGCCTTGAGATGCTCACTTGACAGTCCCTATTAATGGATGAAAGATGTGATTTTTTTGTATATAGATAGCTGACAGGGGGGATCCTATGTGTAGTGCAAGTCTTTTTCTCCTCAGAGTCCCCCTTGGAGTGGGAGGGCTCCCTGCAGACCTGCATCATCAGGCAGAGGTGGAGACGGGCAGACTTCCTCTTAGGGCACCTGGGCAGGGAACTAGCAGGCAGACCAGACAATCGCCAACTGAATGTTCCTCTTGGACAGCGTGACCTCTCCTTGCATGTGCCCTTCTTCCATATCATTTGTGGGAGTCCAGATTCTCTGTAACCTGCACTGTGATTCTTTCTTCAACTCCCAAACCCATACTGGGACCCCTCCCCAGACAGATCGGGCACTTTCTCTGGGGACTTCTCAGGCTTTAACTCAGTTACTCTGTACGTATCTAAAGAGGAAGAAGGGACCTGACTAGCCCAACAATCTTTATTTGATTTCTTTAATGTCTCTGAAAGTTCTCCAGCACTTCTTAATTTATATTTTTGTTGTTGTTGTTGAGGTCACATTGGTTTATAATGGTGTGTAAATTTCAGACGTACGTCATTATATTTTGGCTTCTGTGTAAACTGCATTGTGTTCACCACCAATAGTCTAGTTTCATCATCATACATATGCTCCTCTTTACCCTTTCACCCTCCCCCCATCCCCTTTCCCCTCTAGTAACCACCAGTCTATTCTCTGTATCTATGTGTTTGTTTGTTTGTTCATCTTCCACATATGAGTGAAATCATATGGTACTTGTCTTTCTCCATCTGACTTATTTCTCTCAGCATAATGTCCTCAAGGTCCACCCATGCTGTTGCAAATGGCACAATTTCATTTTTTTTTGTGGCTGAGTAATATTCCATTGTGTATATATACCACATCTTCTTTATCCATTCATCCATTGATGGGCACTTGGGTTGCTTCCAAGTCTTGGCTATTGTGAATAACGCTGCAGTGAACATAGGGGTGCATATATCTTTTCGAATTAGTGTTTGCATGTTCTTTGGATAAATATCCAGAAGTGGAATAACTAGATCATGTAGTATTTCTATTTTTAATTTTTTGAGAAATCTGCATACTGTTTTCCACAGTGGCTACACCAGTTTGCATTCCCACCAGCAGTGTACAAGGGTTCATTTTTCTGAACACCCTGTCCAGCACTTGTTATCTCTTTTCTTTTTAAGAACAAAGCTGGAGGTATCACACTCCCTGAATTCAAAATATACTACAAAGCTGTAGTAATCCAAACAGCATGGTACTGGCACAAAAACAGACACACAGATCAATGGAACAGAATTGAGAGCCCAGAAATAAACCCACACATCCAAAGACAGCTAATGTTTGGCACAGGAGCTAAGAACGTACAACGGAGAAGGGAGAGTCTCTCCAGAGCTTCTTTAAAAACAACAATGCTTACCTCTCTCTGAGGGCAGTGTGCTCTGCTCTGGTTTCTCTTTCAGTCTAATTCCATCTGCATCCATGTTCTCAACATTTCTCCTTGGCCTTTGGACTTGTCTTAAGAAGGTATCTTACGTCATTTCAGTGAATTGGGGAAGCAGCAAAGAGATGAAGAAGCTTGTGCTCTGTCCCACGTTTTCGGCCAAAGTCAAGTCCACTCCCTGTGCTTTTGGCCTCAGCTACAGTGTCTGGATATGGTTGAGGTCTGAGGCCTAACCTGATAGTTGGTAGCACAGGGAGGTGCCTGTCATCAAGAAATCCCCTTCCTCCTCTTCCTTTAGAGCTTGACCCTTCAGATCTAAGATGAGTGTGCTGGATTACTGTTGAGGGATCTCCACGCTGAGAACAATAGGGGTTAAACGCTCCAGCTCCTAAATTAAAGAACCATATTCCCCTCAGTCCGCACTCTCTTCTTCCCTAGTTGAGCATGAGGCAGAATAGATTTGCTGGAATTTACCATCAGGAAAATATAAGAGTATAGGGAAGTGAGATTGGGTTGGAGGCTGGAGAAGAAGAGGAACTTTTGAGAACAGTATGTGGGGAGGGAAAGTGAGAATGTTAGACTTCCCTGTTCCCAGCCGTGGGGATAGTGTTGGACATGCCCCCTACCACGTTGCAGGATTTCAGCTAACAAGGGAGATTAGCACCCAGTTCCCTGGCTAGAGCTTACCTGGCTGTTTGACCTCTTAATTCACTCCCATAACACCGTGAAAGGGCTGTAGAGAGATTAGAGAATGGTAATAAAAATAAAAATAAATTAGAAAAGATCAAAAATCACTCTTCCCCCAGTTTCCTGCAAAGCAAAAATGAACATGATTGGAATTCTATAATTTTTTTAGTGGGCCTAGAGATGACCAAGGAAGGTAGCTTGGACTCCAGGTGCTACCTAGTGAGGCAAAGGACCCTCTACAGGCAAGGGAATAGACTGCCCATTGGAAGTGGCCACTTTTCAGGAGGATGCATGAAGTCAGGAGATTGTAGATGGCCACTTACCTAAATGCCCCAAAACCATCAAACAGGCCACATAATAGAATCAGAAGCTGGATGTGCTCATTGGACAGATAAAATGTGCATTGACCTATAGAGAATTGGCCAAAACAAGACTCACAGCCTGTCACCAATTTGTTCATCCCTCTGTAAGAAAATTCTTTGGCCTGTTCTGTTGTTAGTGCCATTGAGTGGATTCTGATTCCCAGTGCCCCTGTGTACAGAAGAAAGGAACCCTGCCCAGTCTTTCTACACCATCCTCTCACCCTTTGGTGCTGTATTAGACATGCTCCGCTGCTATTCATATGGTTTTCATGGCCAATTTTTTCGGAAGTGGGTGGGCAGGACCTTCTTCCTTGTCTGTCTTAGTCTGGAAGCTCTGATGAAACCTGTCCACTCTGGGTGACCCTGCTGGTGCTTGAAATCGTGGTGTCATAGCTTTCAGCATCACAGTAACATGCAGCCACCACAGTGTGACAACTGATATATGGGTGGTATGATTCCCTGACCAGGAAACGAACCCAGGCCATGGCAGTGAGAGTACCAAGTGTTACCCACTAGATCCCCAGGGCTGGCTGGCCTGTTCTGAGACAGATTTTGATCAGGTTTGAGAGGAGACAAGGAGTTTGGAAAGAGTGTTGACTGGAAGGGAGATTATGGAAATGTTTGAATATGACTGTATTCACCCAAAGGACACTAAGTTTTAATCTGGAAGTGATTGAGAAAACTGTAGGACTAGAGTACATTTGTAAGATTTAAATGAATTTAGTTTTCCTGCTGAAAATCACTACTGATTGAGATTGAGGCCAGGTCAAAGAAAACTAAGAACAGTTCTAAAATAAATACATAAAGGAGTTTCATGTTCACCCACAGCTGAGTGTTGACTGTATAAGTTTTAGCTCTTAATACCCAGTAATGTACGTTACAGTCAGGTGCTTTACAAATGGTGTCTAATAAAAACACCTAATTTATCATTAATTAAATAGGAATTGTGTTTCAGTGCGAAGAGAGAAGATATTCAAATGTGTCTCTCTCTAGGACTGGGTTCCGCACCGTCACGGCAGTTCATTAATGTTCTAGCAATCTCTGAGGTCCAAATATAGTTTCACACAGATTGATCAAAAGTTACTCTGGTATGCCCAAAACCATCTGCCTCATAACTTTAAAAACTGAAAAGGAGATTAGAAACTGAGATTCTTCTTCCCGTTCTCAATCCTAAAACTTGAAGCCCAGAAGTGGCACTAAAACATTCACTACAAGCCTACCAAGACACCTTTGATTTAGACTTCCACGCCAGATTCTGCCTTAACATATTTTATGCAATCAGTAAATATTAACTGATTCAGCATTAGAGGGAAAAGGATAATGCAATATTTATGGGATCATTTCTTGCTTGACATACTGATATTAATTACTGTTTGTATATGGGTTAACTAACATGAATTTGAAACAAATCAAACTTTATATTTCTTGCCTTTGCATTTGAGTACTTGTCATTGAAGATGGTATTCCAAAGTTGTAATTTCCAAACTGGATTTTTCGCCACCTGTCGTCTGAAAAAAGAAGTGCACAGCACTCTATGCAAATCTCTTTTTGATTCAAAATTACATGTTTCTGTCTTTCATGACAGTTCCTGAGCTGTGTTCTGTCTCTTTATAAGTCTATTTCTGATCTCTGACTCCTATTAAAGTTGATCCTGCACGGGTCAGTCTGACCCATAAACTACACAAAATTGTTTTTGAGGTTTGAAGCCTTAATATCAGATAATGTCTAAATTTGCCATGTGTTTTTTGTTCCACAGTTAGTAATTACCGCCTTCGTCATCATTTCAGGTCTTGATAGTCTATGTTACTTTTAGAATACTAACAGAAAAAAACATATTTTTTTAGCCACATAGTATTTTTCTTTTGGAAATTAAATACTGATACCTACTTCTAAATGTAGACTTACGTAGTTTTTACTTTCTTCTCTCTCCTAGAAGAAATGACTGCTGTTGTAAATTCATGTCACTTGTGTGTGGTTCCCTGGTTTCTCATTCTTGAACATGAGTAGAGTCTGCCATATTGGAAAACGTCCCCTGTATCTTAAAATACATGCAATCAGTCAATGTGACCCTTTCTTTAACCACCAAAGGAGGCTGTTATGGTGTGTGTTTCTAGGTTTGAAGCTACAAACTTATCTTCTAATCCGGTTTCTACTCATTCCCTGAGTAACTTGGGACATATCATTTAACCTTGCTGTGTCTTACTTTCCTGTGTTATAAAAATGAGGATGTAATATCAACCACTCAAAGTGTATTAAATTCAATATGCAAAAACAGTTGAATCATGGTTGGTATTCAAAAAACTTAACCTTCTTCCTTCCTTTGTGTGCGCTACAGAGATTCAGTTTTATTCCAGAATAGATCAACCTCTTATTTAGGTGTGATTTCTTTTTCCAAAAATTCTTAATGCTGAGAACACCTGCTTTCCCCAACTTCTAAATGTTAAAACGTTGCTACCTGAGTGCTCCAGTGCCTGGGAATTCATGCAGTGAGGGCCCACAGAGCAAAGCTACAGCCAAGATAACAGTGTTTCTTCTGATGTGGCATTTGGACACAGAAGACTTTGTGTCCTTCATACCCACTCCCTGAAGAGATCCTGGAGCCATCTCCCAATAGAGAAAAGAAATCAAGTGCTAAGAGTCATGATGTGTTCACATATGGACAGATTCTCCATTTAAAAAAATCTAGTTACTCCGTTTCCAGGGAGAAATTGTAGATAGGCTGTACCTGATCTCCGAAAGGTGCAGGGTGACCATGAGCAGTATGCTTGTGATCAGTATTTAAGACATGTCTGTTTACACTCACTGTCACCTGCCTGTTCATAAGAGCAAGTATCTGAGAGCTATCCCTTTATTCAAAAGTCAAGTGTATTTCTGTATCTTTGCCACATCACTTTTACTTAAAGACTTAATTCCCCAAAGCCAAAATGACAAAATCCACAGCTTAGAGTCATGTATTAAAATTTAAAGCCTCAGTTTAAATGAAAAGAGCTGTTAGGGGCTCCTGTGGTCCATGATTTGAAGACAATTATTTATTCTGCAGGAATAATACTGATAATTTAAAATGTTCCTTCTTTGCCTTTAATATACAGTAACTGCAATCACAGAATTTCTTCTGAAATCTTTTTCTGCCATTTGGCTAATCACATAGTACATATAAACTCACTTCAGCTCAAAAGGAAAAGAGAAAAAATAAAAAAGCTCCAAAAGTTATTGATCTAGGCTTAAAGCCAAGCAGTCTATTTTTAGTACTTTCTCAACAAGCCACACAATAAAAATGTAAATGGAATGGTGCTCCTTTCTCCTCACACTGGTTTTCAATGTGTAAATTTGCTGTGTAAATTGTTTATTTTCAGACTATCTTCAAGGAATTTAGTTACTCTAGTTTTGGGACTCTCCTATCCCAATTCCATATTAATTATAATTCCATGTTTCTTATAGCTTTACAATAGCTGACCTTCATAAATATCTAACGATAACTTGAGATATCTTCCTCGTCCGGGTTGCTGAATTCGCACAGAATCAATTGCGTCTCATCTAAGTCTTTTTCTCCCCAGCTTTACTGAGCTATAATTGACATTTAACCTTGTTTAAGTTTAAGGTGTACAGCGTGTTGATCTGATACACTTATATGTTGCAATACAGTTACCACCGTAATGTCAGCTAACCCCTCCATCACGTTACATAATTACCATTTCTTTTTTGTGGTGAGAACATTTAAGATCTAGTCTCTAGCAGCTTTCAAGTATATAGTACACTATTGTTATCTATAATTGCAATACTGTGCATAGATTCCCCAAACTTACTCATCTTCTAACAGGAAGTTTGTACTCTTTGACCAACATCTCCCCATTTCCCTCGCCCCACAGCCCCTGGTAACCACCATTCTACTCTCTGTTTCTATGAGTTTGGCTTTTTTAGATTCCACATATGAAGGATATCAATAGTATTTGTCTTTGTCTGACATTTCACTTAGCATTGTGCACTCAAAGACTATCCATGTTGTCAAAAATGGCAGGATTTTGTTCTCTTTCATGACTGAATAATAGTCCATATATACCACATCTTCTATATCCATTCTTCTTTAGATGGACACTAGGTTGTTTCTATATCTTGGCTATTGTGAATAATGCTACAATAAACATGGGAGACCAGTTATTTTCAGTTCATGAATCTTTTCTCTACGCGGTGGTTATTTCAGTCAGCCTCTTCTTAGGGTTGGTGATTCGCCTTTCTGGAATACTGCTGGATTATAAATTCCCTATGAACATGGAACTGTGTTTGAACCTTCTTGTACTTAGAGACTCACTCAGTGCCTTGAGCATATAATAATAGATAACACTTATAAAATGCTGACTGTATACCAGGCACTGTTTTACACTCTTTATGTATTAATTTATTTAATCTTCACAACTTAATGAAATGGGTTTTACTATTATCTTCATTTTACAGTTGAGTTAATCTGAAGTTAATCTGAAGTGCAAAAGGTACTTTAGCCAAACCCACACAACTAGTATGTGAGGTAGCAAAAAGAGTTTTCTGCTACCAGGAGCCCAGGAACTTTGCAATCCTACCTTATACTGTCTACTAGTGGAAGATAGGAATTCACTGCATGTGTGTGGAATTATATAAGTACCTGAGGAACCTAATAGAACTTTAAAAAATTGTAAGTTATGCAGATGGGATGAAAATAGCAAAGTGAAAGAGAAAAAAGTAGAATGAGGAAGTTGGAGAGTAACACCAAAAAAAGAATAGGGAACAGGAAACGGTGAAGAAGGACGTTAGCCCAAGTGAAGGAAGACGTGGTGAAAATAGGAGAAAAGAGTTAAAAAGAAGTAGGAAGATTGGAAGAAGAAGGTATGAAATAGAAAAAGTCTGAGAAAACGTTATTGGTGGGCTAGGAAGAGTATCACAAATTGAAAACGTTTAATAAGAAGGTTTTGTACTTGAATAGCTACACACTTGCTGTTAGATTGTTGCTTCCCAGGTTTCATTCCCTGTAATCTTGGTCCCCTGTGAATCAATATCAGACACCAGACACCTTTTACTATTCACTGAGTCTTCACAGTGTAGAAAATCAGGAAAAGAAATCTATGCCAAGGATTCTTTTTGATGCAGAAATACACCACCCATCCTCGCCTTGAATACCTTTCCCAGACTCTGTGTCATTACCGGTTTTCCATTCCCAGTAAATAATCTGCTCTAATTATTTGTAACCAGTTTCTATACAGACGGTTGGTCAGAAAGATGGTGGGAAAGCCTGGTTATCATTCTTGTTGTGCATTGTCTTGACTATTTTACCGTGCCAGATTCACAACTCATTTTCACACAAAACACGTTTGTCCTCTTACATGCCCCATGTCACTCACTAACACTAACACCCTTCTAAGGGAGGGAGGGTGCAATTCTGAATGGAGAAAAGTAGATTTGGTAGTGTTTCCCCCACAGCCCCCAGGCTGCTTTTTCTCCCTCTGTTTCTTTCTTTTGGATTATTTGAGGATTTTTTATTCCATTTTTTTCTCTTCTCTTGTTTTAGAAATTATACATTGTCTCATTTCTTTTATTGGTTACCCACTATTTTCAAACTGTAAGCTTGATTTAACAAAGTCTAATCTGGATCGGTATCTCAGCCCTTTTTCTGGACAATGCAAAGATACTCTTTTATCTCCTGTTGTCACGCCCTCCTGACTTATGCATCATCATTTTCCGGGCTTTTAGATCTACCTTGTGTTTATACTTCCCAAATTTAGTCACTGTTATTTTTGTTTTAAAAGTCTGTGCTTGTTAAATTTTACCTGCATGTGATTAGCAAATTCTTTGCCCATCATTTCTTTCTACATTTCACTCCTTCCTATTGTATCAGTTTTATTCTGCTTGAGATACATCCTTTAGTAGTTCTTCCATCTAGCAAATCCTATTAGAGACCTCTCTCAGTCTATTTCTGAGCATACTATTATTCTTCGTTCAATATTAAATGATGTAGGTCATAGTTTTTTTGCTAATTTCCCCCAATTTTTAATTATATTTTTTATGAAACTAAAATCTCCAGGTGAGAATTAAGAACCATTAAAACATGGTTCTTTTCTTCTGAAAAGAAGCCATGAATTTCAAGTGTTGGAAGATAGCTATTAATTATTTCAAGATTAAAACCTAATATAAATTAGCTCAAAATTAGAAAAAAGAAGAGTGTTTAACTCAACAGCCTTTCAGTATAAGACATTTAATTAGAAATCACGGAATTATCATGGAGGTCAAACAGTAGAGAACTGAAAGCTAATATTGGAAATTACTTTTAACTAAAACAGAGTAGAAAGATGACACTGAAAATTCGCATTATGTCTAGCATCAAATGCTACTGAAGAAAGTAGTTTTAAGTCTGAATACAAGTGCATAGTGTGTAATTGCAACAAGTACAATGTCCATGTGTGTCTTCACAGTTGAAGCACAAGGATTAAAGCACAAGGACTATTTGAAAATTGTCACTCATGCATATGCTTTAAATGAACCTTCTCCCTACAGACCCTCCGCTCCAGTCTTCTTTCCTTTGCTGTCACCATTATGCTGTCTACTCTTCTCTACCAACTCAAGTCTCACCCTTTACTGAGGGCTCAGCTCAAGTCCCACTCTCTCCTGAAATCTTTTCCTCATCATCATAACCTCCTGTGTCTTTTAGAGCACTGATTATTTATTCTGGCCACCACACACGCATTATTGTCAGATAACTTTCTGTGTCCTGTTTTGCCAGTTGAACTGTGAGAACACACTTGGGATTAGGGACCGTGCCTTTTGCTTCTCTGTAACCACCATGGTGCATCGTGTGTCATGTTGCACATATGATTCTTATTGCATTTTTTACTAAAGTAGTAAAACTAGCCAGTTTGGAAAGAGGAGGATGGGAGGATACAAGCAAATGAAAAGGACAGTTTTCTAGTAAGGTAGATTCTCTAACTGAGGGCCACATACATATGTACCTAAAATAATTGGAAAACAGGTTTAAGATCGTACATGAGCATGTGGACAATAAAGAAATACAAGCTAGGTTTCAAAAGAATTTGAAGAGTAACATCTCCGTAGAATACATTCAGTCAGAGAAGGTTGACCATATGGGTTTTAATGTGTGCGTTTTCTAAATGTAAACTTCACCTTTGGCATATAAGCAGTCCCTGTTGAGAGTGTTATTTTTTTGTTTTCTGGAAAGATCATCTCTTTCCACAGTATTTTCTGAAGGGTGTAAATTTCAGTACATTTGGGATTTAATTTAAGAGAAACCCTGAGATGCTCCCCAGAGACATGAAGGACCATTTACCACATAGGTGTTATAACAGGAGGAAGCTTTTTAAATTAAAAATAAGTAACAGAGCTGATTATGCTAAGTAATGATCTTTGTTGTCCATTATAGACTCCTTAGCTTCCATTTTCTTCTGGAAGTAGCCTAACAGATGCAAGTACTATTCCACAAAAGTCACAACTACGTTTTATTTGGTAAGAATTTTGATCCATTACATCAGGCCTCTTTAAGTAAAATGTTTTCAGATTTTCAGCTGGTGACATTATTTCAATAGGGTCCATAAAAATGCCCTCTATAAGCTAATTTAATGCCAATGAAAATGTAGTTATCTTTTTTAAAAAATGTCCTCTTAATTCAACAGAATAAATGTACTATTATATTAAGCCAGGAGAAAGGCTACGCATGAATTAATTTCTACATATAAATTTTGTAAGTACAGACAACATGGCATTTATACTTTCTGTCATTATTTTGAAAAGTTCTTGTCTTCGCTCAAAGAAGTCCAGCAAGTTAAAGCATATTAATTACATGAATTTGCAATCTCTTGTGCCTAAATGATACCGAAGGACCAATTTCACGTCTGACTTGGAAAATTCAGCAACTCGTGTTTTTTGACTTATGATGATCAAAAATCTGCCTGAGGATAAAAGGGTCCATAATAACCAGGAAAAGAGACTACAGGAACAATTAAGAGGAGAAGGAAAAGTGCCAAGTGTTGAATTTGGAAAAATCGTAACAGGTTAGTCTGTGGCAAAAAACAGATTGTAGAACAGAAAACGTTCCCTATACAAGAGATTCTCTGTGTACCTGAAATGAAACACAAGGAGGTATGTTTGATGCAGTCTTCACTGAGGAAGGAGGAAAACCACAGGGACCAGAACTAAGTAATAGCTTGTGATCTCTCTCTCCTAGCATATCCTTTAATGAAAAGAAATAGTTTCAGAAATATGCCCTTAGTTAGCATGAATAAATATAAGTACGTATACATAAATCTTCAAATTTGTGTATATAGATACAAGTGCGTGCATGTGTGTCTATACACAAGTGTGAGTGTGTACAAATATATGTATATAGTTGTAAATAAGGTGCACACTACTGTGGCTATAAACAATATTAGAACATAAGAAATGTCATCCTGAGCAAAACCTTGTTTTTTCCTCTCGTATTCTATAAGGAACACGGATATCATACAATCATTTCTGGGGAAAAATAGTTATAATCCGTGATTATAACCTCAAAACATTTAATAATATATAGCTAACATCTAGTTTTCTCTATGAATGTATCATTTATAAGGCAAATAAGTCCTTCTTTATGTGTTGATCAGCCCATTCTAAATGCCACCAATGCTTCCCGCTACAGAAATATGCATTCTGCTGGATTGTAAACTGCTGGTCCACTTCTATAGGTCTACACATGTGGAATTCTAGAAGAAAATTCATTTTCTTATAAAAATTCCCTTCATGATTGCATTCCTTTTGGTTACTCTCTACCTACTATCTTTTTCTCCATCTTCAAAATGAAGAATTCTCCTTTTCTTCAGTCTTTAGCCTTTTTCTTTGATCATTTTGTTTCTTTCTGAACCGTCTTCATTTCCTTTATTAGCCAGACTATATTTAGAACCCGGAACTTCAAGTGACAGCCTATTTTGTTTGTATGTGTATCTGGAGGAGAGTATTTCTTTCTACTTTGCATGGTGCCCAGCTCTTTGCGGCACTTTCCAGTTGTAGAAACACATTGTCTACTATAAATAGATAATATCTTCCAAAGTGCCAACGATTTCATTGAGTAAAAAACAGACTTCAGTCTCTCACTGTTAGTTTCCTTCTTTATAAAAATAATGTATTTTTCCAAAAAAAAAAAAAAAAAAGATATCTTTCCTCTCCCTACCCCAGCAAGGAAGAAGGCTGGAATATGTGGTGTACTATGTTCCCAGGAAGAAGGAAAGAGAAAGCTTTTTGGAGAAGAGCTGGCAGTCTCTGTCATCTACTTTACTCAGCAGTATTGTCCCAGAATCAGGAAAGGTACAGTAGGAAGACACCAGCTGCAGGCAGTTTGTGGTGAACTGTTTCAAGGTCTTCAATGAGCCTGAAGTCTATTCAGCTGCCCATTTCCAGAGGTGTTTTGGGGTCAAGCATAGCTGTGCAATGGTTCTGACATGATACCATCATTTTATCATCACAGATTACTGATGAACCTACTCAGTGGCAGCCAGTGACCAAGTGTTCCCAATATAAATGTGCTGAAATGAGAGTGAGATTTAAAACAAACCTTAATGACGCCCAGCCTCCACACACCCATTGACAAGTTATTTGATTCTTCCTAAGTTCTTTTCTTGGAGAAGGAGGCTGGCTCCGTGTCAGGTTCTTCAGTAGTTAAAATGAGTTATCAGACACAATGAATTCTTTTTATTGGAGGTTGCTATTTTTTTCTTCCTTGAATTACAAATTAATGAGATTTACAATATTAAGTTTAAAAAATGCTAAGTTAATGAATTATAATGAGGAATAAGAATATTCCATTGTAAAGCTGTCATTAAGACTGCAAGGGAGAGCTATGCAATGAAATCCACACCATAATTCAAGTGACTGAGGAAAGCAAAGGTTATAAGAAAGTGTTAATGTGAGAAAAATTGCATTATGCCCATCAGAAGACTCTAGAGGAAAATATTATTTTACTTTAAAATTAACTAGAGCATGGCTCTATTCAGAATAAGCAGATTTTGATGACTTGTGAATTTACTCTAAGCCCAAGAGTCTCTGTTTGAAAACTGACCAGTACTGAGAAGAACGGCTCAACACGAGGTAGCTGCTGCCTGTGTCTTGTGTGGTTATGAAAGCAGGTGCCTTACAGGGTCCTGTCAGTCAGCCTACGGTGACCCTGCTGTTTGTGGAGCTGTTCTAACTTCTTTTCATGCCTCCTCACCTCACCCTCTCACACGCCAGATACCCGGTTACACCTGATGGTCCAGGGCTCGCCCTCTCCCATGCCAGATACTCAGTTACACCTGATGGTCCAGGGCTCACCCTCTCCCACACCAGATACCCAGTTACACCTGATGGTCCAGGCCTCGCCCTCTCCCACGCCAGATACCCAGTTACACCTGATGGTCCAGGCCTCGCCCTCTCCCACGCCAGATACCCGGTTACACCTGATGGTCCAGACCTCGCCCTCTAGCCTGGGTGCATCCAGCTCTCCTCCGCTCACCCATTCACCTCCCTGCTGGCCTGGTAGTGGTCCCACCGGGACTTGTTCCTGCAGGCATCAAATGCCAACAAATGCCATTGTGACCCACTGAGACCAGGACTGGCTCCTCAGGGCCCCATTAGGAGAAACAGTTGGGGCTGATACAGGAATGTCAGGCATTCTGCACTCAGTGAAAGATTTTATCGTGGGTGTGTCTTCATTGTCCCTCAAATCATGACGTATATCTATTGGATGAGGTTGCATTTTATGTGAAGAATTGTTTTTATTTGTACATTACTAAGGTAATGAAATTATTTGTATATGTAAAGTATAAGTAGAAATGTGTAGAGAAAGATAAGTATAGCTATCATTCTTTTTTTACTATTGTATGCCGTTCACTTATCTAAGTACTTTATATGTTACCTAAATCAATCTTCCCAAAATTGTTTCTGGATTTTTGTCTTTATTTTACAAATGAGGAGATAATTCTTTAAAGTTATGTAAATCGCACAAGCTCACCCAACCAATCAGTGGGAGACAATTTAGAACACAGGTCTGTTCAGGGCCAATGCCCGTTGTGTTAATAACAACCAGTCTCTCCTGAATTGAAATACATATTTTCATTTTGACTCTTGATGTACAGTGAACAAATTAGAGACGTTTTATATTTGGAAGGAAATTTAGAGATCACTTTATCTAAAGCAGTTATTATACTGAGACCACTGAATGAAACACCCCTATTTCGAGGTTCCTTAATTGGCTAGCAGTGTGGCACAGACTAGAACTCAGCCAGTGTTCTTGCCTCTCTCACATGTGGCCTCCTCACAGTAGCCTAGATGACTTATTGAATATGCCACTTTAGAACATGATCTCTTTGAAAACTTGTCTTTTCAGCATCTTACCATCTTAGATGCAAGCATAGTATCTTGGAAAAATGTAGAAAAGATTCTAAGCTTAATAGCAACATACTAATTGGCAGTATTATATCATTAAGTTTATACTCTGAATTCAAGAGCCTCTAATGTCTGATGTAAAAGGTTAAATAGGACAATTCATGAGAATTGTAGCTGGATTCAGCCTTTCAAGAAAAACACAGAATAAAAACAAATAAAAAAAAGCCATCTTATTTGATGACATCCCAGATTAGAACATGTACATCCCACACGGTGAGACCCACTGGGAGAGAAGCTCTCAGCAGAGGCCCCTCGGACATGGGGAGACGTTCACACCGAGAAACAAAATTGCCGCTCCTCTGCCTCTGTTGTCATGAGCCAGGGAAGTAACCAGCTTTACTCCGACTCAGGACTAGTCGGCAGGTTGTCTGTGAGTGTGAAGAGGAGGCTGCTGACCCGCTATCAATGTGGCACGTGCTCTGAGCAAGCTTTTTTCCATCCACAGTGACTGACTTGTGTGGCTCTGTCCTTTCTCTGACCAAGGGCATGCATTTTCAAGACAGCTGGTCAGGGTTTGGGATGCATTCTGCAGCTGTGATGGGGCCAAGGAACAAGCCCACTTGGGGACGAACTCATGCTCTCAACTTAATTAGCTTGAAGCCTTAACTGAGTGAGCTAAATGGCCGTAGAGCACTTTCACATGAAGCCTGCCTGTCTGTGCACATATTCCTCATAGACAACTGTAGATGAAGACAGATGCACTTCACATATGCAGGTCACAGAGGACATTACATGTCCCCTAACTAAACAGTTTGTGAGACCACTCTAAGTTAACCCCTGGAGAGAAAATGCAGGGACAGATCAACGTAACCACTTGAAATCTTCCTCATGGAACATGCTCCGATTAAAAACATTCAGTAAATGAAATACTCACAAAAGCAAGATCAAAGCATAATATTAGAGAATTCCATTTTTCCCCAACACTTTGATACTATGACTTTTCAGCTTAAGGCCACTGATTCTAAACTAGTCAATACCAATCTCTGGTCTCCTTGAAACTAAGACACGAAGCTTCTTGAACCTGGCTGTGAAACCTGGAGACAGCAGATGTGATTGAGGTAGAATTTAGCTTCAATTTCCAGCCCTGCTTCTTTCTAGCTACACCTGGGCTAATCCCCACTGCACTGTGCTGCTATTTCCTCATCTTAAGAGGCAGCACTGAGGCTGGCTCATAACTCAGATACTCCGACTTCTCCATTTCTCAAATTTTACAACCTACTTTTCCCCTTCCGGTGCTATCAGTTAACAAAGTTCCTCCAGACTCTTCACACGTGTCCTTCCCGTGACCCTCCAGGTCTACACACACCTCCCTTCCCTCACTGTCTCCCCTCCTTGTTCCGTGTCCCTCTATCCTCCTTGCTTCTCCTCCTGCACACCAGGCACCCTCTGGAGTAGCCTTTGCACTGCCTGGAATGCTTTCTCTCTGGATGCCTGTGGCTTTCTCATTTCTGTTAGCTCTTTGCTCAGCTGTCACCTTCTCAGTGAGGCTTTCTCAAGCCACTCATCTGAAATATCCATCCCTGCCCCTACACTGGCTCTTCCTCTCTCCCTCTCCCACCTTATTTATTCTCCTTCACATCGACTGTCCAAATACTGTATTATTTTACTTATTTATCCTGCTTATTACTTGCTCCTGCCCCCATGCAAGCTCCATTGGGGGAAGGATTTGTGTCTGTTTTATTCATTGCTACATCTAAAACAGTGCCTGGCATAGCTCGTTAAATGTTTGTTGAATGAATAAATGAATGAATGAGTGAAACGTATCTCTTTCTTAACAATCCTGCCTAGGAACTCCTGTCCATTTATTTCTGATACCATGAATGGTTTGACTACTTGGTTATATTATTTGAAAGGGCCTAACCAAAGGTCACTAATGCATTTTATTTTTGTTTTTTTAAAGCTGGTCTTTTGAGATGAGAAAAGAATAATCTTATTTCTTTCTAAGCTCTAAATCTGATTTTGATGTGTCAAAAATACATGCATTATTTTATATTTATTCCTTCAAAATAAATTTGTGGAGCCATTGCTTCTTATAGCTTCCACAGCATCCAGAGAGAAATCCTAGAAAGAGTGGTTAATTCAGGTCCCAAATGTGACCCTCCTTAATGCAAATTGAGTGTGAATTTATTAGAAACCATTAGTGGGATAAATGTTCTCCTATTATGTAAATCTGTATCTTTAATCTGAAATGTGGAAAGTGAATTGCTTTCCAGAATATCTAATCTGTGATTCTGTAATTAGGCAAACAGGTGGTTAATTACACATGCTGTTCGTGACTTGCCACTCGTCACAAGAACACAAATAGCTCATTCTGTGTGTCCCAAGTCATTCACAGGGGCAGTTGTTTTGGCTACCCAGTTTTTAAATCCACAAGTGTAAGTGCCCAAATCCATAAGCAGAACTGGGTACCTGTTTTTGTTTTATAAATATCAAAGTTGACCCTTCACAAGTGATCCACATTTAAGAAATTTTTTAGTGACACATTTATATTGATTTTGTATAGTATTTTATAGCAGAATATGGCTGAATGTCTAAAAAGCCGGTATTAGCGGGTAGAGAAATTGTGTTTATCTACATTTTTATACTATGTTATAATAAATTATAAAAGGGGTTCTTTGTATCCCTCTGGCTAAATTGAAGGTCATGGAGCTGCATTGAGGCACTCAATTCATGATCTCACTTATTTTCTATTAAATATATAGGTCATAGTGTTAAGGAAAAGATTATAAAAACACATTCAAGTGCTGAGCTTGGAGTCATAGCCAACGACATGTAGCCGTAGAAGTGAATTCTGTGTAGTGTCCTTCCAGATATTAAAAGGACTATCTCTAAATGTAGGAAACCCAAGAAACCGTCATAGAGAGTTGGATTTTCAATTCTAAACTCTGTTAAAAGGCAGGAAATGTTTACAGAAGACGGAGAGAGAAAGCATAGCTTGGAGACAGATGTTGACACACGGTAGGAGACAGAGAGGACATTATAAAGTTGTCCTTAAAGACTCACCCTTCCTTCTGCTTCTAAACAGATAGCTTTGTGAGCCAGGAAATTGTATTATGGTCTTTTATCAAGTGTGGTAATCCTACAGATGCAAAGACACACAAACAGGTGGAATAACACAGGGGAAGAGAAGTTGGGGTGTGGGGGACAGAAAGCCCGAGAAGGATCGTAGGAGAATAGACTGACAGGTAAACAGAGGGAACAACAAAGGATGGCAGGGGTTGGTATTTTGAATTCCAAGATGTTGTAATTGTCTTTCACAGAAATGAGAAGCTCTTTTTCAACAAGGTATAACAGCATAGGCTTGTCCTAAAGAAAAATTAGTCAAGTTTAATGTCATGGCTATATAAAAGTGTGGGAAATTCAAACAGAATCCATCAGAGAAAGATCCTTTGACTTATCTCAGACCCCCACCCCAAAAAAGTTCATTATTAGGATTTAGTAAGAATAAATTAAATTCCACTAGAGACATAGTGAAAGTAGACCCCGCATAATTTTAATAAAACACAATGAGCTGTAATGATGTAACAGTGAACCTGACTTCTGGAGTGGCACATCAAGACTGGTCTCTGGTGACTTTAGAGTCACCTTTTATAAATGCACGTCCTCTGCCCACAGGTGTCTGCTTATTCTTTGTCTCCATGACAGATCAATGTCAGGGTTTAAGGACAGCCCTGCTTTTCTCATGATGATGAGAGACCCGCATTTATCAATAATAATCGCAGTAGGAGACATGATTTGACCCCTGGTCTTTGGCTCTTGGATCTATCTTCCATTTTTCTACTAGAATATTTTCTCTTTGGATGGTTCCTCCCACTTCATCAGATAAATAAATGCAGGCTCCCCAGCACGATATGGAGGTCCTCACAACCCAGCCCCATCTCCTGTCCTTCTCTCTTCCCCTCTGTCTTGTCATCCCAGCCAGTCAGCCACCTGTAGTTTCCCCAACACACCACACTGACTTACACGTTTCTTCATGCTGTTCCATCTGCCTGGAGCTCTCTCCATACTCTTCCTCTCTGCCTGGCAAATTCAGGTCACAGCTTCAGCCCCTACCTTCTGTTTTCCCAAAGCACCCTTTACTTACCACTAACTCAGCACATAGCACACGGTACTGAGTTTCTTGGTTAGTGGCACTCTCTGCCATAGAGTACAGACCTAAAGGTTGAAGGCTTGCCCCTTCATTTAGATTTCCTTGGTGCCCAGCACAGGGCCTAGCTCACATTAGATGCTCATTGTCTGTCGAGTTGAACCGAACAGTATATGTGAGTCTGCCACAATCTAGTCATCTACCCATCCATCCATCATTCAAACAGGTATTGGATTTCATTGTGTTTACCAAAGCCCTTGCTACATGCTGAGATAGCATGTATTCTTATAAGTAAAGAATGATCAGCTTAAAAGTTTTAACATTGCAGTAGCTTTGACAGTTTAAAAGTGATAAGCTGAGCAGAGAACATTGAAAATGCATTTTGCCTACATCTGATTATTTAAGCAGCAATGAAACTCTTAATAGTCTTTACAAGTATTCTAAAGTCTAAGACCTGATTTATTAAGTTGGATTTGAGAGCTAATTCTCATATAGCTAATAACCTAATGTGACAAATTGCCTCATGTGGAAGGATATGTCTAATATATCTAAGAAGAAGAGAGAAAGGAATAAATTGAATACTTCACGCCTTGGCAATGTTGCCCTTCCCAGCCATCTCTCCCAAAACACTGCCCCCATTACCTTTAAACATCTACATTTTGGTGTAGGCTGCCAACCAGATTCTGTGTGTTTCTATCTGCCAAAATATAAATAACAATTCACAATGTTTTGTTTGCTTCCAAAAAAATCAAAGAAAAGAAATTCCAAGAAAACACAAAATTTGACATTATGCCATCGTGTACCTCGGTGAATATTTTTTGCTCTTTGTCAGGGTGCATTATAAATTCTAGATTATTGCAAAACGTAAAGCAATAGCATCTGTTAAAGGATTATTAGGTGCAGGAATAAGTGGAGTCATCACAGGATAGGGACTTAAGAGCTGCAGCCACCACCATCAGTCCCCGTCCGCTGAGCCAGTGCTGTTGTCTAACACGGGAGCCGTTTCTAAAGCAGACACTGAGTGCAAATCATCGCTATCATGTGAAAATTTTTCATAGGCCACACTGTTTCTAAAAAATACATAAATTCTACCTGCTTCTTAGAAGAGAAGACATAGTTAAGTAAAAAAGAGAAATACTTATTTCTTAATTTGGAAGCTGCAAATAAGAGAAGTCACGTGACACTGCCTATGTGAGTGCCGCTGTTTGGACAAAACCCCAAGGAAGGTTTGTCTTTTTCACAGATACAGCAATTGGACAGTGTCCATATATGTCTTTGTGCCTCTTATGCGTAGTTCATGAAAGCCAAACAATAAACACAATTATAATTAGAAGACTTACTAGTTTAGTTTTATAGATGTTTATTCATTTAATTTAAAAATTTAATTGAGAACCTATTCTCAATTAATTAAGCCCCAAAATATTTTGATTGTCTTTCACAGAATAGGAAGCTCCTTTTCAACAAAGTATCATTATTCTAGGTGTTGGTTAAAAAATGGGCATGGTCTCTGCCCTCAAATTAACGAACAAGATGATTTCAGAAAATTGAACAATGGGAAGGAAACAGAGCAGGTCAGTGTGATAAAGAGAACTGGATGAGCAGAGATGCCAAGAGAGCCGTGGGTGAGACAGCAGGACGGGGAAAACCAGGGTGAGGGGCGATATTTGTGTGGAGACCTGGAGGATGGGGAGCTCCGGGAAGAGCCTGCAGCAAGAGCGCTCGCAGCTTCGGACAGAGCAGGACACGGCCCTGAGGACAGAGCCGGACATGGCCCTGAGACGTAACCCTGAGGCCAGAAACAGCAAATGTGGTGAAGCAAGGGAGGAAGGTCCACGCGGCCGGGGCCTGTTAGGTGAGAAGACAGAGATGATCTGGGGTAGGATCATGTGGGTCTTTAGGGCATTGTAAGAAGTTTGGATATTTCTTAAAAGCAGTGAGAAGTCAGATGGGGTCCTTTAACTAAGGAAATGACCTCATTGGTTTAATTTTTTAAAAGATCCTTTGGGTTGCTTTGTGAACAATGGATTGTAAAGAGACAGAGATGGAAATGGAAGGCCAGTTTTGCTAAGAAAATACGAGGCTGACTTTCAACTTTCATCAAAGCTACTCCAGTTAATTGTCAATTCTATCATTGAATGTTTAAGATGAAAATGACCTTAGAGGTCATGTTTTTTCTCATTTTACAGAGGAAGAAACTAAAGCCCAGGGATATTAGGTAACACAGCTTACTACTTGATCAGGCTGTGTCATAGCAATGTTGACTAATATTCCTCCTTCCAGGAGGCCTGGGCTTGCAGTCCGAGCAGACACCAGCATTCCTCCAGCCCCTGAGGAGGTAGCACAGCAAAGTGGAGAAGATGCCCACTCTGGATCCGGTGGCCTGTCTTTCACGTCCTGCCAAGCACACTTCACTTCTTTTGGGCCTCTGTGTCCTCATCTACAAGCAGAGATGATAATAATAACCCCACCTCACAGGGTTGGGGTGAGAATTGCATGAGTTAGTATTCATAAAGTGCTGAGAACAGTACCTGATAAGTACTATGAAATGGTCATTAAAAAGGTAAAGGGGGGACTGGCCCCTTGGTGTAGCGGTTAAGTGCTCGCACTCTGCGGCTGGCGGCCAGGGGTTCGGATCCTGGGCGGGCACTGATGCACCACTTGTCAGGCCATGCTATGGTGGCGTCCTATATAAAGTGGAGGAAGATGGGCACAGATGTTAGCCCAGGGCCAGTCTTCCTCAGCGAAAAAGAGGAGGCTTGGCATGGATGTTAGCTCAGGGCTGATCTTCCTCACAAAAAAAAAAGTAAAAGAATAGGCCACTGAACACGGAGGTGTCAAATATTGCCAGACCAGATACCAAGGACATGGGGGCATAGTCACATGGGGACTCCTGGGGGGCAAGTGCAGCAGGGGAATGACGGATAGTGTACTTTGCTCAGAGGAATTACCTGAGAATGATACTCCCGAGAGCATCCACTGTTGGATTCCCACCCAACAGCCATTCCTTTTCCTTTCAGATTTTTTTTTTTTTGGTAGAACTTATGTCTTACAACAAAAGCTCAAACGCCACACACATTCTTTCCCAGACTTCATTTCTGGGCTTGGCCATCTGATTCTGGCAAAGGACCACAGGGCAACGTGTGTGTAGTGCAGGAGGGAGGAGAGGTAAGTTTCTGATAACAAATCACCTCTCTGATTAAAAGAAAAGGAATTCTCCTGAGAAGAGTCCCTCTTCCCCTCCATGACTTGGCGTATTTCTGTGTGAGGAATCGATGTTTGGAATGGTGACAGCCAGCTTGTGACCAGGAGGAGAAGCCCAAGTGTATCACAGAAAGACTGGAGTCCTGCAGTCGTTGAGCTCCTGAATTTCCAACCCTAGAACGACTTGTATCTGGAGTTCTTTTTGTGTGCAATTTATTAACAAATTCCTCTTGTCTAGGCCTCTTTGGATTGGTGTTTGCTACTTGGAGTAGAATCATTCTGTCTGATATACTCTCCCAAATCATTCATTTTTTTCAACCAGTAGTAGTTAGATCTCTTTAATGCCATCTCCTGCTTTATCTCAGTGTGCGAGTAAAATATATATGCACCCTTATAGCCTTTCTGAAGCTTCTGTTATTCACCATTCACTTCTGTGGTTCCTCCCTACTATATTGGAAATAATTTGAAGTCGGGAATTGTTTTTTATTTGTCTCCTCATCCTCCACCACACCTGATGAAGCTCTTTGGGTACCAGATCAACTTGATGAGTGTTTATTGAATTGTACTGAATAGTTTTGGATAATTCAATCTTCCTTCCTTCATCTCTTATAGCTATAATTCCATATAACCTAAGATGATTTAACTTAGATTGAAAAACATAGATTATGTTAAGTATTAATTTTCTCACCCTCAGCTAAAGTTCAGTCAAAGAAAGCAATACAAAACACGGCTTGAGCAGTCTCAGAATCAATGTAAATAGATGAGTATTGCTCTAATTGAAAGACATTCTGTCTAAGAATTATGCTTCACTCAGATTAAATACAGCCTCATAAAAATAGGAAAAGAAAAATGAAATTTATTTTGACTTTACATTATTGATGTTACTCATTGGAGGACATAATGAGAGAAGTAATGTCCCCCTCTGATAACAGCATTACCAACGTCTTATAACAGCTTTCTCTGAAAACTGCTTGAAGACGTTATTTTTTTCATTTGCTTCCACTCAGCTTTTTCTCATCTACTTCAAAGTGAACATAAGAGCACTTTCCAGAGTGAGCTGGTCTTCTCCTAACTCCAAAGTAAAGAATTCAGTAATGCAGACTATAATATCATTTGATTATCACAATTTTTCAATCTTTTTGAAGATCTGAATAAGGCAGAATTGAACTCCTAATTCCAGTTTTCTTATAGTATTATTCATCTTCTCTAATTTCACTCAGGTTCCAAACTCCCTCCTCTCTGCTATGTCTTGTGAAATCATTCTCAGGTTTTCCCAGTTGTGGAACACTGAGAAAGTGTGGCTTTAGTCTAATGTCTGAAGTTTCAGAATGTCCTTTGGATTCCTACCTAGAATCTGCAAGTGGACACTCATCAGTGACTAGACCTCAACTCCCTCTAATGCATCTCCTTTCATTGTTCCTGAAATTCTTCCCATACACTGGCCTAAATTCCTAACCCATTTTTAAGTTTCATGTCCTAATAAAAGTCTTTCATGATTGAGTAGAATTTAGAAGTTCTAAGTTAAAATGTATGGCCTTCCCTCACATTCAATCAACATTTCAGCCATGGTCGTTGTATTATGTATGGACTATAATTGATTTTTTTGATTTTGGGGGTTTTATTTTCTTACCCCAAGTCTTAATAGAGTTGATTATACTTCATAGCTTGTTCAAAAAACATGGATTGAAAACCGAGTAAATGCCAGGTACCTGGAATGGAAAGGTAAGTATAAATGGGTCCTGCCTCAATGGGCTTTTGTTCTAGTTGGAGAGAGAAACGAACAAGCAGACAAGCCAGGTCTAGCTGGTTGCCAAGCATGTGGTAGATAATTACCGAATGTTTAAGAAGGAAAGGAAGGAGTGAGAAAGGGCTATATTTGAGGATACGCATTCGTTCAAGGAGTCCCAAGGATTTTATGTATATTCATTCTCTTAATAATCTCATCCAGTCTCGTGGTTTAAACATTATGTTTTAACTGATGACTCCTTGATTTACATCTCTAGTATCAACTGTTCCTCTGAATGTTCCTCTGAATATCTGATTTCCACGTGGACATCTCCATTTGCATAGCTAATATACTTCACAAACTTAACATCCCAAACCCAAATTCTTGAACTTTTCCCCCAAAGCTACAATTCACATGTTCTTCCCTATCTTGGTAAAAGACAACTCCATCCTAGTCGCCCAGACCAAAAAAGTTGACTCCTTTTCTCTTATATCCCATCTCAAATCCTTTAGTAAATACTGTCAGCTTTATCTCTAAAATGTATCCAGAATTTAATCACTTAGGACTTTCACGACGCTCATCACGTCTGAAGCTTCCATGCTCTGTGATCTAGACCCTAGATTATTGAAATAGATTTCCAACTACTTGAACTGGTCTTCTAACTACTTGAACTGCTTCCACCCTTGACCATGTAGTCTATTCTCAACATATCAGCCAAAGTGATGATCTGAACTATAAATTAAAGGATGCCATTCCCTGTGTTCAACAAGCTTCCACGGCCTCCCACCCCACCCAGAGAAAACCTCAAATTCCTTACAGTGGGTTATAAGGCCCTTCTTCATATCACTCCTCCTTTCTTTCTCTGGCCTCATCTCCTGTTACCTGCTCCTTAACTCAATCGACTCCAGCCACACAAGTCTCCCTGGTGTTCCCCCAACATGGCAGACGCTCTCCCACCTCAGGACCTTTGCACTTGCCTAAATCTAGTCTTGGCATTCTCCCACCCAAGCTGCAAACCACTTTGCTTGCCTACATCAGGAATTTGCGCAAATGTTATTTTTCAGTGCAAGCATCTCTAACTATTTTATTTAATATCAGAACACCCTCACTCCGCCACCACCAGATTCTCTATACACTTTTTCTGCTTTATTTTATGCTATTTGTTTATTATCATCTAGACTAACTATTTGCTTTCAAGTATTTTTAGGCTGTCTCCTCCAACTCCCCACTAGAATGTAAGCTCCAAAGCAATACTTTTTATCTGTTTATTTATTTTTTTCTTCCACTGCTAAATTCATAACATCTGGAATGTTTCCAGACATATGATAAG
Source organism: Ceratotherium simum simum (assembly GCF_057802395.1). Taxonomy (NCBI): domain Eukaryota; kingdom Metazoa; phylum Chordata; class Mammalia; order Perissodactyla; family Rhinocerotidae; genus Ceratotherium; species Ceratotherium simum. Next base: position 63,056,784 of record NC_141912.1, read on the forward strand.
CTTTCAATAAATACGAATGAATGAGCATGTCTCTCTGTCAGAGAGAAAGTTTATAAAGGCAGGTACCTCTGCACTTAGTTTGAAGAAGAGCCTTGAGACTTGAGGGAGCATGAGGAGCTGTGTCCCGGGAGGCAGTGTGACCCGCTGGCTCAGTGCGCAGACTCTACACTCAGGCTCATGCCACATCCTGAGTCCAGCAGGCAAGTTAGTCTCTCTGAAACTTACTGTCCTCAGGTTTAAAACAGGGGTGATACTACTCTAGATTTCACAGAGTTTGGTTAGGGAATGCTCATGTGATTTTACACAGAGAGTGCCTGATAGGTAGTCTGCACTCAACAAGTAGTATCATTGTTACTCTCATAGTAATAATAAATGAAATAATACACATAAATAATTAATAATGTATATAAATAAATGAAATAATATAATAGTTTGCTTAGCACAGTTTTCGGCAGCTAGTAAGCCAGTCAGTAGCTGCTAAAACTTCTTCAGCTGCAGCCACTGCTGCTGAAATGAGTTGGTTTGGAAAATTCTTAGGGATGGATGACACAAGATGAGGGAACAAAGGTTAAAAAAAAACAAAAAAACATAGAAAGGGCCTTGTAGGCTCAGCTAAGGATTTTAGGCTTTCTCCTGAGAGGTAAAGTGGTTCTCAAATTCGAATGTGCATCAGAATCGTTCTTAGGGCTTGTTAACACACTGAGGGTTAGGCCCCACCCCCAAGTATCTGGTTCAGTAGGTCTGGAGTAGATCCTCAGAATCTACATTTCTAACAAGTTCCCAGGTATATTCATTTTCTCCGGCTGCATAACAATTCATCCCCAAACTGACTGGCTTGAAACAGCAAACATTCATTATCTCAGAGTTTTTGAGGGTCAAGAATCTGGGTGAGGATTGTGGTCAGGTGTCAGCTAGGGCTGTGGTCTCATTTGAAAGCTTGACTGAAGGAGGATCTGCTTCTAAGATCCCTCAGGAGGTTATTGGCAGGGTTCAGTTACTCACAGGCAATTGGACTGAGGGCCTCAGCTCCTTGCTGGCTGTTAGCTGAAGATCTCCCTCCGTGCTTGGTCATGTAGAGTCTCCACAGGCCAACTCACAACATGGCAACGGGCTTCCCTCAGAGATGGGAAGCAAGAGAGAGCCCCCAAAATAAAAGCCACAATCTTTTTGTAACCTAATCTGGGAAGTGTCATCCCATTATATCTACCATGTTCTGTTTGGTAGAAATGAGTCACTAAATCCAGCCCATACTCGATGGGAGGGAATTACACAAGGGTGTGAATACCAGGAGGTGGGAATCACTGGTGGCCAATGTGATGATGATGGTGCTGGTTTGGGGACCATAATTGGAGAGAACCATTGCTTTAAGGATTTTAAGCAAGTGAGTGACATGGGTGGATCCAGGATGGAGAGGTACTGAAAACGGAGATGAGACTAGTTAGGAGGCTATTCAGTAAGCTACATGATGACTTTTGTGTTTAGATAAGCAAGATTCTTTTATGTTTTGAAAATTAATACTTTTTTATCAACATATTTAGCAATTATACCTCTAATTTTTGGTCTGAACTTCCTCTATAAATGAGATATTTAAAAATAACTTTCAAGGTTACATAAAAAGATCTGTGTGGAGTGAAAGTCCATTAAGGGCTTCAGGACAGTGTTGTCCTCTTATTTACCATTGACCATGCATTTAAATTGAGAGGGGCTTCAGCCTGGACTATCAGAAAAGATGGCCACTAGCAGAGTTCCAAGATGAAGGCAATTGATGGTTCTAAATACATAAGTACAGACATCCAAACACACCTCTCTCTCTCTCTTTAAAGCTTAGACTACACTGCAAATTAATATTATAATCAAGGACATAATAACCATTAAAGTTGCCAGGAGAATCAACATAAAAAATGGAGCAGCATTTCATAAAATGAAGGAAAAATAATTCTAAAGGTAGAATAAGTGGCTTTAAAAGTGTAGGAAATTGCAATGTAAGCAGCTTGAATGTTATTTTAAAGGCTTGTTTTTGCATGGGAATACTTGATGCTCTAATTATATTTTTTCTAAAGGTTGACAGTCTAGATGAGACTCTGCACCAAGAAGCTGTCTTGTTAGCCGGGGCGGGCAGCCTGCTTGACCCCATCAGCTGCTCCCACACAGGCTCTGGGAGTCGGTGACATCCGTTTCCACAGCGGGTTTCACATTCTTTTGCCGTGGCAGCAAGGGGCAACTTAGCCTCCCTGGCTGGGGATTCTGTTCCCTCAGCCTGCTTACGTGTCTGAAGTCAATTCTCTTGCCTCAGCCCGCTCTCATCCCCTGGTTATTGATTTTGGCTGACATTTAGTTCAACATGTTATCAGTTCTCTTAACCATCTCAAAAAGAGAGAAGGGGGCAGAGATGCCCTCACCATTACCCATCACATCAGCCCAAGACAGCCTCAGGTCATCCACTCCCCAGACGGCAGCCCAAGTGTAGATAGTGTTTTTCTTAGCACTACTTCAGCCGTAACAACAGTAATGGGAAAGTTAGCTCATGCAGCCGGAAGTATATTGAAGACCTGATTCTTTATTTCAATCAAGCGATTTTTTTCTATCTCTACTGCAGCCAGCCCCCCGAAATTACGATGAGATAGATAATTAATGCTTAGCAAAGTACAAATGGACATGATGTTGAAAAGGTTAAATGTTGCTCAGAAAATCGAGTGAAACCATGTGAACCATATCAAAAAACTTAAAAGAGGCAGAGACAAGCTTTTTTTGTTGGGCCTTACAAATGCTAATCAGTTCAGTTAGGGAATCCTAGATACAACAAACTGAAGCAACCTAAAGCCCAGGTAAAATAGAATGGGCAGACAGGTGCCCGTCACCAAGATCACCTGAGGGTAGACTGAGGAGCTGGTTGAATTGTAAATATTGCACAACCCTTTCAGTAAGTAAGTAAGAGTGAGAAAGTACTGCGTTATTTGAGTAAGTAAGCAAGCTGAAAAGTAAGTATTGCATTATTTGAGCCATTTCTAGTTTCAGCCATGATTTTCTCCTAAATTCTAGATCAGTATTTCTAATTGCCTAAGGACACAACTTTTAGGAACAAGCTTGCTCCTCCAGTACTCCCTATTCTCTCAAAGCCAACATCATTCATGTTCTGTGAGATCTTTGAAGGTGGAGACAGTGTCTAATTCAGCTTTGTATCCCCAGTATATTTTCCCCAAAGTAGAAAGGAGGCAAGCAGGTGTAATCACATATCCAGCATTGAAATAATTCCGTGAAGAACCTGAAGAAGTGAATTTATTGTTTTGTAACTTGCAAGCCTTAGATTATCATGAAATTCGTCTCTCAAAGCAGGACTCTGTCATTAAGGGGTAAGAAGATAGGCATTAGCACCAGCCCAGAAGCCTGTGTGGTGCATTTATGGTCAGGACAGACCATCACTCAGCACACGTCACCAGGCGTGGGGTGAATTAAGATATTCATCCATTAGATAGGCATTAATAGAGCACTTCTTGTGGTCAAGTCACCACTGGAAAATACATGAATAAAACATAGTCCCTGCACTCCGGAAGTTTCTATTTAAGGGGGAGCCATAGCACTTATCACAGTTATAACTAGATTATTTTCCATTGTCTGTTTCCTCTACTAGTTTCAAAGCTCGGTAAGAGGTAGGATTTTCTACTTCTGGCAGCTAGCACAGTGCCTGGCACATATTAGGCATTCCACAAATCCTTGAAGAATGAATACCAAGAGAAGAGTGGTTATTCTCTTCTCTCCATGCCCCATTCCCTCCTCCCTCAGGCCCTTATCTCTGCCTGGACCTTTAGAAGGCATCTCAGCCATCACTCCAAATCTCTTCTAAGCCAGCGTTCTTCCACACTGCCACTAGAGGGACCTTTCTAAAACCAAAACAGATTCTGCTTAAAATCCTTAATGTCATCTCCCACAAATAACAGTAGTCTTTCATTTTGGGGCTAGAGATCCTTCTGAAACGCTGAAGGAAGCCATGGAACATTTTCCCTCTTAAAATGCATCTACAACACAAGATTTTGCACCCAGCTTCTAGGTGTTTATGGTCTTCCTGAAGCCCATTTCCTATGCCTGGTCGAGGTCTAGAAACTCTAACTTAAGAATCTCAAGATAAAATGCAAAGTGTCAGTAGAACACGAGATATCTGTCCCTTCTGTGTCACCCTCTGGTGCTACCCTTTCCCCCCGCAGCCATACCCCCAACCCACTTTGCACACCAGCCATGGCAGTTGTTTATTATCCTTCCCCAAATATACCATGCACTCCTGGACTCCATGTATCTTTCTGGAGTTGACGTTTTCATCTCACAACACCACACCTTGTCTGCTTGGTGAAGCTTAATCACCTTTGAAGAGCAAGCGCACACTCCACCTCCTCCAGGAAGTCTCCTCCAATGGGCCCTGATAAAAGTCATCCCTTACTTCCTTGGGTTACCTCTGGTCCTTTCATATACCTCTGGGGTTGCTTATCCTTCTTTGGTATAATAATGTTTGCTCACATCTCTCTCCTCCAAACTTTAGAAATATTACTACTACTACTAATGGCTAGTATTTATTCTGAGCTTACAAATGCATGAGGCACTGTTCTAACCATTTTGTATGTAACATATAATTTAAATCTCACAGAAACTCTATGAGGTAGTATTACTTTACCTGTATTTTATAGTTGAAAAAACTGAAACACGAAGAGGTTACATTTTAATTCCTTGAGTCAAGAAGTTCATCTGAAAACATGCTTATTAAAATGAATTGAATTGAAATGCAGTATTAGAAGTATCAGCAAATTGCTGAAACAAAACTTACAGTAGCTATAGTGAGCACCGACTGCTCTCCCTGTGCACTTGGAATGTTAGCTTAGTCATCACTAATAGTCTCCACGCTTCAGCAGGGCAGGTGTTAGTTTCCACCTTTGATGGTGGGAGAAAAACACCCTCTATTTAATCCCTTGACAGGTTGCTTTCTGTGCAATCTGAATACAGAAGAGTTGAGCCTTGGGAGGACTTCTGGGAGGGTCTGGTCTGTGGGTGAAGATGATGCAAACAAGAGTTTCGGCGGGTTCTGTAGCTTGGAGAAAGTGTGCAGTGCAATAGAGGTGTGTCAATAGGGAAGATCACTTAGCCTCTCAGAAAGATCCCCCCAGTGAGGAGAACCGTGGTGTGGTCACATTGTCTCACCCTGAGCTTTGTATATGTGCAAACTTGAATATTAGTGCTTCTGCCGTCATCAGTTTTTAGAAGATTGATTCAATTTAAACAAATTCACCAGAAAACACTATATAAAAATTAAAATGATACTTCATTAATTTTTAATCCCTTCACTGATAAGTACATTCACTTCTTGTTGTCAAATCTCTATGAGAAGTTACACCGTAATTAAAAAGAGCACATGGATCAGAGCTGTGGAAGTTGGTGAGACTTAATTTTCCAACAAATATTGAGTACATCTATCTGCCACTCACTGCACTGAGGAATACAGCAGTGGTCAAAAAAGACAAAGACCCCACACTCACAGATAGGAGATACTAGGGTTGCATCATTAGGTCCAGTATGCCTATCCTTCTGTCTGCATTATAGGGACAACCCCATTCTGTGCTCATGGTAGTTGCAAGAACTCTCTTGAGCAGCACAGTCAACAGCCAGTCTGTGCTTGTTCTCTGACTTTTTTTCTCTCTCACTCTCTACCATTGATAATAAATCTACTTTAGATTTAAGAAATTCTTCCTTGAGTGATATTTATTCTAACAATTAGATTATATTCAAGTCTTGGTCTGATGACATTCTGTCCCTTTAAGAAGATTTTGCGTATCTTCTCTGTTCTGTTGCACATTTATTCAGAGTTTAACTCTCAGAGAGCAGAAGGCATTCTCTCCTTTCAGGATTCTGGCACTTCTTACTGGTCCTGTGCCTCACCTGCAGAGCGGCTTGAGTAGAGGTAGACTTGTGTACATGTCTGCAAGTTGGCCAATAGATAATTGTGTCCAGAGCTTATAGCAGAGAGAGAGAAAGGGTTGAAAATGTAGCTTGGAGACAAATCAGGAGGGTTTTGAGGACCAGTGTAAGGAGTAGAAACTTTATTCTGTATTTGGTGGCAAATCGTAGCAGGTTTTAGAACAAGAAGTGACATAATCATACGTGTATTTTTAGAAGGTACAAATTTAAGGATAAAAATGAAAAGATGTAAGAAATAGGCTTCCTTTTCCTAAAGCTGATCCTGGTTTCTATTTCGTGCCTCTCTTCCTCTGGCTTATCCAACTTAATTCCAGTTGGGTTAGGATCTTCCACTGCTTCTTCCTGGATTTCCTTGCCAAACATCTAAGTTTAGTGAATTGGGTTTTTCTTGTTTTTTTTCTCACACCAATTCTAAATAATGTCTTCCTGGCTAGGATTGTAATGCATTTTCCCAGATGTGTTTGTGAATATAAGAACAGAAGGGACATGTGCCACGTTCCTGAAGAGCCCAACGATGAGCAGACGCAGAGTTCCGCTCGCTCTCCAGTGGGAGCAGAAGCTGTACCACGGAAGCATCCGGTCAGCCTGTGTGGAGCTGGGCAGAGGGCCTGAGCCAGTCTCAGGGTTCTTAGTTGCAGTGCCAGGGGGCCTAGTGTTGAGATAGTTGATGTTCTTAGGCCACCTCAGTGAGTTCCCCACAGCACTGGGATCTTTCCTGTGTGCCCAAGAAGAGCAGAGAAACAGTTGGGTGGGAGCTGGCTTTAGAGTGACCTTGCAGTCCAAAGTGAGGGGCAGTGTGGGATCTGCTCATAGAAGAGACTATTTAAGTCCCTGGAACTTGGATGCAGAATTGAGGCTCACATTAGGAATTAAGTTTTAGAAAATTAAAGAAATTTACACATCGTGTATACCTAACTTCGTAGCTTGGAATTCTGACCTGCTGCATCTTTTAGAATCCAATAAACGGTGTCAGTGACCATCAAGGAAAGTTGTTTAGTCATAGAAAGTTGTAGTATGCCACCAAGTAGGTGAGAACAGGGAAAATACTGAGTTCAATTTCATCTGTTAAAAAGCAGTTTCAGGCTAGTGTGACTGTAGTTCTCTGAGTAATTAAACATGGAATAAAAGCAGGATTCTAGCATGGGAAAACAAAATCTATGGAGAGGCAACATGTGGAGTTAATTGACTAGTTAATGTACGGGCATACTAATTACCCACACGTTTACTGTCTGAATACCCAAGTTATGATGTTGGTGGAGAACCAAAGGTTGCTTGAAAGGAAAATATTCTCCAGTAAAGTAATGTTCTATAAAACTAGTCCCCATTAAAACATCCCACCCAATTCACAGCAGCGTTTTATCCCCACTCGTCCTATCAAAGCCTTTTCTTAGTCAGTCTCTCACTGATTATGACTCATATTAAATATCCAACTTAAAATTCCATTTTACTGCAAATCAATTGCAAACTGAAATTTCAAATTTTGCAGGATCTGGTCTTGTGAAGTTTCTGTGAGTAATGTTGTAGAATTGCTCATATCATATTTCATTTTGTCCTATCTTAATTTTTTGTTGGAAAAATTGGCATTTGATTGAGTCTCCAGGTGTAATAAGAATTGATGTATAGTTGAATTATAAACTAAATTTATTAAATACAAAATAAAATATCATAAATGTATTTTTTTACTTTAAGATGACAACAGTAAGTTAAATTGGGATGTTATTATTGTTTTGTAACGACTACCATGAAAATTTGATGTTTTAATTTTTTTTTTTTTTTGTGAGGACGATCAGCCCTGAGCTAACATCCGTGCTAATCTTCCTCTTTTTGCTGAGGAAGACCGGCTCTGAGCTAAGATCTATTGCCAATCCTCCTCCTTTTTTTCCCCTTTTTCTCCCCAAAGCCCCAGTAGATAGTTGTATGTCATAGCTGCACATCCTTCTAGTTGCTGTATGTGGGACTCGGCCTCAGCATGGCCGGAGAAGTGGTGCCTTGGTGCACGCCAGGATCCAAACCCGGACTGGCGGTAGCGGAGCACGCGCATTTAACCACTAAACCACGGGGCCACCCGAGAATTTGATGTTTTCAAACGATTCACTTCCACTTTCAGTGACTTTTTCTAATAACGTAATGAGTTTCTGCTGTGCTAAATAAAGCAGATTGAAGTTTATGCAGGCAAAAAGATAGTTCCTCCGTAACCATCCTGTCTAGGGGACAAATATACCTTAAAAGGGAGTAAATAGTGATGGAGGAGAAACTAGATCAGATTGATGAATGGATTGGAAAACACATGCCCACTTATCACAAATCCTCATTATATAATTTTACAACTGACTACTGGAAATGTAGCTTATTTTAAAGTATGTAGCCCACATTTAGCAAATATGTAGGTTTTGCTGGCATGCATGTTGTGCTTAATGTAGCATCATACTAGAGTTTACTTACTTGGCCTTATTTTCTTTGCCTATTTCTTTTATTTTAAATTTTTGTTGTACAACGCTATAAACTATCTCAAAACACTTTACAGTCATGTCGCTTAAGGACAGGGATACGTTCTGAGAAATGCGTCGTTAGGCAATTTTGTTGCTGTGCGCACATCATAGAGTGTACTTACACAAACCTAGATGGTACAGCCTGCTACACACGTAGGCTCTATGGCACTAATCTTATGGGACCACCGTCGTTACTCAGTTCGTCATTGACCGAAACGCCCTGATGAGGCACATGGCGGTAGTTACAAAGTGTGGTATAAATTAAATCTCATACAATAGGTATTAAGAATCTTACAAAAAGTCTGCCAGTTGAAACTGCTGATGATGATAGTTTTGACATCAGAAGTAAATAAGATCTGGGGAAAACTAAAGGAGGAGGACATTCTATAACTGTTGGGTTCCAATTAAAGTGCTCAGGATGATTCAACCTTGTCTAGTGCAGCAGCTCGTGAACTTTTTCCTGGCAACTGTGGCCTGGTTAGGTGATAGTTTACAGCTTGACCTTGAATTAATTTATCATGTGCAGCCTCTGTTCTGTCTCAGTAGCTTTGGAGTCCTTGGCTAGCTTAGCGCAGAAAAACTTAGAATTGGCTAGAAGGCTCTTTAGTGCACTCTTGAAACCTAGTAATTCTAGAGAAGACAGCTCAAAAAGACCATGCAGGCTTCAAAAAGCACTGCAATTTCTAAGTACCATTAATGAGGGGAAGTTGACCCTGAGGAGAAGCTTCAGGTAGATTTTCTTTACCTCTGCTCTCAAGAGACCCCAGAATTCTGCAATGTCATGAACATTTTACTAGTGTTTCAGACTGAATTGCTTTGAGACACTCAAAAGTAATTTTCCAAATTTTTATAATAAGACCCAGTCTAAGACTTTTTCCCTTGAACCATTTTCAGTTCAAGTATATGTGGAAAATTAAGCATTTTGCTAAAAAGCCCCTAGATCTAGGCTCTTTGAGTGATGGATTCTCAACTGTATACTTTTAGCCTCCATAGAAAGTGTCCTTTTTCTTTACGCCTCACAACTAGTATTTCATCACTTTCAAAAGCCCTCTGGTCTATGCTTTTCCTCCAGCATTCATTCTCTAATCTCAGCCTTTTTTCCAGAACAGGCCTATCTGTTCCTTTTGTTTCTCAAAGCAGCAGTGTTTATTCTCTCATTCACAGACATTTCGTTAAACTCCTATCACAGCCGAGGGATTAAGGGAAGATATAAAGATTCAGAAGCAAAACCTCTGCTCAGAAAAGAAAGCATGAAGTCTGTAGAGATGCTAAAACATAAGCAGTTCGCTGTAATATAAAACAAGGGTGTTCTCTGCCGTGAAACTGCACAGGCAACGCTGTGTGGTGGTGAGACAGGGGAAGATGCAGCTTCCGGGTGGGAGGGCTTGCTGGAAGACATGGCCGTGGACAGGAGCCTAAAGCCAGTGGGGAGTGGGATTTGGCTGTGGAGCCAGAGCGCGTCAGTTACAGGGAGTTCAGGTGTGCTTGCAGGTAGAGGAGGTCAAGGAGGAGAGCTCGTGTAATGTGATGTCTTGGATAAGATGATCAAAAGCCTTTTTGATCTGTGCTGTCTAATCAAAATAAAATATGAGCCACGTGTGTCATTTGTAATTTTCTAGTAGCCACATTCAAAAGTAAAAAAATGAAAAATTAATTCTAATAATACTCTCATTTAACCCAATATATCTAAAATCTTAACATTTAACATATAATCAATATAAATTTATTAAGGAGATATTTACATTCTCTTTTTCACCCTCAGTCCTTGAAATCCAGTGTGCATTTTACACATCACTTCATGCCAGCTGTCTTTTAAGTGCTGAATAGTCACAGATGACTAGTGACTCCCACATTGGACAGTACAGTTCTCGAGTTGATTTTAGTTAATGAGGACAAGAAATAAAGAAGTAAGTAAATTGCAGAAAACTGGGAGATAACACTCTTTATGCTCAACGCATATATGTTGTGTGTTTTGGGTTGAGAAACATGTGCAACTCCCAGAATGCCCAGCCCAACCTCTCCTCCTCATCTTGATAGTTATTCTGACTGTTAATCACGTATCCATAGCTCCCACCCACAGTCCCTTTGCTTACAGGTGAGGTAATTCAACTTCTGGTTCCATAAAGGTGCATGTGACTTAGCCCCAAGCTAATTAGTTTAATCTTTTCCCCTAGACATAGTTGTTGATTCAGTTATGACTAATGAGATTGGAGGAGACATATTCTAGCAGGTATAAGAAAGATGCTTCCTCTCTCTATTGAGAAAGCAACCTGAGGTCGGTCAGTCTCTCTCTCTCTCTCTGCAAAAAGAGAGACCCTGATTACACCAATAAACCTGAGAATCAGTCTAATCCCATATCCTGTGTGAGGAATTGCTGCCCAGTATCCATTTTCTCCTTCTTCCTTAGTAATGGACCTTGATGTTGGATTCTGGCACATTGCCACACAGAACAAATGTTACAATTCCCGACCCCCTTTGAGGTGAAGTATGGCCACGTGAGGCCAGCCCTGGTGGTCTGGTGCTTAGGATCCAGTGCTGTCACCACCGCAGCCCAGGCTTGTCTCCCCATCAGGGACCCACACCACCCATCTGTGTGTTGTCACACTGTGGCGGCTGTGTGTGGCTGGGATGCTGAAAGCTGTGCCACCAGGATTTCACACACCAGCAGGGCCACCCATGCTGGACAGGGTTCAGTGGAGCCTCCAGACTAGACAGACTAGGAAGAAGGGCCTGGCCACCCGCTTCCGAAACAGTTGTCCATGAAAACCCTGTGAATAGCAGCGGAGCGTTGTCTGATACAGTGCCGGAAGCTGAGAGGATGGCGCAGAAAGACTGGGCAGGGTTCTGCTGTGCTGGGCACAGGGTGGATAGCAGTCAGAATCTACTAGACAGCACTACCTCCATTAATGTTTATTAATGGCCACAGGACTACTTCTGGCCGGTGAGATGCAGGCAGAAGTATTATGCATGACCTCCAGGAAGTCTTACACTTTATGGCTTGAACTGTAGCAGCTTCCTTGACCAAGGCGTAACCTTGAAGTTGCAGGTGCTGTGCTGAGGATAGGGGAGCAGGAAGATTGGAGCCTGCCTTCCCAGTAAGACCATGGGGCCTCAGTATCGCTTTTTACCACCACTACCCACGTTTCTCTTCCATGAGAGGGGGATAAACATCTATTTTTCTACAACCACCGATACTCTGATTCCTTTATATTATAAAACAGCTAAACCCCTGTTTAATCATTCCCTACTTTGATGGTGCAGTCTGACCTACACAGACAAGATCCGTGGTTTTAGGGGATCTATCTCTTACTGTAGGGAAAGAAAGATGATAAACGAGTAAATAAGCAGAAGAGATACTTTCCAGGAGACATAGGAGCAACAAGAGGGCTGCTTTGTGCAATTGGGGAGGCCTCCTGGAGGAGAGGATATTGGAGCCATGGCCTGCAGGACAAGGAGCCTACCACGTGAAGATCTGGTCTGAGCACTCCAGGCTGAGATTGCAGACAGAGAAAAGGCCTGAGATGGAAACAGAAAGAATGCCTGTGTGCCTGGACGTACTGAGGGAGGGCGGGTGGTAAACAAAGAGTCAGGAATTGCAGGCAGGGCCCAGATCAGATAGGGCCCTCCAGGTCAGGAGCGGTATCTGGATTCTTTTCTAAGGGAACTGGGAAGACACTGAATAATTTTTTTTTTTTTTTTATTTAAAGCTAATATTTTTTGTTTATTGCAGTAACATTGGTTTATAACATTGTAAAAATTTCAGGTGTACATCATTGTACTTCTATTTCTGCATAGATTACATCATGTTCACCACCAAAATACTAATTACAACCCATCACCACACACATGTACCCAATTATCCCTTTCACCCTCCTCCCTCCCCCCTTCCCCTCTGATAACCACCAATCCAATCTCTGTCCCTATGTGTTTGTTTGAAAACACCAATTTGCAAAAGTACATGCACCCCTGTGTTCATTGCAGCCTTATTCACGATAGCCAAGACTTGGAATGAATAATTTTTTTAAGTAGAATAAATAGTCTGGGTTTTTTGGTTAATTTTTTATTTACTTTCTATTTTATACTTTAATGGATCATTTAGTGGATAAGACAGGAATAAGAAAGTGAGAAATGATGGTAGTAGTGAAGATGGACACGTGTTTTTATATGATTAAAGCGTTGGCTAAGTGGAAGGGATAGTCTAATAGTGAATTAACCTTGCAGCACTGACTCTTTTCTATCTGATTATAAGCCATTACTACTCTTTGGCCTCACCTAGCAGAGAGCAGGACCTAGAGGGAGTGGAAGAAATGCTGGATAAATAATGGCAGGTGGATAAAGAAGGGCAAGGAAGGGAATCGTGTGTGCATCAGTGCAGCTCGGAGAAAGCCTGAGGAGCAGAGCAGGTGCAACAATGATGGGGGAGCCCCAGAGCGGTGTAGGACTGGGGGTAAAAGAGGACAAAACAGAAGCTGAGGGCGGACGTGGAGGAATGGGAATTTACTCACTTCAAACCTTTATCTGAGCCCTCCCTGCAGAAAATACTTCAGCTGACAGGATGAAGCTTTCAGAGAACTGGAGAAAAGGATCTTCTATCACTTACTGCTAAATAAAGCTCTATTTTAGATGAAACGACCAGTGTAGTTTTATGTTTTATTTATGATATGCATCCTTCATATTTACTCTTTCTTATAATATTCCTATTTTCAAAAGGTAATATTACATTTTGCCAATCACACAGGTTGAATTCATAAATTCATTTTTTTGTTTAAATAAATTTTTTAAATCTATAAAGGTGCTGTATGTGCACTAGAAAAATATCTAACCTGTAAAGATGTGTAGAGTTGAAAATATCCATAATTCTGTTACCTAGTGGCTAAATTCCCTTTGAATTTTTTGAAGATTGTTATGTGATTAAGATTGGCCATTTTTAAAAGTCTATTTTTTCCTTTATTTCATATACATTATCAATTAATATAGTCCTATGTTTTAAAATTATTTTCATTGAAGTATTTTTAAGGAAATATATTTCATTAAGTAATCTTTTAATTTGAATATTTAATAAATATTTTAATTGTATAGCTATTACGTAGTTTTCTTACCACTTCCTAAATCTGTAATATTTAAGTTCTTTTCAATTTTTTACTATAATAAATAATTTTGAGATAACCATCTTTGTACATAAATCTCGATCTTCATTTCAACATTATTTCCTTAGAATTAGTGAGTCAAACACACAGGCTTTTTTAAGTCTCTTTTGGAATTGTCCTTGACTCTGTGTGTCTCCCCCTGTTTAAGTTTGGCTGATAGGGAAGTCCTGCAAGTGCTGTTTCTGCCCTGGGCCTCCAATCGGGCCCACCACTCTGGTCAAGGCCTGAATGACAGGTGTACCCTAATTCCTGCGGTTGTCTCCTCTCTGGACTCCCTAGTTCTTCCTCCTTCCACTCAAGTCAGTCCTGTATGTACACTACTGCCAGGTTAACCTTTCTCAAGTACGTCCCTGTACTTCTCTGCTGAAAAACCTCCCCAATGGCTCAGCACTGACTACTTAACTAAGTACCAAGGCCTCTTTCTGACAATGAAAGGCTAAGTGGTTCCTGATCAACATCCAGTATTCCTTCCAGGTGTCCCGTAGCCCAGCCTGTGTATGGAGCATGGCTATTACGTCACGCCTCCGTCAAAAACTATGAAGAATCCGAGAGTTCCCCCTACCTGCAGTCTATTAAGTTAGCCTGCTGTGGTTTCAAGGTTGCTAGTGGACTACCTGAGCCTCCTAGAACAGGGACAAAGGACAGTCGTTACTCAGTGCAAAACTAAGAGCCAGAGTATCAGCATTTTTTGTGCCAGGTTCTCAAGCCCCACTTCACTCAGACTGACAAAAAGAGAGCCAGACAGTCAGTCCCTGTACTCACAGTGAATTGTGTTGGAGGAGAGGGACCCTGAGCTTAGGAATCCTGAATCCTTTATAACGGACAGGGAGAATTCCTGTTTCTTGCTCCAAAGGGAGACACGCTGTCTATCTCGGAATAGATGCCAGACGAAAACGGCAGTCAGTGACTTGCTCCCAAGGTGTGCAGAAATGTGACAGACCTATGGAGAGTTCTCTCTCAATGACTTCCAGATTCTTTCTTCTGGGTAGAATGCCATTTGAAACTATTTGTCTTGAAGCTGCCTTCTTGCAGCCAGAAATATATTCTCCCGTCTTTGAATGTTCATACCTGTCTTGATATCTCTTTCATTGTACTTACCTCATCCTATTTTTTACTATAGTCCTTTAGTCAACTAGGTTTTTACAGTTAAATAGATTGATAATTTCTTGTATTTGGGGATAATTTTAGTGTTGTGTTTACATTAATACCTAGAGAAGATATACAATAAGCAACTAAATTCTATACAATTCAGTGATTGGAGACTTTCATGGCAGACATTCCTTACAGAAATTGGCTCACGAGATTTCCTACCCTCAGTAATTTTGACCTGGAAATATGGAAAGAATCAAGTATTTGGCAGCAAGCAAGGACTGAGAATGAGAAGATGCACACACATGGATGTACATGTGAGGCAGTGGGATCTTAAAGAGATGTGTAAACAGAGTTGTGAGTAATTCAAAATCATGACTAAGCACAAACTATGACAGAGACAAGTGGCAGAGTGCAGTATGAAGAAACCAGATAGTAATGGGAAGGCACGCATGGAGTTGCATACAGAGGCATACGTCTAGCTAAGGAATCCTAAGCTAAGATCCTACCAGTGAGGAACCTAGAGCTGTTTTGGATTTGGAACCACTGACCTGAGTTATCATTTCAGGGATGCTCTTGGTTCTTCAGTATTTGGTTCTGTTCTTCCCACTTGGTCTGGGACTCTTCTCTTGGCTGAGAGTCATTTTCTCCTTATTCTTCCCCTAACCACCATTATCCTCCCCATTACTTGAGGCAATCTGAGTGAGTCACTGCCCCTTACAATTGAAAGAGCCTGGCGTAGAATGAATTGGATATAATATACCAACGGTATGCTGGTAAATGTTTAACAACTGACTCTCCAGAGGAAAATGGCCCTAGTTTGTAGCATTTGTCCATTTACAAAATGTTATACAATTTCCATAGTGTAACTGCTCCCACCGTGACTTATTTTAAGCTACAACATAGTGGTACAGAACAACACAGGCTTGGGAAGAAGTGTGCACGTTCGTGAGCCTGTAGGAACCGACTCCAGCACGCCCCTGGATAAAACGTTCAACCTCCGCATACAGGCCTTGTTCTTTTTTAAATCCTTGTAAAATTCAGTGACTACTTTCTGAGTTTTACTTTAAAAATCCGATACTAATGTCATATGGCTATTGCCCCCATCCCATTGTTATAGGACAGTTTAACTTCCTTTTGTATTTCAGAGGATACACATTACTTTATGCTTATATTTTTCTCTAACCATATGCACTCTATTTTTGCCATAGTTTTGGTTACATTTGAAATCACTTAGTGCAATTTGAATTGGTACATTATAAAAGCTGCTTGACTTACTTTTGAATTGAAAGCCTTCAAAGGAAACATGAAAACTTACAAGCACGCCAGAGCCTTAAAGTTGTCCAACACTACACACAGTGATTTGAAATTATTGTGGTACTTTCCTTTTTGTTATAAGTCTCTCTGTATAAGTCGTAGGGACTCTGAACTTACAAAGTAGAAAATAATTTAAAGTTATTGGAGTGCTTCAGTTTTTAGGAGATCGTCATTCTTTCAAATTGGAATTCCAATTTGTGAAGTGCTCCAGTAACTTTAAATTGGTGGATGCTGTAGACTCAAGATCCTGGTACAGAGCTCCGTACCAAAGTACTTATTATACATTAAAAACCCTTCAGCTAGTTCTCAGAGGACATGGCCAGATTATTAATTTCTTTTTTTTCTCAATCTGCAATTAAGAACTTAAATGATATAGGTGAAGAATAAAAGCAGATCCATGTTTTAATCTTAAATGTTAACTCATATCTTTAAATTTTGATTCTTCTAAGATATAGAGATTTATATTAGACTTTTTGAAACACTATAGACTTGGGAAGATATGAATGAAAATAAATTTCATAGGTCTGAACAAATACATTTTTATGGAAGAAAACACACTAACATTCCTTGTGCTTCTGCATATGGACAATGTAAATAAAGTGGGCCTGTAATCTTCCTTGTATCATGGTAAGTTATTATTATGAAAAATTAATTAACACAGTTTTATTCCAGTTGAAATAAAAGTAAATGCACAAAAGCTAGTGTAATAACTCTAGAAAATGTTAGGGTATGTAGGCAAAAGAGGGTAAAGCTTTTTTAATCTTCATAAACCAAGTAACGACTGAGGCTGCTGGTCATGACAATTTATGTTTGTCCATAAAGAAAGGGATTCAACAGTTTCAAAGCCTCAGCAAATTACGATTGAAATCAGTGACTCTTTGTAGGTCCATCCATTACAAAGAAATGAGTCCCCATCCACTGGCTTCTCACACCATTTCCATCCCTTGGTACACACATGTCCTAAGTGCCAGAGGAAACAGACACATGTGGTAGTTTGTCTTTTCTCGTGTGACTTGGTTGGGAAAAAATGTAAATGTAATTTTATTTCCCTCCAACCCAAATAAAAAACTATCACTATCGTAGCTACCACACCAACAAAAATTGTAACAAATTAAAGATAATTTAGAAGAAAAAATCCCAGACAGAATACGTCACTAATCTGTGCACGTACATCAGTGGTACACAGAATTTTGTAATTTTCTGTCACATATAGAATTTACCATCCTAAACATGTGTAAAATCCAAAAGCAGTATTATTTTTATTTTTAAAATTATAAACTGGTTTGATATTATTGCCTTACTGGAAGAATTTGACCTTCTAAAACGTATTTTATCTTATTAGTTTCTTTAAAAAAAAAGTACATGTGGAACTTTGGAAAGGATAAAACATACTTTCATGTGAACCCAAGAGAAAAACTCTTAATGAAAGGGAAAATAATGTAAATGAAAGTATTCTGAAATATATCCTTGTTATTCTAAATTTGCAATTTTTATAGGGCGTATTTGTTGGGGTAGAAAATAATATGCCATAAAACTTACTTGAAGATTACTTGGGATTTCATTTTTAAAACATCTGATTTTGACATGTGAAATTATTTTCTTCAAATGCAGTGGAGAGAAAAGGATGTTTTCTATATGACAGTGATTTTTTTTTAATTAAGCACAAGAAGCCATCCATGTGTTATACACATATAGAATTATATTTGTTAAAGAGTTCACGTCCTTAATTCATTCTTCTGTTGTTTAATATTACATAAATTCTTTTATGATTTTCTAAACTAGGATTAGCCTTCAAACAGGAAAATAATACATATGGAAGAACCAGGCAAGGCCTTCACTTGGATAGCCATTTTGGAAGTTAGGGTTAATGAAAATTCAAAAACCTGTAATGTACTGTCCATATAATCTACCTCATCTGATTCTAGTTTTGATGAAGTGCTGGTGACCTCGCCAGAGCAGAGAAGAATATAGCGTGAGAACTTTTCTCCTAGATTTTCAGACTTGAATTCACTGATATATTGGTTACAAGTTTGCTCAGCTCACTGATACATTGTCTCACTGCAGCTGACTCCGCAGCAGGACTGCTGGGAGAGGGTATATACCCTCCCACGTTTTTTTGTTTTTTTTTCGTGAAAGGAAAACTACCAGGTAACTGAAGCACCAGATTAGACCAGATCCAGGAATATTTTCACCACAGAACAGAACTTGGCGTCTTGGTACAAGTACCAGGATACTCTTTCATAGAGTTTCTGCTTTCAATTTATCTGCCACTATTCATGCTATATGCCCTCCGAATAGTGAAAAGCTCTCTGAACTCTTCAAGGACCTCACTCATCCTTATCGCTTCTTTTACAAGGAGCATAGGTTGATCTTATTTCGGGAGGCTCTATTCATGTTATTGAAGGAAATAAAATATGTGTATGTGCCTTATCTTTCAAAGGCAGAACCTACTTATCATTGACTTTTAAGAATACATGATGACTTCTGTATGCTCCGAGAAGCAATTAGCATATGGTGAATTCCCAAATGTTAAATGGCAGCCTTATATGAGAATCTGGCATCTGATGCATTTTGAATTTATATTTCCAATAAAATATCTGTTTTAAGAAGCCTCGTTTTTAGTAGCAAATACATCAAGTGAGAATAGGCCCAAAGGACCAAAGTGACCAAACTGAGTATAAGGGAAATCAGAATTCTAGATTTTAAAATATACATGGTAAGTGTGTGTGTGTGTGTGTGTGTGTGTGTGTGTGTGTGTTGGTAGGAGGAGTGGGTAATCAACTAGCCTTGCTGGAGATTTCCTCTGACAGAGAAAGTTAGAGGGATAAAGGAAGCTAGCTGTGCTCCGTTGGGCGTTCAAGTAGTTCTTCAAACATACCACCAAATAAAACAGGAACAATACAATTGTCAACTGCCCTCAACCCTTTACTGATCACGTGGAACTTCACAGGGTATCTTTGTCCTCGGCCACAACTAGACAAAGAGGCCCTATGCTCTCTATGTTAAGAGTAATAGATCTAAACATTCTTCATCTTTTTCGCAGAAGCAACATGGCAGATCGACTTTGCTGCCATTCAGAAATTTGAAATCTTTTGTGAGGATGGGAACAAGCTTCTTTTCAATAGAAGCTCCTTTACCCCGTCATCACCAATCCCGTCCACTCTCTACTCCATGTAGAAGAAGAAGACAAGAAGCATCTGTCTGTCTTCTGGTCACTATATCCCCAGCACTTAAAAAAATAATTGCCTCGCACACAGTAAAAGCTCAGTCACTATTTTTTAACACAGATTTAAATAAATGAGTGATTAAACAGAATAAAATAGAATCTCCAAGTTACTGTATTAACCTTGAACTAAAACTCTGTTTCCTCAAATCTGCCCTTCTGGCCAATACCAGAACCAAACTGAATTTCAGGGTGCAAAAGTGTGAAAAGCCAAAGCCAGTGGTCAATATACGTCTGAGCGTGTGTGTGTGTTTGCGCGCACGCACATACATTTTGTCTAAAACCAGGTGGTGCTGTTACCAATTGCTTGGGCCTCTAAACCCGTGTATACTCATAGCGAGATTTTTTTAAAGAAGGTATGCAGCTGACTTGGTTTTTATGTGTCCAGGCTCAGCTCTGAGATGACAAAATTAGGATGGCAAAGGTAACATTTGACATGGGATTTTCTACTTTCTGATTTCCATCATTCTTTTCTTAAATTATAAGGGAGGAATCAGAAACCATACTCACTTCTTCATAGTGTTTATATTGCTTTGTATTTTGCAATGTGTGCATATATGAGGGGCCGTGGTAGGGGGGTGGTAAGACAGTGAGATTGAGAGAGAATGAAATCATTTTTGCTTTTAGATATTTTCTAGGTAATTCACTTAAATAACTTTAAAACTTAAAAATTAGAATATTTACCCATAATGTTAGATCTGAAGTTTAAAGTCCAGAGATAAGATTTTTACCTGATGTGAGGCTTAGGGCAGTATCAGCTGCTGTCATTTCTATGAGGCAGCCTGGTGATCCACTAAAATTACAGGACAACATCTGCATAATGACAGTTTCTGACAGGGCTAATGGACGATAACCTGTATTAGATCAGGTCTTTATTGACTGATATTTTTATCTTTAAAGTGAAATTATGCAACTCATGTAATATTCAAATCCAGGCAGCAATGTACCATCAATAATGATTTCATGTGGCGCTCTTCATATTGTGTCTTATGGTCCCCCTTGAAGTGGTGACCTGGTGAGTTTTGCTTCCCGGAGCTTCGCTGATTTAAAAGCAGGATGGAAATCAGTTACTTTTGTTCCAGCACAAATCAAAGAAGGGTGCTGTCTAGGGAGATGTTCTACATATAGGAGCTTTCAGAAGCCCCCCTTCCTATGAAGCTTCCACAGCTTTTGACAGAGCTTGCTCTGGAAAGATTGGAGCACGGCAACTGTGACAGGAAGAAGCTGCGAGAGAACAGGCTGAGCCGGCCAGCGTTGGCTGGTCACCACGCTCTGCTCACCCGACAATCCTGAAATCAGCAGAAGGGAGGAGGACCCGAGCCTGTCAAGTCCCTTTGGGGTCATTCAGAAAATAAATTGTTCTATGTCTTGTCCAAGTGATGACTAAACTGCTGGTAAACTAAAGATGCTGATTCTGTGCAGAAATCGTGTTGAAATGTGATTTCTTTTGAAAGAGGACTCTCTCCCATGAGTTCTGTTCTCAGATAGCTGCTATGTGGTCCACATGCCTTGTTCTAGATGTGATGGGAGAAGACTGTGAGGTCCAGATTCAGGGAATTAATCATTTTAATAAAACTATAAGTTTGTTTTCTTGTTTTTTGCTATTTACCGTGATAGAAAAAGGAATATCCGCCACGAGTCTCTTTTTGCTAGGTTTGTGTTTCATGACTTTTCACATGTTTGGGGGCCATTGTGTGTCCAAGGCCTTAATATTAAAAACAAAAAAACATAAAATCCATTTTAAAATATCTTTGTGTCTGGGCTTAATCATTTTTAAATTTTTTGAGTTATAACAGACAAATTTCTTTGGAATGTGCATATCTAGATAAATCATTCATCTCCATTTACCATTATTGGGCTGCACAAATAACTGACATTTAATTACAAATGCCTTTCTTATGTAGTAATATTAAGTATATACAGTAAGATAAAATAAAAATAATATCGCAAATGCTCTCTGATGTTTTACAGTAAAGGGTAAGTGTTTAAACTTAATGGAACAGGAAGGATTTCGATGTTCTTGCTCCATATGGTCACTCTGTGAAACGATATCCACCGAATTTAAAGTCATTTCTTCTGGCACACTGTGTATCCTTTAGAAATACTTAGAAACAGAGGCAAAACTACAGTTCCACAATTGGAGATAACACACGAATGTCAGAACCTGTCAACTGAAATTTATTAATAACATCTTCTCTCTAGTGGAGTCAGAGTAGAGACTTGAATGTTTCATCAGCATTGGACCCAGTACTTCCGGTCAGTTGCTTTGGGAACTCTTCACCTAAGAATTATCATCAGTTCAACTCTATTTTAATGTTTGAATTTACACCAGCACCAGCACTTTCCATGCTTAGAATTCTTACCACTGTTTGTCCACCATGGTGCTGTTTCATATTAAAGATTTTGCATCAGCAATGAAAGATCTCAGGATTTACTATTGACTCAGCACAAGAAAAGACATAAACATCTTTTATTATTGCTTTGTTGGGAATGTTATGGAATTATTAATGTGACTATAACCAGAGTTAACACATATTAATATTCACATTCGTTTCTGTGGTAAAGAATTCTGTCTGGTAAAAATACCATTTAGTTCGATATAATTTTCCATAGGGAATCACTCAGAATTATAAATAGGCACATCTATTATAATTTAGACCAATTTCTGCTAAAGTGAGTCAGCAGTTGACCTTAGATTGCTCATCAATAAAATTCTAGTCTCTTTACTTTGTAAGATACAACCTGCATATTGAATCTTATTTACTAATAGCATCTAATCTTATTTTAGGATAGAGAGGTCCTTTGCAGAATATAACCATAATAATGTCTTATATTTGTATGGTGCTACTGAGTTTACAGAATGCTTTCTTGTGCTTAACTCCATCTGATTCTCCCAGCAAGTATTACTATCCCTAGGAAGTGAAATAAATACTAGCCTCCAAATATGAAAAATCTTGTTTGAGATTACCCAGTTACTAGTGGTGAATCTAAGACTGGAATCGACAGCTTCTCACTCCGAGTTCAGCGTGTTCTCAACTCCACCTTGCTGCTTAGAAAGCAGACTACATGCACTTCTGGGACAGCTGTAAGGGAATGTTTCTTTATCTATGTCTAGAGCAGGGAATTAAAAACTAAGTTGGGGGGAGTTAGGGAAGGTCCTGGTGGTCTAATATCCTTAGCCTTGTTCTGAGCCTTGTGAATTTTGGCCTATAAATGTGCTCTCATAACCAGTATAAAACGGCAAAGTGATTCTAAAACTTGGAATCTTTCAATGGTTTGTTTTTCTTACTTCGAAGTGGACCAAGCTGGGCTATCAGTTTCTTTGTGTGTAGTGCTATTCTCTTCTTGTGAGATCTTGCTTATATCTTGAGAATTATAAAACTTGTCTCTATTTCCCTTCATAGAAGTCTTTTATTTTTTTGAACAGAAAGTTTTGAAGGCCTATTATGTTCTGCACTAAAGTAGGTGGAAGGGATACAACAGTGAACAAGACAAACACATCCCCAGCCCACTTGGAGCTTTTATTTACATATATTTGTCATAGTTTGTCACTGCTGCCTGCAACAGTTTGCTATGACTTCAGTTAGTGGGGAGGAAACATGTACTTGTTAAGTTGTTATTTTCCTAGAGCTTATATGGGGGAAACTAATGTCGATGGTCACTCTTTTTCTTTCTTTTCAATGTGTCATGATCCCAAACCTTAAACTAGATTTCTTTTTGCTTTTAAATCAAGACTTGAATTTACTCCGAGATTCTTGTGTGAAGTACTCTTCGCCAGTTTTTCATCAAGACTTCCTGCTCCTGTCTTCCTCATTCATCCCACCCCAACCCACAGCCAATTTCACCCTCCAGATCCGGTCATGTCTTCCTCTCACTCAGCATTGCATCTTCTGCCGGCTCTTCTCAGAGCTTAGGCAGGAGGGCTGTGAGGCGACATGATGGCTGATTGCAGGTACTTGCCAGGAAGAAAAGATACCTAAAACAAAAACGACGTTCTGTGATTTTTTGAGCCTTGTTTGCATTCATTGTCTTGATGAGAGAGAATTTTATGAAGAGAAATAACATCTATTAGTGGATGCAAATGTGGTTCAGTGTCTATACTTCTTCTCAGGTCTCTCTTCTCAGCTCAATCGCATACAGAATCAGGCAAGAGAGAGAGAGAGTTGGAGACATGAAGATGCTAAGGACTAGGAGAAGTAGACTTAACTCACCTGTCCTGACACTGTGACTTCCTATCATAAGAGTGCACTGCAGAGGTAGTGCAGCAGTAGAAAGAACATTGCACTTGGTCAGGACTCCTGGGCTCTGCCGCTGACTAGCTGTGTGACCTTTGGAAAACCACTTAACCCTCTGAATCTCAATTTTCTCACCCAGAAAGTAAGATAATCCCCTACTTGCAGTCTGTCATAGGATTGTTTTGTAAATTGAGGGACAAGAAGTGTAGGAAGTATAAGATAAATTAAGATGACATTATTTCACGACTTGAGCCATGAGAACCCAGGGCAAGTGTGATAGGAAAAAAAGAGAGCCAGGAAAAGAGAGAAAGCTCTCGTTTGTTCTCTTCCCTGAATTGTGGTGCTCGTTTTCCTTTCTCCAGCTCCCGCTTTATCCCTCAGCTGTCTTCTCCAGCCTCTACACTCACTTTTGTTTTCATCTCCCTGTCTTTCTCATCTGTCCCACCTCTCTCTTCAAATCAGTGGGTTCCATTTGGGAGTTGCTCTCTTTCTTATTTCTCCATTTGCCCCCGGAGTTGCCATAAACTTCTAAAACAAAACAAATTTGGATTCATTTTAATTTTTTTAAAACTGTAAGAAGTCATATGACAGATGGTGAAGGGAATGGGAAGGAAGGCTACTCAGAAGAGCAGTGGGATAGAGCATCTTCAAAGAGACGGGAACTGAGAGTGCTGGGGTCTCCTTCACTGCGCCTTACGTAGCAGTAAGTACAGTGTTCTGTCCCCCACGGGGGACTCTTACATACTGGGTAATGGTGATGCTGGCCAGACAACCCCATTGCTGAGGAGGCCTTTGGGACTGGATGCTCTCATAGATCCTCTTCCAGTTTTCCAGAAGACCAGCAGAATTTCTTAATACCTGTCTGATTCCTTCTTGATAAGGGCACAGTTTGGCAGCTTAAGTCAAAGAGGTGAATCAGGGCTGAGTTCCATTCTCTGTTGCCAAAACCAGTTTTTGATTTTATGAGATTTTTGATTGTATGAGAATGAACCTGAAAGTGAGATATATTGGCTTCTGGACCTGGTTCCAGTATTTATGAGTCATGTGGTGGTGATCAAATCACTTAACCTCTAGTTAGGTTCACCTCTTAACCCTAGTACAAGGATTTTGATGCTCAGAAATAAAGCTTTGTTATTATTAGAGCCTGTAGAGCTTAATGTTTAAGAGTGGAGGCCCTGTGAATACACTGCCTGGGTTTGAGACCAGCTCTGTGCCATTGGCTGTGTGACCTTGGGGACTCAGTAGCTCTCACCTTGGTATAGCCAAGCATGATGATAGTGCAAAATTATGAGACTTGAGTGTGCTATTGCATGTAAACTGCTGAGAGCAGTGCCTGGCACATAGCATATACTCAATAAATGTTAGCTGCTAGTGTTTTCCACTTGTTGTGAGGACAAATGGTTGGGTTTCATTATCAAAGATAACTGCGTGTTTATAGAGAAGAAGGTAGAGCTGGCAGACACGTTGCTTCTAATATGTTTGAGCAGTAATGGAACAGGAGTGAAAGACAGTGTCCTAGGAATCGAGGGACAAGCCTCCCCACTTATACCTACTTCTCGCTGGATCCTTGTTGGAAATGTCAGACTTGAACGCTTTCAATATTCAGAGCTTCGTTAATGGGGATGTTTCAAAGCTGTACAAATTCCCGATGCTGTTTCCAAAGTTTTAAAGACTGGCTGGACCTTCGTAGAGCACAAGGCACCTGCAGGCCCTGATGTCACCCGTGACCCTCCTGCTCTTCCTCCCACACCTTCTTCTAGCTTCCTGTCAGGTTTTCGTTTATGGGTTTTACGTGTGGAGAAACCAGTATAGAAAGAGGCTTTATCTACACGCGGCTGGACGGAGCAGAGTCCTGGTGGTGCTCGCAGTCCCTGCCTCTCTCGCTGGCCCACACCACCTTCCTAAACATCCATTTAAACAAACTCCTTTTCCTTTATGCTTCACTGAAGCATAGATATGTCACTGCAAGGCTTTATTTATCTTTTGAAATTTGGAGTTTAGGAAACAACTATTGATTTCAAAGGAAAAATGAGTATGCTACCGATAAAAGTTGTACACTGCCCAGAGAATCTCAAATTACTTCTAAACAGAAGTTTCCATTCATCTTATGGTGTGTATAATGGAGTGCACAAGGGCATAAACTCAAACTTTTGCATAACAAAAATCTTCTCCCTTGCCAATTTCATGTGAATTAAAGTCCTAACTAGAGTTTCATGTTATGATAGATCCATCGTATCGATCTTCGTGAAATGTCAAACAGGTCAGCCTTCCTGCATTAGTTTGCCAGGTCTGCCATCACAAATTACCACGGGCTGGGGTGGCTTAAAGAACGGACATTTATTTTCTCACAGTTCTGGAGGCTGAAAGTCCCCAAGATCAAGGTGTAAGCAGGTTTGGTTTCTCCTGAGGCCTCTCTCCTTGGTTAGTAGATGGCCATCTTCTCACTGTGTCCTCACAAAGCCTTTTCTCTCTGCACCCACACCAGCGGTATCTTTTCCTCTTCTTATGACACCAGTCCTGTTGGATTAGAACCCCACTCTAAGGGCCTCATTTTAATTTCATCACTTCTTTAAAGGCTTATCTCCAAATAGGGTTATGTTCTGAGGTACTGGGGATGGGGACTTCAACAGATGAATTTGGGGAGGACAATATTCAGTCCCTAGCATTTACACAAGGGAAGAGCAGAAAACATAAGGTCTGTGTTATTAATTTGTTTTGTTTTTATTTAAAGAGAGAATTCTTTGGCTTATCACGAATGGTTATTTTTCATCTAATGGAAGGCATGAGGCATAGCGGAAGAGGCACAGACTTTAGAGTCAGACAATCTGAGTTTGAGCATTATTGCAGGCAAGTTACTTTACCTCTCAGAGCTCCATTGTTTCATCTGCAACATGGAGATATTACTACTGTGCTGCTGGGTTATTGTGAGAATTAGGAACAATTGCACTTTGTGTTCTACCAACCATATCTATACACATATACGTGTGTGTCTGATAGCTCTTAGAACTATATTGTTAATATTAATACTATATACATTGGTGTCCACTGAGTGCAAGACAGAGGGTAAAATGCAAATAATCTGCTAGTAGATTTTAGTCTAAATTGAACTTTCACTGGTCAACCTAATATTCTCTGTTTTCATATTTAGTAGTGTTAACGTTCAGTTAGTTTGCCATTTTCTCAAGTCAAAAATATTTTAGCATTTTTATTTTTTTAAATTTATGTGTGTATAGTATTTATGTATGGTTATCATTTATAATGTTGCATATGCATGTATATTATATTGAGTAACTTGATTTATGTTTGGTCTAAATTTTGAAAGCAAAGTGCTTTATTTTTTTTTAAACCACTTTATTGAGGTATGAGCGACATATAAAAAGCTGTACGTATTTAATATATACAACTCGATGAGTTTGGAAATAAGTACAAACCCGTGAAACCATCACCACCATCTGTGTCATAAATATATCCATCACCTCCAAAAGTTTCCTCCCATCCTCTTTATTATTTTTTTGCATGTGGTAAGAACACTTAACATAAAAGATCTACCTTCTTATGGTCATTATTCTAAAGATTATTTTTTACACTGTTGGATTTTTCAGCTACCTATTTACACACTTAAGCGAAAAATTGTAATAAAATATTGACTCATTTCAGGACTTCAAATTAAGAAAATGTAGACAAACATATATCCTTGAACATGCTATTTCATGGAAAAGGAATAAATATGGTATATCAGATGCTCAATTTAAATCTCCACTGATTATTACGACTTTATCTTTCCACTCACCTGTTCTAAAAGTAGGACTCCTGGTACCTTCTGTCATTTAATTCATGTTCCTTCACTGAGGCACAGGAAAAGTTTAGAGTCAGGTGTAAATTACAAATAGTATCAAGTGTAAGCATTTTATTGATGTGAGTACAGTGTCAACCAGAGGTAAGAGGCTAGGCAATTTAAAAGCTGGGAGAAAATAAGGCCATCTGAAATAAAGAAGGATTCATAAAGTACTTTGAAAAAGATTTAATCTCCAGTGCATGGAGCTTCCTCCCTTTGTACGCATCTGCCCCGCCCATCTCCCCTTACTTAATTCAAAACTTACTTCCTTTGATTTCTTACCCCTTTACTCCTCCCTAATCATTGCTTTGTCTTTTCATACCATGTGATTCTGTTGTATTTATATGAGGAATTGTAAGTTCATCAGGTAGGATAATATTTTCTAATTCTGTGTTTCTGAACATCTTAGCAGTGTCATGTACTATAGGTATTCAGTTTATTCATTCATTACCATCTGACATACTAAATAATTACTTATTGTTGTTTTGTAAATCACTTCCCCCCAGAATATAAGCTCTGTGAGAATAGGACTTTGTCAGTCTTGTTCATAAGTGTATCCCAGAATCTAGAGCAGTGCCTGGAAAGACCTGGGCCCTCAAGAACCTAGCAAGCCGAGTACTGTCCAGGGTGCCAGTGACAGAGATGAGGGAGTCTGACAAGGTCCCTGCTCTCATGAGACTATTTTCCAGAGTAGAAAGTGGGAGTGAACATACACACATGCACACACACAGAATGTCGTCAGTTCGGATAAGGGGTGTAGAGGAAAAGCAGTGTGAAGGAGGGAGCGGGGTGGTGTTTTAGATAAGGCAGTGAGGAGGGACTCGGGAAGAACTGACTCTGGAGCAGACCCCTGACTGAAGTGAGCATCTGAGGATTAGGGAGGTCAAGGCATTCTGTCAAAGGTCACAGCAGCGATGCGGCTCTGAAGCAGGAATAGATTCAGCATATTGAACAGAAAGAAAGCAAATAAAGGAGCACAGGGGAAAGCCCTAAGGGACAAGCCTGGGGTGATTGACAGGGGCCGGGTCACTAGGACCGTGTAGACATCGGGAAGGAGTCTGGATTTTGAGAGTACTGTGAATCCACTGGATGAATGAATAAGTGAGTCGGTGATGCCCAAATATGGTGTGATCAAGTACATTTACTCAGGAGCAATTAACTGATTAATTGCTATAATATCGCTTTATACATACTAATCACACTATCTGTCAAAATCCAAAAGAAGTCTGATGGATTAATATGAATCTAGCTCAGGGCTGGGCTCATTGTAGCAAAAGATAAGAAGCACAGAGCAACCAAGTATGTGACTAAATGCAGATCCAATACTTAGTGCTGCCAAGGCAGGCGAGGGTGCTGGTGGAGGGAGGCAGAATCACACTTCCCAACAGCTATGGTGTGGCAGTAAATGTCTCTAGAGTGGATAGACTCACTCACTGTGAAAGCTTTATTTCCCTCACTTTTCTTTTTCATTGCTCAGCACATCTCTGCCAGCACTGCCTTAGGTGCTACATTACTATTCTGGAGGAAAGTCTTTCTCAGTAGACCAGTTGCATTCCAATATTCTAGCTGGAAGGGAGTATGAACAGAGGTTAACCACACGGGCTCTGGAGTAGGACTCTTTTTTAAGCCGCTGGGTGATCTTGGGCAAGTTAAATTGTCATTACCACCGTTTTCACATCGGTAAGATGGGGATGATAATAATAATCTTCATAATATTATTGTGAGGATTAAATGAGATAATTCACTTAAAGCACTTAATAAACTTCCTGGTATGTGATAATTGTTCAAGAAACATTAACTTTTCTTATTAGAACTAGGAAAAGCTAGAATTTTCCTGACATTCAGCTCTACCAAGATTACTTCTACAAGTTTCTAAAAGCTAAGTTTGGATTAGCCTCTTTCTAAGAGAAGAAAGGTACACCCTCTTCTCACTTTCCATGGTTCAGGACAAAGCATTACTGTGGGAGAAGCCATAAACATCCTCAGAAACTGTATGTATGGCTTGGAGGTAATGTAGAATTACCGAAAGATCTTGAGGTCTGAACCCAAAAGACCTGGACTTCGTTCTTAGCTCAACTACCTGCTTTACATATGATCTTGGGGAGTTATTTGAGCTGTCTATTCTTCATGGCCTTGGCTGCAGAATGAGGGTGATAATAATATCTCTCTTGAAAGGTTTTTATATGAATTGAAAGTGATCAGGCACATAAATGGACTTTGAAATCTTTATAACCCTATTCAAATGTTAGTTTTTGTTATTGAAGTTTTTGAGCCCTTCAGTGTTGATCAAAAGAGTTTCTTAAGATGAAAAGGTACGTAGTCAGTTCTGGCATTTGCTTTCTGAGGTAGAAATAAAGTGTTGTTTTTATATTTAGATTCTAGAACTTCATGTCATCGGTTTTCTGGTTCATATAGAATTCTTTTTTTTTTAACCAGAAATGAATTTTTAATTAGGAAAATAGAGAAAACTCTGTTGGGTCTGAGATTCTCTTGTTCAAGGTGTTGGTTTACAACAAGAAGTTTAAAGAAACTGAGAGGGAGAAACCAAAGGGTAGGAGTGTGCCTGCACTTCATGAAAACAGCTATTTTGGTAGTGATAACTTGAAGACAGTCTCTAGATACCCTCTCCTTGACATTAGTTTGGCACACATATAGCACAGATGTGGCAGAGAAAACATTAAGGCTAATTTTATAACATCAATCTGTTGTCATCAGTATACAAATGAAATTAAGCCCACATTGACATGTCAAATTACTCAAGAGAGACTTGTGTGGATTAGAAAGGAGCAGAGGCCTGAGAACATAAACCCTCAGGACACTGGAGACAACATGAGTGTCAGAGTCTGAGCCACCCACAAGATGTTGTCTACCTGCAATTTTTATTTGACTGAAGATTCTGATCAAATATAGAATGTTTCTATTCCAAACGGAAATCTAAGCGTCTGTAGAAAAGCAAGGGGCTGTTATGACCCAAGGAGGCAGCTGTGAGATGTGTGACGGCCTCTGCAAGGCTCCTCTGCGGCATTCCTTGGAGACCCACATGGCTCTAACAAGTGACACACCACCACTGTGCGGTAGACTGAAACAGAAATCTGCAAGCAGGTGGCTTTTGGAAAACTAGAAGAAGCCAACTCTTAGATCCCCAAAGTGGAATTTTAAAAACAGTCAGAAATAAAAGAAGAAATGGAAGAGTTTCTCTAAGCCAAAGCTAGAACCTGTTATCTATGCAGTTTCAAAGGAATTAAAGCACGTTTTTTTATGGTTGTTGATTTGTGCAAAAAATAATATTTGGTTATTGAGGCAAAAAAGGCATTTATTTAAGTGACATAAGATGACAAAAATACTTCTCACAGCATATGACTTCACATGCTTTAACATAGAAATCACTACTCATGTTCCATTCTGTCTTTCCTCGTAGGCCCTTGCCCCGTAAGTCACTCTCTACTTTCTCTATTTCTTCAGACACTTCCATCAAGATTCTTTCTCTCTGAAGAAATAAACAGCAACAAATAATACCATTATCATATCTCCCTCATCTTAAAATATTTCTCTGGTTCCTTTTGAACTAACACCCCATTTCTTAAAGTGCCTGACTGAAAACTCTTCACAAGGTGGTCTACACTTACTGCCTCCTCACTCTCCTCACCCTGGCTGGATCTGACTTCCTCCTCTGGCTCCTTCAAGTTTCCAGTTCCCAGGATCTCATCACAGCTGTTTGTTTCTAAACCTCTCTCTGCGACATTTGGCACTATTGACTACCTACTCTATCTTGAAATTCTCTACTGGTTGTTTCTAGCCTCCTTTCTTGGCACATGTATCTTGCCTCATTCTTATTATTTTCTCTCTGATACCTCTATCCTTCTCACTTACTCTGATTCCTCCAATTTTTTGTTTTCTACCTCTTAAAAGTGACCATTTCCTAGAGTTCTGTTTTTGGCTCCATTCTCTTCTATACATTTATCCTTTATTACAGACACCAGAAGTTGAACTTGGATTTGTCTTGAGGGTATATTCCTTCTGTTAATTCACAAATGTTTAATCTAGTGAGGCCGTGTTTTAGTTATAAACATTCTAATGTTGATAGGCAAGTTGTCCCAAGAAATTGATGTTTTAGTTTCCCATTCTCCTTTTCAATATTAAGAATAATTCTGAGATTGAACTAATGTCTAGTTGAGAAGTTTTCTCTGATATCTGAGAGATCCCAAGAGCCTCTATACTTTTTCTATATGCTAAAGTGGACCCTGACTCTCTTTTCTGGTTCATCTAGGGCATGGACACTTAACTAGTTGCGTTATCCCACTTATCTTAAATCCTACAACATTCCAATCCATACTCTCCACTCCATTTATTTGCCCAGATAGATAGGTATATAGATAGACTCTTCCTCTTCTTGTCTCAAAATCATCCTATAAGCCACAATTTATACCTGCAATCTTAATAAACCTTTTCAAAGGTAGAATTGACAGTTTTATTCTATATACCTGAAATAATAAAGTGACATTTTCTAGTTGCAATATCAAGTAGTGTTTAGAACTAAGTTCGTTTCCGATTTATATTTGAAGGTTGAGTGTGTAGGTAGCTCAATTTTTATAATCACCATTTCTTACAACTACTGAATTAAAAAAAGCTGGGTATGAGAACAGGGGGCATTTGAGAAATCAGATACTTTATTGGCAGCTGTCAGAAATAAGTACCTGCTTCTTCAACTTTGCTGGTTGAAAAAGTGATAAATTCCACGGAAGCTGAGGAGTTGCCAGAAGAAGGGCTTTCTCTGGCAAAGCGTGCAGAATGTGATCAAATGCTTTAACAGGACTTTGGAGTTACATGACCTTCAACGATAAGAGCCAAGTAATAAATTAGTCTTCCCAGCTGCTAGTGCATAATCATAACAGCTAATATTATGTGAAAATTAACACCATGACAGATAGTAATCATGGTAACGTAACAAATTGATCACAACCACTAAAGGATGGAGTACAGAGGCCTGAGAGGAGCTCAGTGAAGAGTACAGATGTTTAATAAAAAGCTACTTGTGAAATTAGCACAGCATTTTGCAAAGAGGCTGTGGAAGCAGTTTTAAACCACACCTTAATCCTGGGAAGTACAAGGGCGGTGTCTGGTACACGGGATCCTCGTTGCCGAGCTTTTACGGTCATTAGCACGGAGCAGGTTTTGAGCAGCTACACTTCGATGTACATCATTCACCAGCAAAGGAGGCATCCTCAGGATTGAGGGGAAACCTTGGCTTTAGGGTCAAAATACGGCAGAGCCCTTCTCTTGTCCTTACGTCCTTTACTCCTTCCTGCTAATTTTCTCTCTTCTTTCTTCCCTTTTTTTACCCATCGTTAATTGTACTAAGACTGCACACACCTTAGGAATTATTGGATTTGGTAAGTCGTGTCATTGTCTTTTAAAATCTGTCAATGTTCTCCCATCGTCTACAAGATAAAGGGCAGTCTTGGAAATGTGACCCTTAAATTCCGCAAGTAGCTGGCCCCTGTCCACTTCTCCAGCCACAGTGCTTTCTACTTCCTGCCTCATCCATTATTCTCTGCAACACCTACCTACCCTTGTCTCTCCTTGCTTCTTTCTTCCAACCTAACAAGCATATCAGTATTTTCATGCATAACTCACACAAACTGAGCATCATATGCCATTCTGAAGACCTGGAAATCCCTTTCAATGGAATGCATCACTTGCAATCTCATAGTTTAATTTTCTTCAATTCTGTACCAAAGTTTTGTCTATGAGTAATTCCAGTGATCCCTCTTTTCTTATGTACAGATGCCAAGAGTGTTGCCACTAGTTTTGTGTATATTTCACCTCCAATTTTTCAAGTGAGAAGTTTCTCAGTTGTCCTTACGATAATTAACTGTTCTCATAAGAGAAACAGAGCTACCATTTATTTTTTAATGTTCCCAATGCTGTGCCCTGAACACATTCAGTTTTCAATAAATGGTATCGACCAGCTGGCTGGCTGACCAGTGGTGCACTCAGAATGAGCAGTAACCTTTATTCTGGATGCATTAACCTAAACTTTCAAAGCCTCTCTGAGATTTGGCATGGCTTTCAAGCCTAAATATTCTGTGTGAAATATAAAAGCCCAGAGCCCTCAAAGTAGTTGTCCCTTTTCTATGAGGCAAAAGTGTTTTCATTGGACATTATATTTTTTAGTTGACACTTAAATCATACTTCTTCTTTCTTGTAACAATAATAAAAATGATTAAATTCTTACTTACAAAAAAGTACAAAGTATTTAAAGACCTGAGCAAACCATTCATGCAAAATTGAGGCACATATCTACAATACGATAACTGGATGTCTTGTGTGCACTTTGCTCTTGAATTCAGATTTCTAAGGGTGGTGATAAGAGATGGGCTCATAAAATTCATCTACTTGGCTGCTTTTTTTCTAGTTCATATTTTTTGATTTTACAAAGCAACTCCTCTACCAATCAGAAGACTCATCTTCCAGTGGCCACCATTAGTTGTTTTCCCTTGAGTGAGTCCTTTAACCTCCCAGACTCGTAGTTTCCAAGACTGTAAAACTATGGAATTGTTGGAAATTATTGACAATTGCTTTTATAGCTCCAGTACTAATGGACAAAGTTAAGGATACCTAAAAGTAGGTAGTAGATTTTGTGTACTTTATAGAATTTTCAATTTCTAAAAATTATAGTGTGCTTATTAACATGTTCCTAATGTAATATTCAGCAAAATCTAGTACAATAAAGCTGGATTCATTTTATATTAGGTTAAAAAAACTCTTCATATTATATGCTCATATATTTTCTTCATTTATAACATCACCCAAGTAAACACTAAATAATTTATAAAATTAACATATAGCAAACCCAGGCAGAAATAAGCCTCATTGTAGTAGTATTGTGTGGGCGGGATGGAATATTGCTTAGCACATCAAAATATTGACTCAAATAGTTGGCTAATGTCCACTCAATACGAGAAAGCTGTATTTAACTCATATCATCTAGGGTCTTCATCATTGCACCATTTCTCTACCTTCTCAGATGTTAGGAGAATTTCAAAGCTGTCCTAGAGGGAAAGATTCTTCTTGCCTGGGTCCTTATGTAAAGTAAATCTTCTCAATAATGCTGCCCATGTATCTGAGACTGAGACTGCCACCATTATTCTCCCCTTTTTCCATTATAAAAGAACCTCTTTCATTTTTAGCTAGAACATTGCCTCATGGTTTAAAAACAAACCAACAAAAACCCTACATCCACCAGCTTCCCTCTCACCTAAATCTGGCCAAGTTCTAGTTAATGAGACACAAGCAGAAGTTGCCTATGTGATTTTCAGGAAGCATCCCTGAGGAAAAGTCCTCTTTCCGTTTATTGTTTTATGCTGGCTGGAGTGGAGATGGTCTGCCTGGAGCTGATCAGTCATCTTGGTGCTTGAACTGGAGGTCACGTGTGATAAAGCAGTAAAAGAGGAGGAAGCTGGGTTCCTGACACAGTGGAGCACGTACCAGCCCTGGGCCAGCTTCCTTCAGATTTTACGTGAAAGAGAATATTTTCTGCCGTACCTAAGCCTGTAAATCCATAATATTTATTTTAGTGCATCTAGTGTTGGGCATCGCCTAAGCATTTTACTGCGTTATATTCTTTAATGTGTTACAACAACTCTATGAGGTAGGCAATATCATTAAAGGTGTAAAAGCTAAGCTTAAATAGGCCAACTTGCCCAAGTGGAAGCCCTGGACCATCTCTGTCACTGACTCTGCCCTTGCCCTGCTCTGATTTATATTATATTAAATATTTATTGGTTTATATTATCATCTGCATCCTGCTCGAATATATGGGCAGGAATGTTGCTTTGTTCACTGACATATCCCCAGAATCTACCACTGGGCCTGGAACAGTGTTTCTTGGATACGTGAGTAGATGACTCAAAAACCCATACTCCTAGCCACCAGATTATATTGCTATCCACTGTTTATCTTTTATGACCAATTCTGTATGGGTTACTACTAGGATACATGTATTTTACATACCCCAGCATCTTTGATGATGGGATAAACGTGTAGAAATTACATAATTTGGAGAAATGTATCAAGAGAAGGAGAGAGAAACTCAAGAATATACTTTATTACTCTATTTAGTGGAATTATTTTTATTAAATATAAGAGAAGTTTAATATTTTCTGGCCTCTATAAATTCTGATGTAGGAGTACAGTTAATTTCCAATATTGACATAGTGAATTTGCAGGAAATCACATGAGGTTGCAGCAACCACACTTAGAACAATAAAGCATCTGAAACGGCATCAAAACTCATTCTACTTGTTGCTTATTTGCCTGTGAAACATGCTGGATGACAGCCCTTTCCAGTATTGCCTTCCAAGTAGCTTTGCTGAATTGGTGAAAACATAAACAGTATGCAGATACATTTAAATAATTAAAGTGGGCGTGCGTTCATTTCACCTGCAATGGGAGAAGCACAAGACTTTGTGTTTAAAGGTAATTCAGACCGCATGGTTTTGAGTTCCCGTTTTATGTGGAGCGCTGAGTTCTCCAAAAGATGACCTAACAAGAGAGCTAATTTACAACATTTTCAAAATGAGTTTAAGGCTAAAGGTGATTATCTGTTGTATTTTTTCCCATAAAAGTTTTATTTGAAAAAGGAAAAAAAGAAGACTCCCCAATAGAAACTGAAATATGCCCTTTTCTTTTATTCCTCCATTCAGATGAGCATTCATAAAATTGTACTCCTTGACTGTACAGCTGCTTCCTTGATTTGGTAGGCAGAATATTTGAAATATTTAATTGGCTAGTTATTCCTATTTCAAATCCCATTGCAGACAATGAAACTACTGGTTTGATAAGAAAACTTAATGAGTTAGAAAAGAAGAATGGGTCGTGTTTGATTAAGGGTCTTTGCACATAACCTTTATCAGCAAGTCTGAACCAGTTTTTCATCTTGCTGATTTTAGAAATTTCTCGTTGATCTGTGGGCCTAAGATACCTCTTTGCCACAGAAGATAGAT
Organism: Ceratotherium simum simum; assembly: GCF_057802395.1. NCBI lineage: Eukaryota > Metazoa > Chordata > Mammalia > Perissodactyla > Rhinocerotidae > Ceratotherium > Ceratotherium simum. The sequence goes on from NC_141912.1 coordinate 63,093,079, forward strand.
GGTGGAAGGTAGCAGACATTATTTTCGTTTTAAATTTGTAACAGAGGAAAAAATGATATTATCTTGTGTAACAAAGCTGATGCATAACTTGACAAAAGTGTTCCTGTATGATCAAATAATGTTTCAGGTTAACCCACTAATCTAATGAGATTCCCCAGTAGGTACTAGCTATAGATAAGGCATTCCTTTTACAGAGAAGTTTTTATTTTGTGATAAATGAAAATACTTAGCACAAAATTAGAGGACACACACAGGAACAAATTCAGCTATTTGTTCGTATCTCACTTATTCTTCCTCAAAAAAGCCTTCAAATGGACATAATTCTCTTCCCTATATCCCTAGAATATATTAATTCTAGGAAAGAGAAAAGCCCAACAAACAGGGGAATTAATTTGTCCTCAACTCTCACATTGCATTTACCTTATAGATAACATGCCTGTCTGTGCATTGGTTCCAGGGAGCTTTGTCCCAAAATCATGCATGTGAACGGGGACAGGTGCGCACATTGCTTTAGCAAAACTTGACTGGCAATCGCTAGATGTTTTTGCATGATTTAGGGTTCTTGCTGTGTTTTGTTTTTAGAAATTAGTATTTACTATCTGTTGGCTTATGGGGAAAGAAATCATCACACAGAACATTTTGTGGCTGCGCAGCGCGGTACCTTATGTTCCATCACGTTTTTGGAGCAATTTTTTCGTACGTATCATAAGGCTTCATTTAGACCCGCATCCCTCGCAAAAGTACAGGACTTTATAACACGTATTTTGCTTGATACACTCCTGGCTCCTTCCTTCTACCCCTACTTTTTCATATCTATTTTTGTTTAGTATTATTTTTATCTTTCATTGTATATATTTAAATGTCACCTTAAATCTTTCTACAGCCAGAAGGGTAAAGCTAGATTAGATCGATAGATGGATCGTTAAATAGATCAATAGAGAGAATATGTTTACATGTTTACTGTTTAAATGTTTGTGAAGTTTGTAGTTCATTTGCTCAGTATTTGCCGCCTGATATGTTCACAGCTGTATGTTGTGGTTCCAAGTAGAATAATATAGTCTCTGAAGTTGAGGACCTGAAATTTGAGCTGGGGTGAAAGAACCCCGCATTACCAGCAGCTGTACAATATGCTACAAATGAAGTCTGAAGAATGCTGTCAGAACACGAGGAGCCTGGCAGCCCCGCGGTGTGAGATATCAAGGAAGGTTTCACAGAGGGGTGGTATTTGACCTGGGCTGGGGAAGGAAGGACGTTCCATGCAGTGGGGAGAAGAGGGAAGACGGCATCAGCAAAGGCACAGAGACGTGGATGTGCAGGATGGACTTGAAAATCTTTCATTCTCCTTTTGTTCCCGTTGTCAGGGAAGTGGTGTTGCATTGGGGTGTCAGCTTAGTAATGAATGACCACGTATGGTCCTGATGCAGGTTCTCATCGGCCTTGAACACTGCAGTCAGTGCTGCTTGACTAGGCACTGAGTTAAAGCATCCTCTGTCCCTGCGGCTTCAGATCCATCTTATTTTTATGCTAGGCGAAAAAGACTGCCTTTATATTGTTGAGCCAAGCATTATATTCAAGGGCTACACTATATTTGTGGAAGGAAATTCTGGCAAAGATCAACTTAAAAAGTGACTAAAACAATAGCCAGACTGGTGACGTTAGCTGTACAGACTTGACTCCCCATATCTGCTCAGGTTTAAAGTTAAGATGAGCACTCTCCTGTGGAGCCATGGGGAGATGACTTTAAAGCATGCTTGGTGTTAAGAAGGAAATAAGAAGCTTCCCATCCCTACGAGAGGTCCCCCAGAATCATCTGTGTCTTACTTTCTAAAACAGCACATATCCTCTAAAGAAAATACATCTCCCCAAGAGATACTTCTTAATTACAAATGGGAAAAGTAGGGAAATATGGGAGATGCAGTCTTAACCAAGTGATCAGAGTTAACATCACCTGGAATGAGGCCTGTGCATATCATGTACTTCAGCTGATATGTCCCAAGAAAGGCTGAACATCACTCCTGTGACATGCCTGTCAAAAATGCATTTCTCAATCTACACTTAAGAAAATGCACACACGTCTAAATTGAAGGACATTTTGCAAAGTAAGTGGTCAGTACTCTTCACGGTTGTCAAGATCATGAAAGACAAGGAATGAGAACAGAGATTCTGTGTACTATTCTTGCAACGTTTTTATGTCTAAATTTATTTCAAAATAAAATGTTAAAAAAGAGGAAACATGTAAATGATGATTCTTCCCCTTTCCTGTTTTTCTTAGTCCTAGCATCAAAATACACGGTGACAAAATGAACACAAACGTGTATATATTTCATTCAAAATTTTCCTCTCATGAAATGGCTATTGCTTTCAAAAGTTAATTATTTTCTTTTCAGGAAAATATTAACTAAACTCGAGCATTTTTTGCTTGAATAAAGGGTTATAAGACCTAGAAGACACCTAATGTAGCCTATTCCCACAAATCTCATTAGAGACATTTTAGGACTTAAGGGAAAAAAAAAAATTCCAGAGCTTATGAGTGGTGTCCATTCTCTCATCATGATATTCTTACGGCTGATTTAAAGGCCTCCTCCCGCAGTTAAAACGAAATTCCTCTTTTTTCTTGTTAGTGGGAGAAGCATGGGTGGCTATCTTTCACACAATGAGATGAATTTCTTAGGTCCTGATGATCCTTAGGCAGAATGCTGCTAACCCTTGAATTCTTTTTCACAATTGACCTAGATTGTTAAAATGAATTCATAGCTCCTGAACTGATTTATCTGCCCTGACTACTTGCTAGAATGCAAAGATTATTTTCAAAATTTTCTGCTGGCATAGGAGACTATCGTCTAACTAGATGTGTATTTTGCCCAACATTTTTTTAGGCTACTACTAAACTCTGACCTTATTTTAAATATTATAATGGTTTAGGCGACAGAGTATCTTTTTCATCTCCACAAAAGTCTAGTAAGTGCCTGACAGTAGTAGACCCTTTATTTATTAAGTAGATGGATGGATGCAAGGCCCTAGGCTGAAGAATTTGCTTGATTGAGAGCCCCTAATGGGTCTAAACAGAACTACTTTCCATCTCCGAAGACGACTGCCTGGGGATTTGAATTGCTTTTGAATGCCCGGAATTAGTGAGAAAATTTGCTTAAGACCGATTCAAGATCAAGGCTCCTATTGAGAAGCTAAGTATTTGAAGGGCTTTTAACACCTTGATAAGGGAAGGATCGCCCACAGGGCCTTGTTGGGTCATCAGTGTGCTCCTGCTGCCTGCCAGCCGGACAAAGGAGGACAGAAACAGGTACGGCTGAGCCAATGCTCCCTGCAATGCTGTGCTGAGAAAGCACTGCGTACAAGGCCATACCACGGGGTCCACTGTGAGACCAGAGGAGAGAGGAAACGTGCGGATAGGGCATCCCTTGAGCACGGCCATTCCAAGAACACAGAAAATGAAGCCCTGTGGGTGTCAGTTCTGCTGAAACAGAAAAATAGCCTAGACAGCCCTAGAAGGGTCCCATGGAGTCCCAAGGGCAGAAAGAATCTGCTAGAACAGAATAACTGGAAAGAGCCCACCCACTGGTCGTGGAGTGACGGTAACAGGGGATCCCAGTGTCTTTGGTGTTTAAAGGGTGGTCCTCAGCAGGATGATAATATCAGCTGTCAATCAACACAGGAACTGCCTGCCTTTGAGTTTGGAGATAAGGAGGGCGCAGAGCTGCCCGCTTCACTCCCCCCTGCAGCCTGTCTTGTCCTGAAACCACAAATGGGCCTATTGAGGAAAAAGACACACAAGGGGCATGATTCTTATTCCTGGGAACAGTAGGAACATATAAATCACCACACCTCCTTACAGCCCCTCTGGATCCAGTCCAGCTGAGTGACTGGAAAGAGGAAACCCTCAGCTTCTCTGTGTCCTGAGTGGGAGGTGTAGATGCCTCATCCAGAAGGGGTCTCACTGAAGACCGCTCTGGAGACAGCAGCAGTGTGGTCCTCCTCAGCACAGACCAGCCCTCTGGAGGCCGACCTGGCAGAGTCCTGGCAGCAGTCACTAAGGAGGGAGGGGCTTATCAGCACTGTCCTGAAGGCGAGCTCTGAGATAACGCCTGGTCTCTTTACCTCAAGCCTCTAAGACACGTCTGTACGATTATTACAATTAAAACTTGTATAGAGGAGAATGGATTTCTTTGAAGCAATAGGCAGTACACAGAATAAAACTGGCAGAACCTGGCGTTGAGCATCTGCCTTTCCTGCCCTCACTCCTGAGTGTTGCAGGCATAAATTTTCTATAGTTCAGGAACATGGCTGGTAGGGAAGCCTATTGATACAGCAGGAAGGCAGTGCTCTGTTCACAGTGGCCTGGCTGCCAGGGACAGGAAATAGAGTGTCACCCACTGTCCCATGGGCTGCGGCCCACCTCAGCTCTGGTCCGCAGGGCCTTGGGTTTGGCAGAGAGATACAGAGGGAGATGGACGACTTGGTGTTAGCATGTTCTCTCTTCGTGCTGCTAAGATGATGAAAAACTCTCACTGGCATCTCTTTGCAGCCCCCCTGGCTGTCAGGTGGAGGGGTTCCCTGCCCTTGCGTCCATCCTCAGGTGTGTCTGAGTAAGATCTGGATCTGGCAGAATTACGACTAATGGGACTATCGGCTGTTTTTCCCCCATCTCTCTGGAGCTAGGTAGTTATTTACTGTTAAAAAAATGAACAGAGTATGACCTAAGTGATGGGGAATTTGGCTTAGAGTGTCTGACACTTACACAGGGATACCAGGCCCTCTGACCTCCAGGAGGTGGTCTTGAGATACTTCATTTTGCACTTAACATTAGTATGTTTGAGTGGACATGTAAAAACCTTATGTGTACCTGAAGAAAAGATCAAGGCCTTTCAAGCCTTACACTGCAAAATGAAGCAGTCATTGTTATAATAATATGACAATGTTTGTCCAGAGTGGTCCATAGTGCCTGTGGTTGGATATTTGAATCCATTAATGTCATATTTTAAATAACAGTCCAATCTTCAAATCCATTAGTAATATTTTTCCCTCTGTAAAGCCCCATTCACATCAGGATTCTATATAAACTGCAGCCCTGGGCAGTTTGTGTTCTGGTGTAGATGTGTAAACAGGAATCTCTTCAGTCTGTGCTGTGACTCTCTGGGAAGAGGGAGGAGAACAGAAGTTGGGTAACAGTGAACGATAGCCTTTTCTATCTTGTCACATGAGATTTGAAAGAAAACCTAATTCACGAGGATATGAATAAATAAATTGCTGTAAGGATGTCTGTACTCAGAATCTAGAAGAAATCAAACTGAACTGCTGGAATATAGACAGGGGACTCCAAAAGCAAGTTCTTCTTCTTCCTATTATTTGTGCTTGACTTGCCATAGAGAATCTGTTGCCTTTAGAGGAGTCTTGGCTCGGCAAGCCTGGCAGCAAAAGGAGCCTAGTTAGGTGAAGATAGCTCAGGAAGAAGAGGAGAGCAGGGCTCACTAGACAAGGCTGGAGCCGATGAGCATCTGTGCGGTCACCACAATGGATTTTCTGTACGTCTACTGAGTTCTTAAATGTTTTCCCTAAGCTGCACCTAGTTTGTGGAATACCATTACTCTTTCTTGGAGGTGCAATGGATTACTATCAGCATTTGTCTCTCGTGTTCAAAGGTCCAGAAGCCACCTTAGTAATATAAAGCCACTGCTCCAGAATGTAGTTGTCACACTTCCCAGGGCTGTTTCTGACCCTGAGTCTGTCCCTGGAATGGCCACAGTTAAACTCTAGGATGTTGAAGATACATTTAATGGTCTGAATTAGACAAGTTTGAACATAAGTAATTTGTTGCCCTGTCTTAAAATTGCTAAGTTGGAAATCGTGCAAAATAAATTTTATGTGCCACTCTGAGAATAAATAATTTTCATACCAGTCTTCCCAAGTGTATCTTCAATCGGAAAATTTCTGATTTCCTGGGGTTTTCTGTGTATCCTAGATAGTTGGCTACAAAAATAAGTTGTTTGTACTGTGGAACATTATGTTGATGTCTGATTCTCTTTGGAGAACTTGGAATCCTCTTCTCCAGATGAAATTTACTTCAGTGGCAGGTATCATGTAACAACTATTCTTCATAAAATCAATCAGCTAAATATGGCAGACATTTCTATGCTTTAACTTTTTTTTCTTAATATCCTTGACTATGGTTAAGAGAAAAACAGGAAAACTGAAGGGCACAATGAGCACAACTGGAGTCTGCAACTTTGCTACAAGATTACGTAACTCACAGGCAAGTGTGCGTGGTGTCCTTGCTTTTATGACTGACTCAGTAAGCAAAATTTAATGTAGTGGCTGAACTACTTCAATATCTATGTGGATTATTAATGTTCACATCTTTAGAGATAACTTGAGCTATGCTTTCTTGTCGCCAAGAAATATATGTCAAAATTCCCTGAGATTCTGCAGCCTTTACCTAATAAGAATAATAATATATCATATATTGTGCTATACATGTAACGTACATTACAGTAATGGGTCTGCAGTAGTCAGAAATGAGAGATGAAGAGGGGAGAAGGAGCCCAGGTTTTATATTAGCAATGCTATATTAATTATGACAGAGAAGGCTTTTCTATTATAAGCCTCATTTTTAAGATGCTTGAAAGTTTCCCATAGGAATTTTCCTCATGACAGTTTTTTTTGCCTAGTAATGAAAATAAGGAGATTGGTTTTTAACGTTTTTCAAAGATTTTATCTGGGAATAAAAGTGTTTTTCTATCCATTAGAACATTTTTCAGGTACTTTACTTTCTGAATCCTCAAAACAAATAGCTTTCTAATGACCTTCAAACTTGTCTCCAACGAAGAACTTGAGTGCCTTGCTGTATTAGGCAAAGTTTGATTCACAAATAATTAGGTTACAAGCATTACCCGATGCTTCCTCTGCAAATTATTGTGTCCCCAAATAGTGGTTAGCCCACTGCACCTTGCAAATGAGGGGAACTTGCAACTAGTTGGTCAGTTACTGAAAATCAGCCACTCTTGGAGTGTGAGTGTTGTGGGTACAGTTTTTGTAGGCCCCGTTAGTAGTATCAGGCTGAAACAAGGCCTACGTGAGGGACTTCTGTGTAAAATCTCACGAAGACAGAGCACCTCATTCTCTGAGCTCAATAGATTGAGATCCACTCAGGAGACACGCGGTCCAGATCCAGACCACGAAAGGCCTTGACAGCTCATTAAAATGTGAATTACGCCGTGGAGGCTCAGTACTGTCCTTCAGCCACGAGTTTTCACCACTTGCCTCATTAATGTATTAAGAAGCCAGAACAGCATGATAGGAAGAGACAACGCTCATTTATTTAAACGCAAGGCAACACGTGTTTCTTTAAATGCCAAGCTTTTGAGAAATGGACTCATGCTCTTTGTGATCTCGGTCATCAGATCACTAGCCACACTCCTACAGTTTCTAATTGTGTTTTAGGTTTGAGAATTTTCTTAATTAGGGGTGGGGGTGGAGAAGCTGTACATTTGTCTCCAAACTATGCTTGAGGGCGGGGACTATGTTTATCTTTTAGTCTTCAAAATCCCTATGCCTAGTACTGTGCCAAGCACAAAAAAAGGCAATAAAGCATTTTATATAAATTTACAAATTTCATCTTCTCTAAATTATGAAAGTCAGCATGTTAGGGCATCTAAACCAGCACCAAAAAAGGCTTAATTTCACCTACCCATAAATTCATAGAAGAATACTGTCCTTTCAAATTGTATATCAGAATTTAAAAATCAACTTAAGCATTAAGCATCATTAAGCACTGAACTTAGAAAGCCATGTTACGTAACTCACTAAAGACCTCCGCCTCAGTGTCATCCTTCTGCATGTGCTGTCATCAAGGGATTAGGCCTGGGCAGCCATGGCTTTTCCATTGCTGCTCTCTGGTCACATTGCCATGGAGGCGAAAGTGTGTAGCTTGACAGATGACTGGCCAGTGGGTGGTGTGAGATGTTCCAGAGTCCTAGAACAATCCTTTCTCCATGAACCCTTGTCAGCAGAAAGAGCTACTCTGTCCTCACTTACCTATCATCTTCTTGTTTTCTGGGGGCTGGGTAATTTATAGCCTCCCACAAAAGAGATGTCTTCAAGTTCCCTCAAAGCTACAAGGTTGTCAAAATCACTAACTTTTGTAATTTTATATGTTGTTACCCTTGACCATACTTCTCAGGGCATTTATTTTAAATACTCATAACTTCTAAAGAAAGTCCTTTGAATGGAAGGTTTCCATTGATAATTTCTTGGTAACGGCAGTGTTTGGAAAACAGAAAGATTACATCCTTTGCATTTCATGTCGGGATACGACACGGATACTTTCCCGGGTATTGTCTACTTTTTCTCCTGGTCCTTCACTAGCCACCCATGACTTAAAAACAATATGTGATTTAGCTGTTGGCTGTGTGACTGTGTGATCCCGAAGAGATTTGCTAATCGAGGGTTTTCTTTCCAGTTCTTAAAATCTTTATAGTAACAAAAAAAATTCATGGTGAAAATCAATTCATTCCATCTCTTTTCTTCTACATGGAGGACATTACTTTATTTCTTTTAACTCTGGGTCTTCCAAACCGGGACTCTGGTATTCCCCTCTTAAACCTGGAAATGTTATGATGCCACCAGGAGAGAGATAATCTTTGATGGATAATCTTATTCATGTCACTTGACTCCTCTGACATGCTTTTCTTGTCAAGAAAATGGTACATGTGATCATCAAGATAATATATTACATGTATATAGAACTTTAAACTTTTAGAAAAATTGTTTTCATTCATGTTAATAATGACTGGCCCATATAACTACTAAATAATTGGTGAGGATATCCATTATCTTGCATTTTATCGACACAATATCTCTATAAGATACATAGGATGTGCAACTGTCTAATTTTATAAATGAGGACACTGAGTTCCAGGTTAGGCCAGGGATTTCCTCCAGATAACTGCACACTGCTGCTGGTGGTGCAGCAGAAACCAGACGCCAAGTTTCCCATTGCCATATCTGTGACTTAAAAACAAAAACAAAAACTATACACAGGATAAACATGTTCGTTTTCCCATAGATTTCATGGATGATGTAAAAGGGAGGAGAATTGGCAAGCTCTTTTGAAACTAGTCACAAGAAAATTCAAAGTGTAATTTCAATTAGAAGAAAAAAACAGATGAAAAAATTTTCTCTAGTGTTTACTAAAGCTGTTATTATACAATTTTATTAGGTACATGTACTTATCTCTATCATCCAGCAGGTACAAAACGTTGGCAGTAGGCTTTTATTGAGTGAGCTTTTTCACTTTAAACACCGAAATGCTGGGATATTGATTAGTTTTAAAGAATTCAATAGTTGCAAATGAGTGATACTTGGGGCTGGTGCAAAATTAGTGTGTTAGTTGAATAAATATATGACTGTGAACCACTTGATTGATGTGAACAGATTATTTTCCTAGTCTATATTTTAATTGAATCAGTTTTTCTTATACAGACCACTTTACTTCATTTCTATGTGTTTGTAGATAGTAATACTTGGTTCTGCCATGCCCATCATTTCCGTTTCCCCTCTACTAATATCCAGGATCCCAAAATGTGCATAATACACTGAGGAAGTGAGCAGAACAACATTCCCCTAATCCTCAGGGCTCCCTTGCTCAGAGTTCTAAGAATATCATGTCATCCAAATAGTCATTTAAACTATATAAATGTCCAATGAACCCTCAGTTTTACATTTCCTATGTAGGAAACGGTGAATCATATTTTTTGAAGTATGATTAACTTAAGATTTAAAATTTCTATTTCTTGAAACTAATGACTCTGATATCAAAATCACGTATTAGCTTTATCCAGAAAAAAACCATCAGAATTTTGTGCGATTTAAGCTTCAACCTCTAATTGATTTCTCAGTTTCATGTCTCAACAGTAAATTTTTGAGAACTATTCTTCCATTTTGGGTTAACGTTGCAAGTGTGCTCAAATTTTTAGCTTAGAGCACAGCGAACCTATGACCCAATGCCAAAAGCATGACTAGATTGGTTTACAACCAAGCCACGTTATAACTATAATTTCAAATGGAATAGGAAAAAAGCATATAGTACAAATAGCTTCCTAAGATGCTTACTCAGTGATTCTGCTGTTGAAATTTCTAGTGCCAGGGTTATAGCCTATAGAAAACTGTTGTGGATCATAGATGTCCCTTTTACAATGTTATACGGAATATATTTTGTAGATAATTTTTAACAGGATAGTGATTTGACTTAGAGGTGTTGGGAACAATGGAAGAATCCACAACTCGCATAATCTCTTCCCAAAATATGTTGTATAAATTTTTAGGATAAACAGTTGACCTTCACTTTAAGGCCTAGAAATATATGCTCTAAGTTGTCCTTTTACAGAGTCTTCTACAAAATAATGGTTAAAGTTTAAAGATGACCATTGTAAGTCAGTGGTTAAATATCAATTTGCAAAGTCTGCTTTATCGCTGCAAATCTGGGTAGATTATTTATATAACTTTAAAAAAAATTACGTAAGATTACCTCCCTGGTAAATAGTGGGAAGTAATAAAAATGAACATCTATGAACTCAACCATTATTAATTCAATTCAATGCACCATAATGCTACTGTAGTTTAAAAGAAAATATTCATGTGCTACAAAACAACTTTTGATATCGAAGAATAAAAGACTTGGAGAATCCATTTGAAATTAAAACTCTCTTATATGCCTAAATCACACATAAATACATATACATTTTGAAAGCTGTATACAGATTTTCCTTAAAATTATCTCCTTTAGTTTTCTGGTGAGGGGACTATTTTGGTTCAAGTTATGAAAATGCTTAAGAAATATTTATTTCTTACAAATAAAGACAATAAAAGAATTAATCTTCTGATAATTGAATGTTAGCTTGATATTACTTCATATAATTTTCTTTTTGAATCTCAAAACAAATTTTTTCTGATTATAGAGGTAATATAGTCATATGGGAAAAATCCAAATGTACAAAAGTATAAAGGAGGGGCCAGCCCCGTGGCCTAGTGGTTAAGTTGGGCATGCTCTGCTTTGGTGGCCCGGGTTTGGTTCCCAGGCGCAGACCTACACCACTTGTCAGTGGCCGTGCCCTGGTAGTGACCCACATCTAAAATAGAGGAAGATTGGCATAGACGTTAGCTCAGAGCGAAACTTCCTCAAGCAAAAAAAAAAAAATATATATATATATATATATATAGAGAGAGAGAGAGAGAGAGAGAGCAAAAAACAATACCTAAATTCAATATCCTGAGACAACTGCTGTTAGTTATTTTCTCAAATATATTTCCAGTCTTTTTTCTATGTGTATTTTGCACATTTGAGATTAATCCTCTACAAAAGAAACGTGCAACAAAAACCATTAGAATCAAGAAATGAATGAGTTAATTTTAAATTGGTGATATCTTGGATGCATATTTTTGTTTTATAAATTTATAATGGTCTAGCCATATCTCAAGACTGGCTTTGTGTTCAGATTATCTGAGGACTAGTGTAGAAAGTAACAAGTTTAAATTTGCTCTATTTTATTTCAATAATCCTCCTTTTTCAAGGTTGTGCATTTCAGCTGTTGCAAATTATCTCAAGTAAAAATTGATTACTATCCCAGACAAACAGTTGTTGTGAGGGAGAAAATGTTCCAATAGAATGAACTATCTTGTGATATTGAGATTAACTAACACTCAGTGTTCGTGGCATTTTAAAGTGTTTTGAAAAGAAATACGACAAAAAACATTTAGAACTTGTCCTTACCTACACTCAAGAATGACTTTGGAAATCTTTCTTAATCTAATTATATACAGAACTAAAGCGTATTTTGCTATTTTATTAGACATACCATACATAACTCATCAATTAACTAAAGTGTATAACAGAAACCCTCTTCAGTTTCATTCAAAGTTCTCTTTCCATATCCCCCCAAACTGTTTCTTTTTTTTTCTGCCCACATCAGATTCTGCTCTTTTTTTTTTTTAATGGTTTAAAGAAATTTTTGGATAATTTCTGAGGGAAAAAGCCTTAAAATGATGTAAATGAAACTTTATTCTTGAATTTTCTTCCATTTTATTGAAAGAAATAAAGCTTTCTACTTGGAGTTTCAGTAGATTTTTTCTTCTCTTCTTTCTAACATCAACTCCTTCATCAATGCTCTAAATCAGTTTGTGGAACTTCTGTCTTATCATTGCTACGTTCTATCGTAATCTCTCTTCGTGGACTGTTTAGAGCTGCATTGGAAGGTGTTAGGAGACTGATTCCTACCTCAAAGTAAAAAAATAATTGACAAAAAATTTATTTTTCTGTGCTATCTGACTCACATGCAATCTTTTTCCTTCTGTTGCTAGCCTCTTTGATATCACAGTGTTCCTTTTTTAACTTTTAGAAATCTAGTTTCCGTCTGAGCCCTCTATTAAAATTATTCTCAAAGGTTCTCAGTGTCCTCCTCCATGCCTGCAATGACCATTCTCAAAATACATCTTTCATTCTCTCAAGTATTTGGCCTTTGACCAACCACTTTTTCATAAAGTTCTCCTCACTGATTTTTTCTGAGATTTTAATTCCCCCACATCTCTCCCTCTCTCTGAGTGTTCTGTATATTCCTCACCCTGGCTGTGCTCTCTCATGGTATCCACCCCTTGCTGAGAGAACAGAGGAAGGGGAATCTGCTTGGAATTCATACAGACTTGGGCTCAATTCCTGGCACAGCCCTTTACTGGCTGGATGGCCTAAGGAAAGTTACAATCTCCTGGGTCCATTTATTTCTTTTAAACATACAATAATAAAGCCAGAGCTAGGCAGTCCAGGGCTTGTATGGATGTTATACAGAAGGGGGTATCCAGGCAACTTCCAACTCCAGGTTGTTTATCTCTAGGGTCCTCGTGACCCTGGATGGAGGCATTAGCTCCATCTGTCTCGATTTTCCTCTCTGGGAAAATAATAATATCTATCTTGATATTTCATTTTAGGACTTTTAAAAAAATGTATTTAAAGCATCTACCACAGCATCTAACATTGAGCAGACACTCAGTAAATGTTAGCTGTTATTTTCATTAGTGTGATTATTATTATTTGCCTATTGACTAATTAATGATGGCAGCTAGCATATTTTAACCTTTAATTATTAATAAATCATAGTGAAGATATTTATACATATTTATAACCCAGTAGATTGCCTTCCTTAATATTATTCCTTCCCATACTCCTTTCTACTCTCACTATTTCCAATTTAAAAAACAACAAAAATAATACCTTGCCCGTTTTTTAATCTTTTTTTTGCTATTGAGTTGGAGTTCCTTACATATTTCAGATAGTAATCTCTTATCCGATATATGGTTTGCAAGTATTTTCTCCCATTCCATAGGTTGCCTTTTCACTCTGATATTCATTTCCTTTGCTGTGCAGAAGCATTTTAGTTTGATATAGTCCACTTGTCTATTTTTGCCTGTGCTTTTGGAATGGTTCCCAGGGGCTGGGAAAGGGAGAAATGGGGTGTTTCTACTCAACAGGTATTAAATTTCAGTTATGCAGGATGAATACGTTCTAGAGACCTGCTGTACAATATTGTGCCTGTGGTCAACAATACTACTAAAAATTTTTTAAGTGTATTGTACATTTAAAAGATTTTTAAGAGGATAAATCTCATGTTAAGCGTTCTTACTACAGCTTAATAAATAAATAAATGATAGATATCGCTGGCAATAAAACTAGTGCTACCGTTCTTGTAAATGATGTTCAGTGACCCACAAGAGTAACATATTCTTGGTTTTAATGTGTATTTAATGACAAAAAGGCAGTGTCACCACACCTGCAAGATAATTTCCATTAGAGCTCTCAAGCTCCAAAGGGTAAAATGGAAATCTAATATGTCCACAAAATAACCTAGCACAGTGCATCATATTAGATGCTGAATAAATATTTGTTAAATAAATGAATTAATGATGCAGGAAAGCGCAACTCTATGAGGTTAAAACTTACCAGGTATTCATTCAACAATATTTATTGAGCACGCACCATGTGTAAAGCACTGTTTCAGGATCCGGGAGTACTGAAGTGAACATAACAATATCCCTGACCTCATGAAGCTTACATTATAGTAAGTAAAGGCAGGCAAAAAATAAATTAAAAAATACATATGTAATATATCTATCAGATGTGATAAGTGCTGTGGGCAACAACAGATCAGGGTGAGGGAAAAGAGCATGTGGGAAATTCTTGGGTAGAGTATCAATTATTATATAACAAACCACCTCAAATCTGAGTGGCTTAAAACAACAGCTGTTTTATTTGCTCACAATTCTATGGTTCAGCTATTTGGTTGAGTTCAGTTGGTTGGTTCTTCTGTTGGTCTCATCTGGTGTCATTCATGAGGCTGCAGTTATCTGGTGATTCACCCTGGGGCTGGATGACCTAATATGGCCTCACTCAGATGTCTGGTAGTTGGTGCAATTCTCTCATCCTCAATTCGACTAGCCTGGGCTGCCTCGCATGATAGCAGAATTTCCAGATGATGAGAGTGGAAACTATAAGATCTCTTGAGGCCAACGCTCAGAAGTCACACATCACTTCCACTGCATTCTTCTAATCAAATCAAGTCACAAGGCCTACCAAGATTCAAAGGAAGAGGAAATAAACTCCACCTCTTGATGAGAAGAGTTATACAGAATTTGTGCCCATTTTTAACCTACTATAGATGGGGAGTTAGTATTTGATATTGGATAGTCAGTGACAACATCTCTGCTTGGATGCTATAAAGGCAGAGACCTACATGAGGGAATAAGCAATGCGAATATCTTTAAGGAGTGCATTCTGGGCCAAGGGAATTGCCAGCACAAAATGCCAAGCTGAGAAACAAGGAGCTCCAAGTGGTTGCAAAGGCAAGTGTGTTAGATGATGACAGAGAGACAGGGGCAGACTAGGTTGTACAGGTCCTCGTAGCCCATTGTAAACGCTTTGCCTTTTACTTCAAGTGACATTGGAAGAACCACTGATAGAGTTTTGAACAGAGTGATGTGGTTTGACATATATGTCAACAGGATGGCTCTGGCTGCTGTGTTGAATTTGAACTTGAGGGTAAGGTGGCAAGAATGGAAGCAAGGAGCCCAGTGATGAGATTTATCCAGGCGAGAGATGATGGTAGTTGGAACAGAAGGGTAGAACTGACTGCATTTTCTGGATTAATTTGTAGAACCACTAAGGCAGAAAACATTCTTGGATTATGCATAGTCGTCCTAACCAGATTGTCAGCTTCTCTAAGAAAGAAGCTATGTTAATTTTTTTTATGTGTCTTCTACATTGGCATCTGAAAAGCACTCGCTAAATACTCGTTGACTGGTTAGTGAAGACTTAAGCCTCACTGCTGGATTGAACATATTCACTATAGGAGGCTGAGTCTTTCAGACTTCATCATCAAATGGTGTTTTAAGACCAAAAGCAAGTAGATGAGCCTATTAAGATCCATTGATATTCTTCAGATTGCATTTCTACTAAGTGCCGAAGGACAACAAGTGAACTAGATCTAAGACAATCTGTCTGGATCCAGCAGTATTAAAGGCCATCCCTTGAAATGTAAATAATTATTAAATTAAGTAAACTAATATTTATCATTAAGTCCCTACTAAGAGAAAAGCAGTATGTCGGAGATTCAAAGTCAAACAAGATACAGTTCTCAAAAGCACTAATATTCCAGGGTGACATGAAGAGTGTTAATTTCATAAATGAAGAAAATGAGGGGAATTTATCAACTAATATCCTAGGGTTGGATAGAAAGTATTACTAGGCACAGAGGAGTGTGGGGAATATCTAAGAGTAGAGTATTACTGAACTAGTTCATTTCTAGGTAACAAGTTGGAAATTTGGTGTTATAGTACGGAGGGGCTGCTACTAATTCCAGGCCCAGCATAGTGGATGGTAAGTGTTCTTCCTGGTAGTAGCAAAGTGCCCACTTCTAAATTTCTAAACTTCTAAATTTCACCCCAATGAATGAAGTATGTATGCTTTATGTTGGTGTTATTATTTTTATAGTAAAATGTATTTATTAGTAATACTATAGTATTTATAATACCCTGTATGTAACATCATGATAATTGATATAAAAATAACTTTGAATCACTATCTTCCATTAAGTCAAAATACAGAGGATATCATTGTTAGAAGGAAAAAAGAACTTATAACTTTTACCTATTACCCATTATCATGCTTTCAGAATTTGGAATTTAAACTTCTATATCACTCTCAAACAGTAAATGATCTCACTGAGGAAATAGGAGATGCTTTCTGTCATGAAAAATTGGTATAAAAATCAATGTTTTTCTGTAATGTGTCATAGGATGTATCACTTAAAAAATAAGATGTGAGCTATAGAGTATGACTATCTTTTATCGATCGATACCTCATACTTTGTTAAAACTGTGACAATAGTGCCACAATGTTTGCAGGTGTAAATAAGCATGACATTCAGATCTTCTTATAACTTCATAGGACATGTCCATTGCATTCTGTTTTAAAGCAGATTACAATTAAAATTTAACATTAAAAAATCTCTAGGCTGGAAATGAGAAGCCCAGCTTTGCTTCTCACTCTGTGACTTAAAACAATTTTCCTAAATTCACTGCACTTCTCTTTCCTCATCTATAAAATGAAGTGGTGGGGAGAGATCAGAGATTCTCAACCCTGGCTGCATACTAGAATCATCTGCGGAGCAGTGGAAAAGTAATAATGCCCAGACCCCACCCTAGGGCTTAATTTTTAAAGGTCTCTAGGCGGCTTTAATATACAGCAAGTGTTGAGAACCAATGGGCTAGATGATCACTAAGGTTACTTCTAGCGAAACTTTCCGATTTTATGATTCACTGCGTTTTGACATATTAACAGTTGCTAGAGATAACAGTGTTCTCAGTATTTGCAATGTCCTGAAAAGTAGAAATAGCCCTCAAAGACTCTTTCAACTCGAAATTGACAAGATTTTCTTATCTGTACTCCAAAATTTTCTGTACTATAAGAATAATTTATGCCAAGAGGCAAATGTGCATCATTCATTTGGGTGTAACATATGCATTAAAAATAGTATCGATTCACCTAATTCTTAGAAATTAACAACTGCTATGATTGGGAAACAATTACTTCAATACACATACATTGTAAGGACGATGTACTTAGAAATTGTGTGTAAATTTTTTTTAGAGTGCTGTTGTAGCCATTTTGATTTTGAATAAATGGATCATTAATATCCTAAGAGATAATAAACCTGCTAAAGTGTATAACTTATTCATAATAAATACTTTATGTGTTTATTTATTATGAGGCAGAATAAACAGTTTTATAAAAGACTGATTCAAGTGGAATATCTAGTTGTATTGGTGTTTAAAAAGATACAAGTTTGATTTCTTGAAACAGTTTTGAAATGTGTCACTGTAAGTTTTTGCTATCAGTTTTTTACTAAACAACTTTTCATTGGAGTGAACAGATAATTTTTTCTTTCATCTTAAATACTAGAGAATACAGTCACATGCTATGTTATTTAAAGCTCTCATGAAATCAAGAACCCAATGAGATACTCAGATCCAAAAAGAAATTGTGTAGACTCTTAGGAAACTGGGGGAAGGCCTCAAATAAATTTTAAGCTGGGAATTAATAGATTTTGTTTCTTATATTTTCAGAGACTTTTGTGCTCGTGGGTATGTACTTTTGAATACTTGGGACAGGCAGACTCTTTTCTCCTTTTAGCCAGCCTAATAATAGGAGGGAGGAGAATAGGGACAGATGACAGCTAACAGCTAACATGGGTGAATGTAGGTGTAACCAACAAAGAATGTGCCAGTTGTATGGAATTTCTACAGGCCTATTTATTTTTGAAAAAAAAATATAATGCCTAGAAAAGACGCTGTGAAAAAGAAGTATGTGATTTTGAATATAATGTGTATGTCTGTATCCTCATTCTATGTTCACTGCTGACATCATCAGTCTGTTATTCCTATTATATCTTTAATGTTCACACATGTTTTGTTGTATTTGTTTGCCCTATTGGTGACAGCTTAGACTTAATAACTAAGAATAATTCACAGATACACTATTAATCATAGCATGCAAAACTATAACATTGGAAGGATAATGTGACTGCTGGAATGGTCCACATGTTTAAAACCTTGTTCAGTGCAGACTGGGGAAGCAGTTTTGCTTCACATTAGCTCTACTACACCAATTTGCTTTACAAGATCTCCCTGAAATCAATCAGACATGTATACCATGTTTTCAAAGAATTTTTTAGAGTAGGAGTAAGCTGTGAAATGTTTGAAAATACAGGTGATACATGCTATAGGTTTTGTAATAATAGTGATATGTATGCTAGTGATTTTAAAAATTAGTTCCTAAGAATTTTACATGGTTTTAAAATATCAAGCGATTTTATGAAACAATGTAGAATTTAGCATCAGAATGGCATCACACTTATTATGACTCAACTCTTGGGAGTGACCAAATGTAAAAGTTGGTAGTTTCCCCCTCACCTTTCAAGATCTTCTCTCCTACACATCTGCTCCAAATTCTGGTGTTCTCTGATCAGATGCCTTATTTTGTGTTTTATATCTTGTTTTAAACTGGGAAGAGCACAAGAAGCTATACTCAGTCACACTTATTATTATGCATTAATTTAATCAGATAAAGTCAATAAAAGGTTAATAATTTCAAAGAAAGGTAAGGACAGAGGTTACGTAACCTCAAGAAGGTACACATGAAAAGGGGCCCAGTGAGATTAGAAGCAGTTCATACTTGCGGGGAATAAAAGAATAAAACATGGAGACCAGTGTAACTTACTTCCCAATTTTGCCTGGGGCTGGGCCAGGTCAGCAATGCAATCACTGTACAAAGGAAAGTAAGTTGACCTACTTTTCTAAAGATGTCACATAAATTTTACAGAATCTTCAGATTCTAACAACATTATATTGGACATAGACTTTACATCTGACAACCAAAGTTTAGTGATGCTAACAATTTCTTAAGTAAACAAACTTTCATTATCTGGCTATAAATATATAACTTTGTCTCATATGAGGTCTTATTTACAGTAAAGTTCTTTCCTTGTTAAGACTTTGAATTGGTTTAGTGGTCATAGCCACATAATGTGAAAAGTCTAAGTACTGGACTTCATCTTGAAAGTACAGACTCTGCATTAAAGTAAAGCTGCCATCCAGGATGAATAATGCAGATGTTATGTTTTAAAATATGTCAGATTCTCCTAAGTGTATCTTTCTTCTTTAAACTTTAATCAGCTAAGATAAATGTTTTTCATTTGGCCTTAACTGTTTGTCACAAGAAGATAAGAGACAGACAGCCAATGAAATAAATTGAAGTGCTGCTATAGTTAGGTATAATTGGAATTTAATACTGTTGCAGTTGGTTGAAAGTGTAACTGAAATATTTTTTTTAATTTGCCATAGTTGCATGACCACATGAGAAAGAAAGGAGACCTACCAAGTTTTGAATTGGCTAATGCTTAGAAGTATTTGGGTGAACTTAGCTATAATTTTTATGTAGCTCTCCCCAAATACAGTGTATTCCTTCCTAAAAGAAGTTGTAATTAAGAGTATTTTGAGTCATTACTATTAATGATATCAATTATGAATATTAAAAAGATATTGCTTCTAGATACCAAGAAGGTACAAGTGTGAATTATATTCTGTAGCTCGACTTGGAGGTCCAACTGTCACAGAGAAGCTCTCTCTGCAATCTCTCAAATAGACTGCATGCATATTTAACCCAATAGCTCTAGGCATTCAGAGACAGAGTAGGTGAAATCAGAAGTACCATATCAAAATTAACTTCAAGCCATGGGTTATCCTTTTCAAGTTTTAGAGTAATTTTTAATACAGATAGTAACTTGGTTTGAAATTTAAACACACATATACACACAGCTTTGCAAGTTGGAGAGTTTCCATGGTGGGGGAGGGGAGGTGACAATTGGTGCATTCAGTATATAACACGTGTAATGATGATAAAGTTGATTGGTTGAACTCTATAGCTTTTTTTTTTCTTTTCTTCCTCTTCCTGTGGAGTAGTTCAGCTGGGGGTGGAAGGGCTCTCCCCCATCCTTCCCCCCCACTAAGAAGGCGTAGGTTGATACCACTTTTATTGTTCTGCTGGGGTGGGAAATAAACCATATGCTTTAGAATTTTGAATGGCTACACCAAAGAGAAAATTGAAGCAGGCCCTCTTTCCCCCTCCAACCGGACTTTGGGGTGGGGTTCTTCCTCTAAATATTCTAGCAGACTTGGGGTTAGCTTAATGCTTCTACCAGGGCAAAGAGGCGGGTTAGAGGAAGAAATGTCAAGGGCTTCAGAGGCGCATTGGGCTGAGTGAAGTGTGGAGTGGGAAGCTTGTCTGAAACCCACCCCTCCCCTGGATACCATGCAAAGGCAATGAGAGTTGGAACCAGCTGATGCCGCTGCTGCTGCTTCCCGTTTCCAGGGTGAAATTTTCACAGCAGCTAATTCTAAAGGGAGGAAAAATCCCTAACCAGCAACGGAGAAGATCCTATCACCCAACCCAAGCTATATAACCTTTTAGGCAAGCTTTTCAGAGAAATCCTCATTTTAAAAGCCAGCATTCACGATCCAAAAATACGAGACGGGGAACAGAGCTGGTATGAAAATATAAAAAGCCTCTTTACTCTGTGAGTGTTTGAAACGATCCGATGAGCATAGGAAGTGGCTGCCAGCGCTCTGGCGGCTGCTCGTGCCGCCGCCGCCGCCGCCGTTCCTCGCAGAGGGCTGGACAGAGCTAGTCCCGGTTTCAGCACCTCCGGCGCTGGACAGCTCTCTGCACGCCGCACCGCCGCCTGCCTGCTTTTTCCAAACACTCGCTTTGCATTACTGGAGATGCATCTAAATTACGTCCTGTTCAACAACAAGTAGATTTTTTTTTTCCTGTACGGGAATTACAGTAGACGATTCTCTCAGTTAAACTGCATTTTCTTCTTTACGGATTTGACCGTCAGGCGTATTTATCCCGATCTCCCCCCCTTTGCAGGAACGAGTCTGTGGGAACGTGGTCCACCCAGGGATGTAAAACTGTGCTTACCGATGCATCCCATACGAAATGCTTATGTGATCGTCTCTCTACCTTCGCCATTTTGGCTCAGCAACCTAGAGAAATAGTAAGTAACAAAGGGAAAACACGGCTTTAATGCAAAGGCAGAGACATTGTGGCGAGTGTTTCTCCAGGGAACTGCATTTTAAATGGGGAAATGGAAAATGTTGCAAAGGAGGCAAATTTGGGTTCGTCTCTTCCTTAGCTACAGTAGCTTGATGAGATGAATTCTAGTTGGTGTGCTGTAACTAAATTCTACTCAATTTTATGTCTTCTAACTTGAAATTTCTGCAGTATAGTTTTGAGGATGTACTCCAATCACATTACTAATATGCTGCAAACTTTCAAATAAAAATAATTGTCCACTTAATCTTTATTTTAGAACTGGAAAGCTGTTCTGGGGAATTTGTGGGAATGCTGTTGGTAGTAGAATGAAGACCCCAGACACTATAGCCAAACACATTGCATATCTGCATTGGATATTTTCAGTACAGGTTTTCTGGGGGTGTCCTGGGATTTTTATTTTTATAAAATTAAATGAAGTTTTCATGAAAGCATGGACTGTCAGAAACTGTAAAATCATTCCTTAAAAGTATATAGGTTTATAAAACTAGTTTCTGAAATAGACAGCTGCATAAACTGTCTAAAAGAAAAATAATATCCTCATCAAATGTATTTTGAAAAATTATTTCAAAAATTGAAATCCTGAAAAATAATTATTAAAACAAATATGACTTTCTATCTAAATATCATCACTCTTCTTACTTATTTTGATGACAAAAAAAATACCTAATATAATTTAATGTGCATATCTAAGGTATGGAACACACTTGATCTTAAAGTGCATTTCTTCAAAATTCCAATATTAAAAATATGAAAAACAACAGATTACATTAGTTAGCATCATGTTAGTGTCTAACGGAAGAAATCTCTCAAATCAGTGACTACTTCTAATCTTTATACATGTTTTAAAAGATATAAGGCTTATTTTTCAAGGTCACATATTTAGGGACTGATACTAGCATTGTGAAAATTATCTCTACATATTTTGTTCATGGAAAAAAATCACAAAATATATTCCAAGGTCTTGCATTTGAAATTTGATTTTCTTCTGTATCCTTAGAGGCCAAATAAGTGAAAATAAATGAGAGAATATTTGACTTAGAACAAAGTTGTCAAAAGTCAGAAAGTTTGAAAATTTTTCAATATCTAGGTACCAGATTTAGGTAACATAATGGGTTGTAAATGTGAGGATCAAAGTAAATTTTACCAAAAAACATGTGAAAAAACTGAACTATAGTTAGTTGAAGAAAAATGAATGCTGCTTCAAATTTCAGCTAGAGAAAATTTAACATGTGAATGTTGACCAAGTTGTAGTTTCAGTTTTTTATTTTGGAAAGCCATAAGTGGGTAATATGCCATAATCAAGCATTTAAAACTCTAAGGCCTTTATTCTTCACAGTAGGAGAGAGGGAGGAGCTAGAATTAGTCATTTTAGAGGTTGAGAATATGTGAACAGGGTGGTTACTGGGTAATTATCTGGTAGCTATAACAACTATATTGGCTATTTTTGAGTGTTAGGATAGTTTTCTGACTTAGAAGTTTTTTTAACTGGTTAACAAATTCTCTCTTTTTTTTGTTTATTTTGTTTACTTGGCAGATCATGGAATCCTCTGGTGCACCTTCAGTTACCCTCATAGTAGGCAGTGGCCTCTCTTGCCTGGCCTTGGTCACCCTAGCCGTGGTCTATGCAGCACTGTGGAGGTATGTAATCAATTAATACACTCAAAATTGGATTCTCTGTCATTCAGAGTTAAATCAGGGATCCTGAGAACCATTATATGTCTCCTGGCTTCTTAATTTACTGAAATAAGTATTTTTAGAACAGAGTTATAATTGCTGTTATTGAACTATAATAAATGAGCTCAATAATAATAAATAACATGAGTGTTTATCTTGTCTATTTTGCCTATGATGAGAAAATAAACAAAACACACACACACTTGTCTTCCCAATTCAAATGATGGTAGCCTGAAACAAGTTGCTTCCCCCCACGCCTGGTGCTCTTATACTCCAAGTTCAGTCTACATGTGGTTTCCATTTGTCCCAATTGCTAGTGAGCTTGGGAGTTTAATTGGTGCAGTCAAATTTCTCTGTTATAGAAATATGGTCTCCAAATTCTTAAGTTTTAACACATGCTTTCTGTATGTCCCAGACAATGAGTAAAATCTCCTATAACATTGATGCACTAACATAATACCACAATGCTCTAGAAAAGGCCTCTTGGTTGAATGTTTCCAATGAGTCACGTTTTGACAAATTGATTAAAAGAAGCCAGAAAAATACATAAATAAGGAGAAATGATTGGAATATTTTGTTCTACAGTATTTGAAATGGCATCTGCTGGTATTTTATGAAAATTTAGTATTTCTCTAAGATTTGTACTTATTCTCTTAATAAGAATTAGACCTGTGAGGTTTATTATGTCTATTCACATATTGATAACCAGTATATAAACCAGATGGCCAAACTTCCTAATGGATTTTTAAAATTTTAAATATTAAACATTTTTATATCTATTTTGATTATTTAAAAAGTTCTATTGAGTTACTATATTAGTAAATAGATAATTACATATTATTTCCTGAATATTTGCAATATTACAATTGCAAAAATAGCCAGTCCTAGTATTTTACTTATTTTTTACTTAAGATAGAAAACAATTAAGTTGAAAAATTAAGTACAATTTAATAAGGAAAGGTCATTTGAGTCAACATCTTTTTTCTCCATTATGTTTTATATTCTTTTGAGGACAAGAATTAATTGTCCAGGATATTAAATTGTCAACAATATTAAAATTTTCATGCTTCATACAAAAATAAAGCATGTATACATTCTTACTCCATTGGCACACGGAGCAGGAACATAATAGAGGTCCTTCCTTCCTGTGAAGGAGTCATCTGGTAGTGAGATACTGATAAAGTGAGACAACCTAATAAAATATGGCCAATCCTATGAAATGAAAGAAATGCTTGGTTTAGGCATGGCATGGTAGACGGTAGAATCCAGGGTTCAGGGCTCAGTTGAGCAGGCGTTGTCCCAGTAATGCAAGAGCAAGATGGACAAGGAAGACAACTTTCTCTTCCACAGTTTCCTGAGTGACACTTCTCGCAAAGTGAGGCAGAGTTTCTGGGCCAGGATACTAGGTAATCACAGTAGCATCATAATTCATACTCACTGAAATATTAGAACCAAGCTCCACTTCTCAACATTTAGGTTTCAGGCACCAATTCCAGCTTCTCTTCACCCCTCAATACATGTGGCTAACACTGACACAAGTACTGCCAGTGTAAATGGTACATAGAATTAATACATATACTTATATGAAATTTATATAAAATTTATATGTTTGTATATGAAATTTATCAAAGAAGTACAGGGGTAGTTAGTCCATAATAAAGTTTTCTTTAATCCAGAAAATCCAGGAAAATCGCCTATTACAATAGTTTTCTAGTAATTACCAAGACACCTGAAAGGATCTATCAATCAAAACTTAATGTGAAACTGAGAAATATAGAAGAGAGTACCAAGAAACAACATAAATTTGGATTCCTAACAGTTAGTAGCCATCAACTCATTGCCATTACAAATAGAAGGATTGAATATTAATAGTTTGGTAGAAATTTCAAGACTCAGATTATTAAGCGAATCTTGTAGCATGACGAATTCAATGCATTTTATAAACATTAAATTTACCTTGTAACATTACGGTATGGTAATACTCATGTTAGGATCCTATTGCCTTTTTTCTAATTAGAAAGTTTAATGTTTTTGAATTTCTAATGATTTGTAAAATGTGTGAACATCAGAATTATTTTATATGTAATACACTATGTTGAAATTTGTTGGTGTCCCATGTAGTTCAAATGTTCATCAAAAAATTAATACACCATGTTCTCTCCTTCTACAGATATGTTCTGTAGAGTTATATTATTACATCAAAGAGCAACTGAGACTGTTCTTTTAATCTGTGTATTGAAATGATGCATTCACAATTTTGTTTAAAACATCAAACACGTTTATAAAAAGTTTCGAAAGTTGGGACATTTTATAACAATTTTTAAGGCGATAATGTGACTCAATATTAATGAAATTGGAAACATCTAAAGACTCTTCAGGGTGGTCAGTCTGATTCTTTTATTATCATGATTTTCCTATTTACAAAGCAAATATTATCACCGAAGCTCTTTTAATAATGTCAGTTGTGTGCTTGTGCTGTCATGGAAGCCATTAGCATCACATAAAGGGTCAATTTCATCCAGCCCTTAAACTTTTTATGTTACATCCCCCACCCAGAAAAAAGAAACAACTTGATATTTGATGATGTCTTCAGCATCCCAGCGTGTGATTTATTATATTTTTAGATACTGATGATGCAGGGACAAGGTGAAGTGACTCTTGAGGCCATTTTGTATTGAGAATCGACCTAGGTTAGTCCTCTTCGGGTTTGTTTTGCAAGGAAGAGAAATTTCTTTTATATTAAAAAAAATGCTTTTTACATTTTATTGTTATTCCTGTTTTTGATTTGCCTTCTTTTCTGAAATATGTGATGGAATGTGGGGCTTCTGCCTAAATATTCCTCAAAGACAGAGAGAAAGAACTTTGATAGGTTTTACCTTCCAAAGAGTATCTCCAGATCTCTGACACCCCCATCTGACACTGCACGGGAAAGCTCAGGCCTGCTGTGGAAAGTGAGTCCATGTTCTTATACAGAGTGAACAGTCTCAAACACATAGCAAGTACAAGTGTGTCTGTTTGTTACGGTCACTCAGTGATTTACCACAGGGTGTACAGTAATGCAAAATATCTTTACTCTTTCACGGTAAACAGCTGGTAGAACATTTGATTTTGAGCAGTTTTCTCCATAGCTAACATTTTTGAGGTGCTTAAAAATTATATAATAGACCGTATACAAACACTTCATCATTAGGGTAAAATATGGCACAGGCCAAGTAGTCTTCCAGCATAAAGGTGAATTACCATTTGTGGTTTGGATTAGTTTCTAGAGATAAAGATTCATGTGCTTTTTGAATTTTTTGGAACAATTATTCAAGAAAAGTAAAACACAAAGAGTAACAGCCTGAATACATAAAAATACTTGAGTGGATGAAATGGTGGATGAAAGTGTTCATGGTTTCATGAAAGGAATGGCATCTTTCTAGTAAACAGGGGGACACTTCAGAATCTGGGTGGAGCTTTTCTTTTGTGTTCTTAGAATTTCTATTGGTTGATTTATATGATAATAATTAACATATATACACACATATATGTAAAGGTGATTATATCGATTGACGTATTTCCAAGAAATTTTATAGTAAAAAAAAATTTATACTGATAACAGATGTGCAACTTAAGCTCTGTTGGAAAGGCCATGTTGTCCACACTAATGTCTGAAGACAAAAATAACTCTGAGGTACTCTTGGGCATGCCATGTCACTCTAAAATTGGGTCTTTAAGAATAATCTTTATTTAAAACAACTATTTTTCATATTTTTTTTCTCCCATAAAGGCTGCATTTTAGCATTTCTTTTTCTGGATGAATCCCACTGATTTTCATAATGTAGAATTTTTCATCTTTCCATTGAATTTTAAAGTTGGACCCTCTTTCTCTCTCTGGATAGGTACATCCGCTCTGAGAGGTCCATAATTCTCATTAACTTCTGCCTGTCCATCATATCCTCCAACATCCTCATCCTGGTTGGCCAGACTCAGACACATAATAAGGTACGTCTGGCAATTATTCTGATTCTCTTTGCATGTTTGTGTTTTGACGTAAAGATGGTTATTGATAATCTAAACATTTATTCTAGAAAAAGCGGGGATCTTCTCACAAAATTATTTTTAAAAACAAAATTAGTTTTCTGGTTTCTGAATAAAAGTATGGCCTATAACTGTCCAGAAATACATTCCCTTGGTTTAATTTCCTGGGGATTGAGAAGCTGTTTATAATAGAAAAAAATATGTGTTTGTTAAACATTGTATCAAAGCTCTATGAGTTCAAAGCCTTAGCACATGAAAAGCACAAATTTTGATTCATTATCCTAATTGTATTAGGATTGCCTGTCTTTGGGTCTAATTTACTAACATACTCATTCCTAAAAGTCAACTATAAATTGCTTACAAGAGTAACACAGCTCTTAAAAATCCATCCAAAAAAAGTCTGTAGGCAATAATTGAAGAGAGTGTTAGGTGAAAGCAACTTTAGGTTTTACGCCTTTTAAAAAATTCTATTTAACCATAAAGTATTTTAATACTTAACCAACATGGCAGTTCTTTCACTGCATAGTCACTTTCAACAAAATGTAAAACTGTAGGTCCTACTTAGAGGAATTGACTTGCGTTAAATGACCATGGTTTTTCCAGCAATGACTGTCAGCTCTCTTTACTAAACTAATCTGAAATACATTCCAGGAAACTCATAATAGCAACCTTAAATTAACCTACTCCAACCTCAAAGGAATTCTGTTAACGACTACTTTGATAATATTTGTCAATCAATTTGGGCCAGTTCTTTTCTCAACTTTTTAATTTTCAAATACTAAAGCCAATAACAGAACTTTTTTTCCATAAGCTGTCATTTTTAAAAAATCAAATGCACTTTCCAGGTGGTTCTTTTGAAATTTTAGATATTTGTAGGACATATATCAATGTCAAAGATTGTGGATCCTCTGTTTATTTTGCTAACCTACACTCCTAAGACTGCTGATTCTCACCAAGAGAACTTGGGATCTGGGAAGGGCCAAAGATACTGCTTACGTGATTGTGATGAAGATTTCTTCCTGAACTGTATTGCCCTAGGCCAGGGGGAGGGCTCAAGGGGGAGGTCACCAACCTGGAAGGACAAAACAAAAAGAGTAACAACCCAATAAAGGGCCCTGTAGAATCAAAAAACAGTTTCATGTATTTGAATGTTTAGTGTTTTTCCCATTTCTTGTGTCTTTTCTTCCTAAAAAAACATAAGGTGAGAGAATATAAAGTCTATTAAAATATGTAAGAGGTCCACCTTATGACTATTTAGCATCGATTTAAAAAAGAAGTACATAGGAAAAGGAAAAGACAGAGGAAGAAGGGAGAAAGACTGAAGGTGAGGGAAATGCAGTTGGAATTGGGAGAGGAGAAAGAAATGTACAAAATAACCAGCAGAGGGAAAAACGAAGGTAAACACAGCTGCAAGCTGGGAAAGAACAGGAAAGCAAGGAGGAAGTGCAGGAAGGAAGTGGAGATGACAGAGAGAAGATGGGACTACCAGCCGTGGGAATTATTAACTGACTCCTCTCACCCTTCCCTTCTTGGCTGTTCACCTGGGCAGGGCTTCAGATTCCTTAGAAATGCTCATTCACTTGTTAATACCTACCCACAATTCTTGAACTGTCGGTTCTTGAAGCTCCACGCAGAAAAGGAGCGTTTCTTCTGAAGTAGAAACTGTGTGTGGAGTTAGAGTTAGCTTGAGCCCGTAATTATTTCCACCAAAGCCTCCCTACCTGTCATTTTTTACCCTCCAAAGGCTCTTAAGTTGTGTCCCTCATTAGAATATGGAAAACTGAATGATCTTTGATGGGAAATATGCTTTGAAAACTGTTTCATGCTGTGTGACAAAGTTTTTACAAATTCTGAGCCAAATGGTAGAATAGTATAATTTTCTGCAGGGTTTACCACATGGAGAGTTACTGTCTAAATCATTGCTGTCCAATAGAAAGATAATGCAGCCCACGTATGTAATTTTAATATTTTAGTAGCCACATTTAAAAAAGTAAAAAGAAACAAATGAAATTAATTTTAATAATTTATTTAACTCAATATATCCAAAAAATTACAATTTTAACATATAATTAATATGTTAAAATGTTAATACAATATTTTACAATCTGTTTTTATTAAGTCTTCAGAATCTGGTGTGTATTTTATACTTACAATATGTCTCAGTTTGGACTAGCTGCATTTCCAGTGCTTGATGGCTACGTGCAGCCAGTGACTAGCATATTGTGTAGGTCTAAATGGTAGTAATAGTCAGAAACTACAAGTCTTGAGAAATTACATTCTGTTTGCTCATTTTGGCTTCCCCAGATTTTCAGTGTCTGTTTTTTCATGAAAATGTCTTTTTGATATCTGTGAATATTATGAACATCAAAGGCAAGATAAGACAAGTCTAGCTTTACTTTTCATTTCTGATTATAAGGAATCGCTGGTATGGGCTTACTTAAAAAAAGAAAGTTTAGTGTGGTTTGGTTTCTCCGCAGGTAATTAACTGCAAAATGGATTCCATGTGGTTTGGGGATCAGAGTGGTTCTGTTCCAGCTGGACTATGCTAATTTTTGCTGCTACAGTTGTTGATGCTGGTGGGGAGGAGTGGGTGGTAGATGGTGGTGGTGATGAAGAAAATGAGAAATTATTGGTTTTCTCTTATGCTACGTTCATTTTGCTTTACTAGCTCTGAGTAGATGATCTTGCAAGGTAGGACAATTCATTAGGGAGTGATTAGGAGAGATTTTATTCGCAGTCACTCTCAACAATATCAAGTTTATTCCAGGGAGAATAATCATATATTTTATTATGACATATTTGCTGAATTGAATGAAATGGGCCCTACTTCATTTTACATGTGAAATAGCTGTATGTGAAAAGCTACTCCTGTTTTACTGTATTTGGGATTAATGATTTTTCAAAAAAAAGAAGAAGAAACACAAAATGTATTATTTATATACACTTATGATCTGTATAACCTCCAGGAAAGCATTGTTAAAAAGTAAAATATTGATCGGTGGCTGCAGTATTTTATGTAGGTTGTGTGTAGGACCCCTTGGCTGCTGTGGGCATTTTGTAATTGATCAGATTCCTATCTTTGACATTCGTGGTAAGTTTTGATTGATGCTTTAGTGCTCCCCACTTGGAAAAAATGGAAACTTCTGAGAGGGTTACTATATGAACAAGTTGTTTGGTACTGCCTCCGAGAGTTGTCACAGCCAGTTCGTGTGAAAACTGGTATTTGATGCTGATGTCCAGAATAATCCTGAAGTGTCATCCTGGGATCTTTCTCTGAATTGCTTGTTGAAATATAATTGACTCGAACATCTCACTACTGAGTTTCTCTGCTTTCTTTTCAGTTGGGATAGAAACAAGCTGAAATAAGCCATTGTTTAAAATATGATGTACGGTGGTTCCCCTTATCCACGGTTTGCTTTCTGCAGTTTCAGTTACCCACAGCCAACTGAGGTCCGAAAATATTAATGGCAAATTCCAGCAATAAACAATTCATAAGTTTTAAATTGCACACTGTTCTGAGAAGCGTGTTGAAATCTCTCGCCCTCCAGCTCTATTCCCCCGGGGACGTGAATCATCCCTTTGTTCCTCTGATCCACACTGTATACACCACCTGCACTAAGTCCTTTAGTAGCTGCCCCGGTTATCCGATCAACTGTCTCGGTATCGCAGTGCCCATGTTCAAGTCAACCTTATTTTACCTAATAATGGCCCCAAAGCACAAGAGGAGTGATGCCGGTAGTTCGGGTATGCCAAAGAGAAGCCGTAAAGTGCTTCCTTTAGATGAAAAGGTGAAAGTCCACCACTTAATAAGGAAAGAAAAAAAATTGTATGCTGAGGTTGCTAAGATCTATGGTAAGAATGAATCCTCCATCCTTGAAATTGTGAAGAAGGAAAAAGAAATTCATGCTAGTTTTGCTGTCGCACCTCAAATATGTGTATACAGGAAAAAAACATAGTATATGATAGGATTTGGTACTATCCGCGTTTTCAGGCAGCCACTGGGGCTCTTGGAACATATACCACATGGATAAGAGGGGACTACCTTATTCAAATCTTTAAACTATAGATTCAGTTGCTGGCAACAAAGAGATCAAATGCAATTTCTTATATCTCTTCTTAAAATGCTGTTATAAAATTGAATTATAACTCACTTCATTGTATTTCGAGCTTTCTCGTAAAGCATCATTGACCTTTGATCTCGGGTGCATTTCTAATTTCAACCAGGAAGTTCATGTATAATTTAAATGTTTTTTATTTGTAAAGAGTTTCTTTTGTACCTTAAAGTGTGCAAATGTTTTTTTATTGAGCTGTGTAGACTATTTTTGGTCCTCTTGTTTTGCAGAAAGCAAAGATTATTTTGGAAACAGATATTCAGAGAATAGTTTTCTTAATCACAAAAACATATCTGCTTCTTTCTAAAAGACTTTGAGATGATTTATTAAAGATTTCATAGCATTCTTTTTAATTGGGGAGCCAAATTCGGCCAAGCTCTCACTTTTTTGGTTAGATAATGGTGGCCACCCAAGAAGTTTGAAATGCTGAGAGATAGTTTCTCTCCTACAACCTCATTACCAGATTAAAATGAAAGCAAGTCAAGTCCAGATTCTATCACATAGTCAGATATTTATCAGATAAACGCTTATTAGCAAATCAGGAGCAAAGCTTGTATACTCAGTGAAATCTTAGGTCTTCATTGTTTTAGATGCTTTGACCATGCCTTGTATGCAACGTTCGTTGAGGTAGACATAGCAATGCCCTAGAAGCAGGCTTCCTTTCTCTTCAGTCAGCACCATTCAGTCAGAAATCCTCCCGTCCAATGTCTGGATACAGAATGATTGGGCCCCATCTCTAAGAGGTACAGGATATGGGCCTCAGTGGAATCTTTCATACAGTCCATTCAAGAGTAAGAAGTGTTTATATCAGCTAATCCACACGTCTTCCTTGTCTTTATTTTCACCTACAGGAATCTGTTAATACATCCATCATATTGATTAACCAGACACTAGTACATCAATAAAGACTGATCTTTTATATTCAGTTTGGTGATGAGTTAACTGTTGGTTGTGGATAGATCTACCTATATCTAAAGGACTTGCTGTTGCCACCTCTGGAGTGTGGCCCGTTTCAATACATTGCCAGCTGACGACCCTGCTCTGCGCATTTCTGAACAGCTCCTAGAAGTAAAGGTTAAACTAACTGGCACAAAAATTGTATCATACTAAGAATACAAAGTGTTATAAAATAAATTAGAGGCATCATAAAAAGACATCCTAAAAGTTAAATTAAACATTTTGAAAAATAATAGTCAAATGTGACAAGACAAAGTTAGACACTAATTTTAGTCCTGAGAGATCCAGCAGAAATCCTCATTGACAGATCAAGGGAAGCTTCCCAAATCATTTTGGATGGGCAGATATTTCCTTAGCACTATTTAGGAGGATTTTATCTCATGGGTCTTTATGTATGGACCATTGAATTACATAATGGGCTGTGTCTTTTAATTCTGTCTTTCAAAAAATACAAAAATTCTTTGTGTTGGAGCACTTTTCTTCTTTTTTTTTTTTTTTGCTTGAGGAAGATTGGCCCTGAGCTAACATCTGTGCCAATCTTTCTCTATTTTGTGTGTGGGTCACCGCCTCAGCGTGGCCACTGATGAGTGGTTTAGGGCTGCACCCAGGAACCAAACCTTGGCTGCTAAAGCATAGCACACCGAATTTAACCACAAGGCTATGGGTCTGGCCCTCTGGAGCACTTTTTAAAAGTCACATAGTCTGTAAAGTTGTCTTCATCTTGTATTTATTTACCCTTTATAAAACCTTGTTATCTTTTTGCTCTGTAGTTTGTATAGAGATAATTGGTAGAGATGGGCCAATCTGGAAGATGTGGTCATTCTAATGGAAGATGTTTCTGTGTTGTCAGAACTGTGTTTTGTTGTTGTTGTTTTTAAATCTTGACTACCTTTAATTGGGTGAAGCACTCTCTAATTCACCAGTTCTCCCCTGACTTTCTTCTGCCAGCGACCTAGATTCTTCACACATTTATTTCCATTTCTGGCCTCTGAATGTACACGTGTTTACCTTCTGAGAAGGAATACTGAATATGTGTTTTCAGCTACCCCTTCTGTCCCCCCCAACGCCCTCTGAAGTGGTCTGCCCCTCCTTTTGAGAGTCCGTGCTCTGCCCCTCCTTTTGAGAGTCCGTGCTCTGCATGCTCCCCTGGCCTGTCCGTCTCTAGGTGGCGATGGGTAAGAGCAGGCCTTTTAAGCCACTAGACCTAAGCACCCTAAGGCTGCCACTTCCTAGTTGCATGATCTTGAACGTGGTACTCGGCATCTCTGGACCTTAGCTGCTTCTTAGTGTCTCCCGTATGTTGTTGTTGTCGAGGTGGCACGAGACAGTAGACATTGTGCTCTTTGTAAGCACTCCTTCAACAGTAGCTGTGATTATGGCAATGAGGATAATGATGACTCTCAGATGTACAACTGATTCTGTACTTCTCTTCTGAGCTTCAGATTTCCTCATGTCCAATTTTCTGCTGACCACTCAATTCACCATTTGTGTCTCCACCCCACACTCCAACACGTCAGGTATAAATCAAATGTGTTTTCTGTAGTCTCCCCCAGTTACCTAAGTTGGAACTCTAACATTTATCCTCAAAGCCTCCTTCTCCCTCACGTAGTTCTAATAAGTCATCCACCTGTGCCGGTTGTACTCTCGCATATTGCTCAGCTCCAGCTCTTTGCCTCCATCAGGTACTAATCATCTTCACTAGTCTACCACTGCCAGCATCATGGAACCCACCATCCACCTTGTAGCCTGAATGATAGAGCTAAATTCAAGTCTGACCACTCCACTCCCCTGTGCAAACATTTATTGTTGTCTTGCCTCCTACAGAAGTGATTTTCAAACTGCTCAGACACAAGCAGTGAAAAATGCTTTATTTATCTATGAAGGTTTCTATTCACTGGTTTTCTTGCATTAATATATTGGGGCTCAGAAGTAAATTTTATTGAGAAAGAGTTCTGTAGCTTATAAAACTTCGGAAGCCTTAATCGTGACTTGTGTTTCTCCATTTTTCTGTGTACTGGCTTCTGTTTTGTGGCACCAGCAACCCCAAACAGCTGATAGTTCGTCAAAATCATTATATGGTTTCTTGTCCCCTGCTACCCTTCAGCCCGGAGCACTGTTATCTCCTCCACCCCACTTGCTTTCTCAGATGTCTTCATCAGCTCGTTCTCAGACACTCTGCTCAGTCCTTTCCTCCTGCAGGAAGCCCCCTCTACTCTCCACTCAGGTGCACAGCTCCAGGCTCCCTGATTCCTGGTGCACACCTTCTATCTTGTAATATATTACCTATTTCCAACCGGACTGCACAATTCTAGGGCAGGGCTAGGTTATCTTCATTCTTCAACTCATTGCAACATATAGTCTGAGTACAGTAAGTGTATAATAAATATTTATTGAATGTATAAGGAAATGAATTTATTTGAATAAATCCTTTGGGCTTATACCTGTGGAGCTAATAACTGTAGTTAGTTTTACAAGGATTAGGGTCCCCTGCTCTAGACAGAGTCTAAGCCAATATGGTGATGTAGACTATTCTCCTGAGGCCTGTTTTAATCTCTAAGTGACTGATGGCATGCTTTAAAGGTGATCTGGTTTCTGGGTTTTAGTTAAAGAGACTCTGAAACCTAACAAATGTGAATCTTCTCACTTGATAATTCGTGTAAAATCATGTACATAACCTTCAAAAGAAATGTACTTATTCATAATTCTGCTCATAGAAGTAATTTCGTGCCAATAATGTCCCAAATGCATGTTTATTATATCTCAAATGTATGTGTGATCCTAATGGCTGAAGCTAAAGCCTCCTATTTAGATTTATTAAAATCTAATTTATTGACTTGCTATGATGTTTGTAAAAGTATTTGCATGTAATAAGCTTATGTGTGATTCATTTGAGTCCATTTTTTTTTTAATTTTTTGTTTATTGCAGTAACATTGGTTTATAACATTGTATAAATTTCAGGTGTACATCATTATACTTCTATTTCTGCATAGATTACATCATGTTCACCACCCAAATACTAATTACAAGCCATCACCACACGCATGTGCCGAATTATCTCTTTTGCCCTCCTCCCTCCCCGCTTCCCCTCTGGTAACCACCAATCCCATCTCTGTCTCTAAGTGTTTGTTTATTGTTGTTATTATCTACTACTTAATGAAGGAAATCATACGGTATTTGACCTTGTCCCTCTGACTTATTTCACTTTGCATAATACCCTCAGTGTCCATCCATGTTGTCAGAAATGGCTGGATTTCATTGTTTCTTATGGCTGAGTAGTATTCCATTGTGTATATATACCACATCTTCTTTATCCATTCGTCCCTTGATGGGCACTTAGGTTGCTTCCAAGTCTTGGCTATTGTGAATAATGCTGTAATGAACACAGGGGTGCATGTATCTTTACGCATTGGTGTTTTCAAGTTCTTTGGATAAATACCCAGCAGTGGAATAGCTGGATCATATGGTAGTTCTATCGTTGATTTTTTGAGGAATCTCCATACTGTTTTCCACAGTGGCTGCACCAGTTTGCACTCCCACCAGCAGTGTGTGAGAGTTCCCTTCTCTCCACATCCTCTCCAACACATGTTGGTTCCTGTCTTGTTAATTATAGCCATTCTGACGGGTGTGAGGTGATATCTCATAGTAGTTTTGATTTGCATTTCCCTGATAGTTAATGATTTTGAACATCTTTTCATGTGTCTTTTGGCCATCTGTATATCTTCTTTGGAGAAATGTCTGTTCAGGTCTTTTGCCCATTTTTTAATTGGGTTGGTAATTTTTGTTGAGATGCATGAGTTCTTTATATATTTTGGAGATTAAGCCCTTATCAGATGTATGGTTTGCAAATATCTTCTCCCAATTGTTAGGTTGTCTTTTCGTTTTGTTGATGGTTTCCTTTGCTGTGCAGAAGCTTTTTAGTTTGATGTAGTCCCATTCGTTTATTTTTTCTATTGTTTCTCTTGCCTGGTCAGACACGGTGCTTGAAAATATGTTGCTAAGACCTATGTCGAAGAGCGTCCTGCCTATGTTTTCTTCTAGAAGTTTCATAGTTTCAGGTCTTACATTCAAGTCTTTAATCCATTTGGAGTTAATTTTTGTGTATGGGGTAAGGTAAGGGTCTATTTTCATTTTTTTTGCATGTGGCTATCCAGTTTTCCCAACACCATTTGTTGAAGAGACTTTCTTTTCTCCATTGTATGTTCTTGGCTCCTCTGTCCAAGACTGGCTGTCCATAGATGTGTGGGTTTATTTCTGGGCTTTGATTCTATTCCATTGATCTGTGTGTCTGTTTTTGTGCCAGTACCATGCTGTTTTGGTTACTATAGCTTTGTAGTATATTTTGAAATCAGGGAGTGTGATACCTCCAACTTTGTTCTTTTTTCTCAGGATT
Source organism: Ceratotherium simum simum (assembly GCF_057802395.1). Classification (NCBI taxonomy): domain Eukaryota; kingdom Metazoa; phylum Chordata; class Mammalia; order Perissodactyla; family Rhinocerotidae; genus Ceratotherium; species Ceratotherium simum. The sequence goes on from NC_141912.1 coordinate 63,129,459, forward strand.
CCTTTAGCTATTCGGAGTCTTTTGTTGTTCCATATAAATTTGAGGATTCTTTGTTCTATTTCTGTGAAAAATGTTGTTGGATCTTTGATAGGGATTGCATTGAATCTATAGTTTACTTTAGGAAATATGGACGTCTTAACTATGTTAATTCTTCCAATCCAAGAGCACGGAATATCTTTCCATTTCTTTGTGTCTTCTTCAATTTCTTTCAGCGATGTTTTACAGTTTTCCGTGTACAGCTCTTTCACTTCATTTGAGTCCATTTTGAGGGATCTTACTACCTCTACCAGGGTTCTTCTGGATTCCTGAATACCTTTATCAAACCAAGAAACAGAAGGGTTGGTTGGTTTCTTGGTTTTCCCAGGCTCCCAGAGATGAAGGACTATTTTGTCCCATTGGTGTGGGGTTCACAAAGTGAGAGACAGTGGGATTGGAGAGACTCTCTCAGCCCACTCTAACCTTTTTGTCCCCTGATTATATGTTTCTGGTCTTGTGTGGTAGGAGTGAAAGATCTCATGATTGAATTCAACTTCAAAATAAGGCAAAAGATCAATATGAAGGGTGGGTTTGAAATCAGCAAGAAGATGGAAGTGGAATTATTTGACAATAAGGCATTACTGAAATGGTTGAAATGTCAGAAGCCAAATAACCTTGAGGGGCAAGGAAGCCAGTTTGGATGTTCAGTGTGTGTTCTTAGGTCAAACTCCAAAGCTGGTCAGAACTTCCAAGGGGAGCATCCATCCAACAGGACCCGTCTCAGGCCTGTGTGCAGGTAGCTGCCTTGGATAGTGTCAGCCTGCTCTGATTGCCTTCCGTCCATTTATCAGGCAATTGTACACAAGTATCCTCTAGGCAATGTAAAGAGGCTCCTTAATTTGACGCATCCCTAGTCTCCATCCGCCCCACCCGCTTTAGACTCAGCCGTCACGATTTCTCTGTTGCACTACTATAACATTCTCTATCTTTGGTCTGCTCGGCTAGTCTTTGTTTGCATTAGTCCATCCTCCATATAACTGTGCCACAGATCTTAAATTTAAAGAAAAATCAAACACCTGATTATGTCATTCTCCTGCTTCCAAATTTGCTATGGGTCTGTAGGGCTCCTGAGATTAATGCCTTGTTCTGAACATCACCCGCGTTCAGGGCTGCCTCTAGCGCAGAAGTTGACCTTGTAGGAAGTCTAAAGGGTGCTTCTTTTGGGTAGCTTCTCCAAGGCTTCCCACCTCCCCTTCTGCTCCCTGCTGGGGCCTGCCTCTGGGCTTTACAGGGTGTCCCGTATCCACCAGAGCCACTCTTGCTTCTGCGCTTGCTTTTTACCTTGCCCAATAAACAACTACCACCCTTCGGGAGTTGGCTTATGAAAATCATCTTCGTGAAGTCCTGCAGCACTCCTCCATGGTTCCATAGCAGGTGGCATACACCTCTGTAGTCAGCACCCATCACGTTTCCCTGCGACTGTTCATTTACTGGTCAGCCTTGACCACTGTGCTGTCATTCTCAAGGGTCGTGTTTTCCTCTTGTTTCTAGGCTTTCAAACCACTAATATTAGTACTTGTTTTATACGTGGTATGAAATCAATAAGTGTTGAATGAGTCAATGAATGAATGAAGCAAGCTGTGGCTCTGTCTATTAAATGAGGGATAATATAAGAAAAGTGCAGCCACTTCTACATTGCTGGCCCTATTTGGAATAATTGGAACCTAGGTCAATTTTTTGTTGTTGTTATTGTTGTTTTGTGATGAGAGAAAGGAGTTGAGGAAAACACTAAAGACATACAGAATACTTTCGATACCTTCTTTTGACTAGAGATGGTTGGAGTTAAATCAGATTTCATCTTGGTGCAGGAATATCTGAAAGAGAATTTGAGAAGTTGAGTAATTCCCAAGGAGTCTTACCGAAATGTTGAAAATTATCTGTTTTTCTCCCCTAGAATCAAACCACTAGAGAAAGTAAACATTTCTCCCTATGTATGATTTTTCACCTTCCCTCTTCTCAGGACATAATATGAACTGGTCAGAAGTTTGGCTAAGGTCAACAAGGAACCAGGTTGTATAATTACAGCTGATAATGTTTACAAGAATTCTGAACACACTGTGAAGCACCGAAGTGCTAAATAAACATCATATAAAGTGAATTATTTTAAATCACAGATATTCTCACAAAAATGAAAGGCCCTTGAGATTAGACTATAATAGAGTTTTCAGTGGCCCATTATACTAACTTTGAGGCTATACGTCTCTGGGAGTGAATATGGTATGAAGAGAGTGGAATTTAGATTGTCACTAAAGATCATTCGACCAAGGCAAAGTTTGTCTCAGTGTGGGATTGGAATGGGGTGGAGAGTACGGGAGAGAACTACTTTCACAAATACTTCAGATCTGACTCAGGGGTGGGCAGGCTTTTTGGGTAAAGGGCCATATGGTAAATATTTGGGGCCATGGAGTCTCTGTCACAACTGCTTAGTTCTGCTGTTGTGACTCAAAAGCAGCCATAGATGTAAAGAAATGGATGGGGATGGGTTTGGCCTGAGGTGGTTGTTTGCCACCCTGGGCCATTTTGAGTCTTCTGGAAGCATCTAGCATACATACAAATAGAAGAACTACAATGTAAGGTGAGGCCAGCCCATTTTTAGGCTGATGCTTTTATGTAAAATTGACCTTCAGTTCTGAAGTGTCTACCCAAGATTTAGTCTGTGTAGCCTGCAGAACGAGAACAGGGGACCTTTGAGAGTTTCTAAAAAGGCTTCTCCAGAGATAAAAAAAAAAGAGGGAAAAGCACTTGAATTCCTTCTTTGAAGTAAGAACTAAACAGAGAATTTCTTCACATATGGGGACTATTGGTTACCAGTATATAAAAAAATTAAAATAAAACTTGAATCAGATCACTCTCAACCAAGCAGGACATTTTATGAATTGAAGGAGCTAAAAGCAGCTAACAGATGCCCCGTGCATGAGACCACAAAGCTGGCTCTCTTGTAGAAGAACACTTCTTAAAATACAGCAATAAATGGTAAAGCCCCTGTCAGAGAAAGGATCTCACCTGATAGTCTTGGCAGAAAATAACATCTGACACAGAAAATAGGGACGGCAGAGTCCGGCTAATTCTGCACTGAATTCACCCGTAGACAGAGTCCTTTTTTACCTCTGAGCCTCTGGTCCTCACTCCATCCTAAAAGTTGAGTGATTATTATGTATATTAGGCCATAAACGTTCCTTTAGCAAACCTTAGAACTAAGGCGCAAACTCTAATGCCTATTACCAGAAAAAAATAAGCATGTTGGAAGATTAAACTTCGTTTTTCACTTCTTTCATGAAGCTAGTCAATGTTAAATCTTAAGCTTTGAAGAAAGAAGTAGGCATGTGACTGAGTTGAGTCTAGGTCTTAACTATGAAATTTAGGATGTATGAAATTCAAAGGTGTAAATTAAAATATTTATAGTCATCCTGGGCTGCTGGTGGACAGAATCAAAGATTACGGTTTCAATTTTAATATAAAGAAGAAATGATTACCTGTAACAGTAGAAATATAATGGTAAACTTTAATTCATGAATATTCATGATGAGGGCTGTATGCGTGTTGATGTTAGCCTACAGTACACCTAGTTTTTGTATATCTCTATAGATGTGTCTTTGGTAGATGATACATCAGTATATGCACACAATTAGGACTACAAAGGATTTTGAACAAATCTTATCTGTATCTATTTTACGTTCTTCTTGCTAAGTCAATTCTATTTGTACTTTAAAGTGATTTTTTTCCTGATGGATAGGAATGATGTATATTGCTTTTATAAAATATAAATTAGTTCTGATTTTCTGGGTTTCTTTCTCATACAGATACTTATTTTTATTTCTTTTTGTTAGAAATAACAGCATCTATTTCTTTGTTTAGAAATTTTTGCTACCTATTTTCCTAACTTTCAAACTAAAGTTACAAAGTGAATCCTGTCTACCTAAGGAAGAGCACCCTTTATAGAAATGAAAAAGACAGTCTGGGTTAGTTATCTGTTGCTGCGTAACAAATTACCTCTAGCCTAAAAAATGAAAAATACATATTTTTCTTCCTCAGTTTTCCTGAGTGAGGAGGTTGGGAGTGGTCCAGCTGGGCAGTTCTGGCTCAGGTCTCTCATGAGGCTGCAGTGCAGACATGTGAGAGCCACAGTCATCCGAAGGCTTGATGGGGGCTGGACGGTCTGTTGTAAGGTAGCTCATCATTGCAGGTGTGATGGAGACTTCACTTATTCAAAATGAAGGGTTTTTAGGCTTTACTACTCACTGGCCACGTGCCATTTGTCAAGTTGTTTATTCTTCTCACACTACCCTAGTGATCTTTTTAAATTGTAAATCAGCTCATGACACTTGTCAGCTTAAAATCCTTCAGTTAGAATAAGTGGAGCTTCTATTAAAGCTGGAATGAAATCCAAACCCCATAACATGGCCTACAAGCTCCTACATGACCTGGCCTCTTGGTACTTCTCCCACCTCACCACCTCACATCCGTTACTTTTCCTTTCCTTCACAATATCCCTGTCGTACTAGACTTCCGCTGGAGACACTGGGGGAGTAGCCAGTAAGCCTTCAGCCAGGTGACCGGTTGCCTGCTTTGTTCTATTGTCCTGGTGCAATTATTAACAAGACCACTTTAAAAAGTGTCCCATCAGTTACATGCTTTGCCCAGCATTGGCATTGGTCATAAAGGAATCTTTTCAGATGACATGACAACCCAGACTAGGGAAACTAAAGCAAAAATAAACAAGTGGGACTTTATCAGATTAAAGAGCTTCTACAAGACAAACGAAACCAGAATCAAGATGAACAGACAACCAACCAGCTGGGAGAGAATATTTGCAAAACATACATCTGACAAGGGGTTGGTCTCCATAATAGATAAAGAACTCACACAACTGAAAAACAAAAAGACAAACAACCCGATCAAAAAATGGGCAGAGGAAAGCTCTTTCCCTCTCCCAGGGCTCTCTCAGATATTCCTCGGTTAGTCATCCCTCCTTCTTAAGTTAACCTGGTTAATCCATACATGTCCTGCAGCTCAGAAACAATCTTCTCAGAGAGGCCTCCCTAACAACCCACTCTCCCCAAACCAAAACACTGTAATAGTTTTCTCAGTAGTCTTTTTCAGGGAACCCATTTTTCCCTCCATAACCATTACTGTAATTTGTCATCTTACTTTTATTGAGTTCAGAAGGGAAGGGGCACTCTCTGCTGGATTCGCACTGTACGTCCTGTGCTCAGCACAGTGCCTGGCTCAGAGCAGCATGTTTTTAAGTGAATGAAGGAAACATCTAACCTCAGTTGTTGTTATTTTCTAATCTAGGAATGGGGAAGGGGTCTTATGAGGATGAAGTAAGATTGCACTTAGTTCAGTACCTGGCACACAATGAACTTCTAATGGAGGTAAAACTTACATACTGCAAAATGCACAGTGAACAATGTGGTGAGTTTTGGTCAACATACACCATGTAACCAACCCCACAATCAAGATATGGAACGTGACCACCACCCTAGAAAGTTCTCTGTCCTCCTCCAGTCAACCCCCATCCCCATAGGCAACATTGTTCTGATTTCTGTCATTATTCATTAGTTTGTCTGTTTGGGAATTTCATATAAATGGAATTGTATAATGAGTACCTTTTCCATCTGACCTTTTTCACTCAACATTTGTTTCTGAGATGCAACCGCATCATTGTGTGTTAGAAGTTAATTCTGTTGTATTGCTGAGTATTATTCTATTGTATGAATATACCGCAATCTGTTTATCCATTCTCCAACTGATAGACATGTGGATTTTCAGTTTTTTTTGTGTGTGTGTGAGGAAGATCGGCCCTGAGCTAACATCTGATGCCAATCCTCCTCTTTTTGCTGAGGAAGACTGGCCCTGGGCTAACATCCATGCCCATCTTCCTCCACTTTATATGGTACGCCGCCATAGCATGGCTTGCCGAACCGGCGAACCCCGGGCCACCGCAGCAGAGGGCGCACACCCAACCGCTTGTGCCACCGGGCCGACCTCCTGTTTTCAGTTTTTGTTATGATTAACAAAGTCTTTAAAATTATTGTAAAAGTTTTTGTATGGACATGAATTTTCATTTCTCTTGGATAAATACCTAGAGGTAGAATTGCTGAGTTAGGGACAAGTTCGAGTATTTTTAACTTAAAAACAAAAAACTGCTGAGCAGTTTTCCAAAATCGTTGTACCATCTTATACTCTTACCAGCAAGCTATGATAGTTCCAGTGTTCCATATCCTTGCCAACATTTCAATTTACATTTTCCTAATAACTAATAAGATCTAGCGCCTCTTCACGTGCTTGTAGGTCATTTTATATCCAAGTCTCTGTTCAGGTCTTTCCTCATTTTTTAAATTGAATATTTTGTCTTTTTATTTTTGCCTTGTAAGCATTTTTTAAAATAATGTATTCTGGATATGAATCTTTTGTGTTATATATATATTTATATACATGTTTATATATGTTTTCCTATATGTGCCATATATACATACATATTATTTTCTCTCAGTCTGTGGCTTGCCTTTGCATTTTATCAATGGCATCTTTTACTTGGTAGATGTTTTAAATTTTGTGAAGTCTAGTTTATCACATTATTCTTTTATAGTTTGTGTTTTGTGAGTCCTCTTGTGAGAGCTCTTTGTATACTCCTCAAGGTCATGAAGAGATTCTTCTCTGTTACCTTTTATAAGCCTTATAGTTTTAGCTTTTATGTAGATCTATGATATATCAAATTAATTGTTGTGTATGATATGATGTAGGTGTTGGGGGGCTTATTTTATTCCATATAGATATCCAGTTGTTCTGGTACCATTTGTTGAAAGACTTTCCTTCCTCCATTAAGTCACTTTGGTACACTTATAAAAAATCAAATTTTAGTAAGTCTGGAAATCAGAGAATTTGAGTTCTCTAACTTCATTCTTCTTTTTCAAGAAAATTTTGTCTAATCTAGATCCTTTGTCTAGATTTGTCTACTCTGGATCCTTCAGGTGTCCACACAAGTTTTAAAATCGTGTCAATTTCTATATTAAAAAAACTGTTGCAATTTTCTTGGCATTGCATTGAATCTTCAGGTTAATTTAGAGAAGAACTGATATCTACTTTTAATAACTATTATTACCTTAGTGGCAGTAGGTATGGTTTGGCTTCATGAAATGGGATCGTAAAGGTTTTGGGACCAGTTGGATAAGAATGCTGAGAGTGAAGGGGCCTCACAGATTGCAGTGTCCCTTTGGGCTGTGACGTCAGGCTCGTGTTTAAACTGAAGAGCCATTGGAGGGAGTCAGCAGTCCGGGGGATCTGTGTCTTGCTCTGGGGAAAATATTCTGCTCCAACTAATTTCCCCTACTCTTATTGTTCTCAGTCTTTTGCTCTTTTTGGACTTTTATTTACTTCCTAAATACGTTTTCTCTAAAAAGTGGAGCATTTTCCTTCTAAAATGCTATGTCTTTCCATCAAAACATATGCAATTACAGACTGAATTTATTTTCTTTAAATTTCTTGAGGTTGTTAATTACCAGCTTAGGGCAAAAGCGTGTCTAAGATCACAAGTTCATGGACCGCTCTCTCTTCAGGCAGGCAGGCCTGTCTCTTTATGTCTCCTGTGCCAAGGCACAGAGATGTATTGTGGAGAGTTAGAAAGTGAGCAGCCATGCTCCCCTCCAGGAAGTCAAAGGCTGGCGACACACTTCTTACATGGGAGCAAAGTACTTCTCAAATTTAAGGGGAAAAAGAGCACAAGGAACAGAATTCATGCCAAGCCACCACCTCTGAATTCATTTCCAAAGGAGAACAGGGTTTAAAACTCATTAGTGAATATTCTGTCTAGAAACCATTTATGTTTTAAATTTCACTGACTAGGTTTTTAAAAAAAAAAAAAAAGTATAGGCAGTAATCTGTATCTGGCTTCCTTTAAATTGTTCAGCACCTAAATATCTGAAAATAGCTGCTCTTTTGCCTATTAATGCAAATGTAATGAATGTTGTTTTTCAGAAGGTAAAATAATCCATCTACCCGTGTGTCATCAATAGAGCCTCATCATTTTCACTAATAAAGTAATAGCATGAGTGTGCCTATTTTTTCCAAATACTGGAAAGGATCCTGTTGTGTACAAGTAGTGCTTTACTATTAGAGAGCTTTTCTATTTTTCTCTGTGAGGCTGATCCACTGATATGAAACATGGGTATGTAGCTTAACTATTTCTATATTGTAATTTTTCCTTTTACTTCTTATACTGTCAAGAAAAAATGATGCATTTTCTTTGATCATTAAATCCTGAAGCTCTAAATCTTAAAATTATTTCCCAGATTTACCTTGTTAAGTGTTTTTCCTTATTCAACGAGGACTGATTTTTTTTTCTGAAATGTGTTTGTGTTCTGTCTGCACCTATTTGCTTCCCTAGAAATCCTGCACCCAGCAGCCCTCTCATTTGGTTTCATTAACTGTTGGTTGTAAATAAAAAAGAAATGCCATCTGAAGTAAACAAAATACTGTTTACCTATTTCCACTGCTAGCAAGTGGTGATAAACTCAATTGAAAACAAATGGCAAAAATGCATTACACAGATGGAGAAAAGGCTAATTATTTTCCATTTTGTCTGCTGATCATGTTCAAGATTTAGTGGACTCATCTGCTTTAATGTCTCGAAGGGAAATGGTGTGAATTTTGTGAGAGAAGTGTGTTTCAGTGTGCATTCTCCCCTGGATACCCACTTGTAATTTCTTTTGGTGATAGTAGAGCTTAGCTATGTGCATCAAGGGAAAACTAGCTTCTTCAGGGCATCGTGCAGGGCGGCTCATCACAGGATCCTTAATGCTTGTTGGCAGCCCATCTATTTGTAGAGATGGGGTTGTTATTCTATAGTGGGATTGCTGGAATGGATGTTTGCGGCTTCCCCAGTCTCATGTCCAGCTATGAAGAGGATCCTTGTTAAGCTTCCAGAGCCCATTTGTTGGAAAAGAGGGGAATTTGAATGAAATCTCTGCAGCTACCAATATAAAGAAAATGGTTAAGCTCCATTTTCGGAAATGGAATTGTATTCACAGGGAAGGATGAAATAAAAAGACAACTATTTCTGCTGGTAGGGAGAATTCTAAGATCAGTAAAGGAATTCTTGGGGGTTAGAGGAAAATTAGCAAGTTTTAGAGTAGAAAATAATGTTCATGGAGGAGCTGATTTTTATACTTTTAAAAATCCCACCTGCCATTATTATTTCTTTTTCTTAGAACTTGAAAGGGACAGAAATATTGTGTAATACTGGTGTCCTTTTCATAGGATACTGTTAAAGGGGATAACTTGTCAACATAAGAAATGTCTGCGTATTGAATCCACCTGTGGACAGAAGAAAGGAAATGTGGGAATTGTGCAGAGTATGAAAATACTAGATAAAGTTAATGTGTTCAAAAAGTGAAAGCTACAAAGACATTAAAGAAATAAATTACCCTTCTGTGTCAAAAGTGTTAGATCTCACAACCATTTTTCTAAAGACTAAAGGGTGTACGGTCCAGGGCCCCAAAGTAAGAATTATTAAATTATTATGATGGGATAAACATTTAAAAGAGGATGACTTATAAAGGGAAATATATTTAAGAACTGAAGGGCGCCTGCTGAGAATCTATACTAAGAGGTTAGTGGCTCTCCACTAGGGTAAAGGAGGCGGGCATTTAGACCCACACGGAGTTTCCATCCACTTCCCTACACCCTCTCCAAATTCTGCTATGCCCTCGGGAATTGTATGAAGACATTGAAAACATTTGACAGGTAATTCTGATAGGCATCCTGGTACAGAATCACTGGAATTGGAGCTTGCAACAGAAAATGGAAAGGCGCATAAGAGATGGAAGGCTGAAGTTCGCCTGTCAGGACTTCCGTTTCGGTCTAGCCCGTGTAATCTGTTTACCCAGCTTTACTGTATGTCAAATAAGGGTAAGAATACACCACCACAATGTTATGAGGATTAATATTAAACTCTTTGACCTTCCTGGAGAGAAGCACAAGACATTAAGAGAAAGGAATACAGCAAAGCCAAAAATATCGTATCATTTCAAAGGTGCTGAACAAGAAAGTGAGTCAGTACAGTGTAAATTAATGCAAGTTCTCAGCTCCAAGCAGATGAGATGCACCGAAAGCTGGGCCTACACAGGGAACAATTTTAAGTAATACGTGTCTTATAAGTCTTCAATGACTAACCTTGTTGCAGCCAATTTGTCAGCCCTCCTTCCTCATTTCTTTAATGTTTTCTCCTGTGCCTGTGTTCAAGAACATATGGTTAGTTTTACCCTTGAAAAGTTTAAACAAGAACATATTTATTGTCCCCCCACACACACTTCTCTACTTGTGATAAGGTTAGGTATAATCCAGCAAATATTGTATATATGTGTGATACTAATGGAATAGATATAAGAAGACACTGAATACATCAGCAAATAAAAATAAATAATGGAATTCTTCCTTTTAGGAATCCTCCCGAAAAGGAAAAGCTGGGTAAGTTTTCCTTTTAGGTTACAGCAAGCCATATTTACCTGACTACAAAATTATAATTAGCAACTGGAGAAAGGTTAGCAAGAAGTTAAAAATAATCTTATTCAACTCAATTTCACATCATCAAAAACCATCTCTTCCGTAGGGATGCCTTGTGTAAGGTCTGTTTCTTAATACACAAAATCACATGTGTGTATGTGTGTGTGTGATGTGGTTTGTGCTCAGTTATAGATTTGTTTTCACAATTCTCTATCTTATGGTGGGATAGAGGATATGAGGAAGGGACATACTAAAAGCCAAACTTGAAAAAATTTTAATGTATCCTGTCCTTTTAATGCTCAGTAGACCAGACTGGATAAGTACAGCTTTGGGGAAAATACTTTGTGTCTATGTTTTTATAGTGAAGCTATATATTTCCATACGCCTCACTAGGCTTCAGTGTCCTACCTTCCAGAAGTCAGTAATTCAGGCGCATAAGTAATAGACCCGATGCTGTAAGTACATTAACCTTCTTTAAGAAGTACAAGGGGAGGAGAGGGCATTCCTCATTAGGAGCAGAAATAAATCTACTAACTTTGTCTTGGTGTTAGGACTTCCTTCTAGACACTATTTCAGAGTTAACTCAGCGCAGCAAAAAGTGTCCTTGTCTCAAATCCTTACCCTGTCACTAATCAGGAGATGATCTCAGGCAAGTCTGTTTCAACACAAATTTTCTTAACAGCAAAATAGAAATATGTGCATATACGTTTGGTGGATGCTGGATGGCTGAGATGGAGTAGGGAAGGTGGCTTCTGCTTGGAAACCATCTTTAATTTCCTTACAGCTCTAAGAGCCTAGGATTCTTACCTAGAAAAAAAGAAAGGATTTTCTTTCCTTGTCCAGTATTTTTATTATGATTTCCATAAACTCCATCTTAGACCAGCATCTGTTTTATTCCTATATTCTAATTTCACTGGGTCTTGGTAGTAAAATGTGGACATTAGCAGTAGCTACTGTATTTTCTCCCAACAGTTTAGTGAGGATACATCAGTAGACCAAAGATGTGAGTTATTTTCTTTGTTATACATCTGAACCAGTCTAAACTGCATTTAGGGACATTATCTCCCTGCAAATGGACCAAATCTGCCCTCAGTTTCTTACTCAAAAATCCTTTGTAATGGCAATTGTCAGTAAATACAATGAAGAACAAAACTGTGTCTAAAGTCACAGCAGTTCATTTGCTTTTTGGTGTTTTTGCCATCGTCTCCATGTTCTTTTACAACAGGCTTTTGTATTTGGATAATTACCTGCAGTTGCTCTACTGAATAGAAAATTGTCACCAAAAAAACACTTTACATGGAAAATGGTAGCAGCAAGGCTAATCTATAGCTGTGGCCTTTCTTAATGAGTGTTGCCGGGAAACTTTTCAGAACCCTGCAGGGAAATGCATGTTTTTGTAAGAAAAAGGTCTCAAGCTGTTAGAACTGATAGAATTTCAGAAATGCCATAAGTTCAGCTTGCAACAGATTTGCAGGTTTTATGAACAGAATGGAAAGCTTCTTTAAGATATTCCTTTGGAATGAAAGTTTATCTAGAATGAAGAACTATCACTTGTAGGGAACTAAAAATAGGTTTGACCCCAAAAGACAGATTGTGTGGCTGATGAATGTTATAGGAGTTGTTTTATAAATAGGCTAATTTCTATATGTTTATTTCATCTATTGCAGAATTGTAGACCCTCAGTAAAATCATTCAAATATTTATTCAAGAGGCCTTTTTGTACTTGTATTCAAGTACCATGTAAAATGAGGAAGCCCTCAAATAATAAACATGTGCATATGTACAAATCCGTGTTTCATGGGGTGGAATTATCTTCCAAGCTATTATGTACAATAATATCTAATATTTGGGCATTCATGGGAAATCTTTGGTTTAGGTTATGCAGCATTTATTTCAGCCAACCAAAATGAAACTTACCAGTGAAGGCCAAAACATTTTTACTCTTTTGAGTAAAGGAAGATTCTCAAATAGTGTATGCTCAAATATAACCAGAATTGGAAGAACTAAAGGTTAGTTGAGAATTTCATGTGTAAATTGGTATTTATTTGTTAATTCTGGAATAAATATAGTATTATAGAATGTTTAATGAAACAATTTAGGTCAAATTAGAAGGTCTATCTTTTTTAACAGATTGTCAGCATTTATAATCTGTGTTGGTATGCCTTGCCTTGAATGCACTCTATATCTCCTATAAAGGCATAGGTATGTTTTTAGGGAAAAAGTAACATAATATGCAACAAAGGAGCAAAAATAGCCAACGCTCTTGTCCTTAAGTCAACACACGTTGCATGGGGTCTTAGAGCAAATTCGGGTTTGCGCTGTAGAACGCAGTACTTTAATTTAGGGTATCTTTGTGGTTCATGGAGATCCTTCCTTAAAGAAACAAGGTAATTTTATGTGCCAGCTTATTCTTGACTCTTCATTTTATTTTATTTTTTTCTAGACATATTTAAATTTTGGGGATCTTAGAAACGGGGAGTCCTCCAGTAGAAAAGATGAGCAGACTTGAAAGCATGTGAAAGGCAAATACTCTTGAGAAGTAATTTTTATTTTTTCTTCCTCCTGTTCCCCTTGGTCTTATTAATATCAGTTCTTTATTTACACAAATGGTTTTCTCAGTGAGTGGCTAGGACCATAGGCGTGTTATATTCTTTTCAATTGCTTCTGTGTTTCCAACAAATCGATCAATTATTGGCAATTTCTCATTTTTTCTCATCAACCTCATATGAAAATTCCAACATTGAGTTTTAAATATCACAGTGCATCTGAGACTTAACACACAGCATTGTCTAAATACAGATGTGAAATTTCCACAAAAGGGAACCACTTTAGATTTGGTTGACTAGCAAGGTTTCTCGAAGAATTATGAATTTATTTATTGAAAAATAAAGGCTAAAATTAGGGTTAATTGTAGGTATCATTCATCTATAGTTTAAAAAATAGCTCTCAGGAGGTATTAAAGAGGCTACAGGCATCACTCTGCTGTGAGTTCCTTCAGTTCCTTGTCTGTGAGGCGAGGGAGTGAAACCACTCTGCCTTTGTGTACTAATACGCTCAGAACATCACTGACATCATGGAATATTCTCCGTCTAGTGCTTTTGTCCATAGGGGGTGCTAATCCTGATTCTCACTCATCTGCTATATTTAAGATATGTAATTGGTTATGCTTCAGAAGAATTTCCAGTTTTTCTTCCAAAGATCATGATGGTGGGAAAGGAGATTGTTGCATGATGACACCAACATGACTTTTGCATTTGACACGAGGAGGTTGGGTGAGTCATGAGTGGAATCACTGTGTCTCTTGAGCAGCATTCACATCTCCTAACAGCACAGTGTCGGACAGAACCCTCTGGAAGCCACAACATCCAGTGGAGACACGTGTCGTATTTGCCTTGTGTGTAAGTCTTGTGTATGTTAAAACTTTATGTTTAGAAATCAAGACTAAATTCAAAAACTATAGCCCTGAAATTCCCAAGTCCATGTTAAAATGCAGGGGGGTCAGTTGTCTGCTTTTTGATTAATTTGAGGAGGCTTCGTGGAAAAGTGAAATTTCAGGCAGATTAAATGCTAAGGGAGATTGATGTGATGTCTCCTAGGAATTCACATAATGTCTTAATGATTAACTTCATCCAAACCCTCACTTTACAAGTGAGGAAACTGAGACATAGATAGCTGATCGTAGCAAATAATTAGCAGCAGAACCAGAACAAAAGCTCAGCTTCCTCCGGTTATTTGATGCTCAGGTGAAGCTGTTCTAGATATCTTCTGTGTAAATAAAACATTCCTCCCACTCCGTATATATCCTTACCTTTCACGGCAGGCATTTTAACTCCAGAGTGAAAACTGGAAAGGCTGCCAGGGCAATGTCCTTGGACACAGAAATGCACTCCTCCATAGGTGGGGCATATGTTTCTATCCTTATTCACTGCTTATCCCCATTTTTTACCAAATCAAAGACAAACACTGTGCCAAAACTATATCTAATTAAAATTTCTTGGAAAAGCCAATTTACAAAGTGAAGAGGAATCTCTCTAGTGAAATTTATTTTACTTGAAGTATAAAAGTTAAGGACAAGTAGGGTGTCTGTGATCCGTAGACTAAGGAGATTTATAACTGGGAACCACCAGGACTATTTCAAGCCCAGCAGGGCTTTGCTTTCATGTGCAAAAAAACTCTCAGTGTGATTAGGCTTAACTTGAACTGCCAGTCTTAAAAATCTATTCTTTCTCACCCTTCTCTGGTTTTATTATTGTGTCTACTTAACTATATCTTTCATCCTTTTTGTTTTCTATTCCTTTTTGTTCTAAGACCATCTATCTCCCTAGACAAGGAGGTCTTCCCCTCTCCCTGCTTTTGGATTTATGCAATAACTTGAGTATTTTACAAAAGCCAGTTAGTGCTGCAGCTGCTGTCTCGTTATCCTGCTTGAACTCCTCCCTGCGTTCTCACTCGAGGTCTTCTTCTCACGGATATGCCTGTTACTGGCCCTCATTGGAACTCACTCCGCACACCAAGCTATCCCATAGGATACAAAATAACAGCAATGAATTGTAGCGAGAGTTCTTTTCAGCATTAGAAAGAAATATCTTTACATAGCTGCTGGAAAAATATCTACTTGTTTCCAAACTAGCTTTCCTACAGTATTCTCTGGGTCTCCTTCATTTTTTTGTACTTTATTGAAGCATTAAATTTCTGGAAAGTCTGAATCATTGTTCAAGAAGCATGGTCCCATTGGTTCTGCTCTTAGTAAGATCACTATCCAAAATATAATTAGCCTTCTTACTCTCTTCTATCTTTCTCCCCCTCGTTCTATCTCTTACTGAAGTCCAGATAATAGCCTTTCAGCAGGAACAAATAAACTGGAACATTGCCTTACACAGTGGTTCCCAACCCTGGCTGCTCATCAGCATCACCCAGAGAGCTTTGTAAGCTGGGAGTCCTGAGACTCAGCCGTGAAATTGACTGAATTAGAAGCTCTGAGGGTTGAGCTCAGGGAAGTAGAGTTGTAAAAAAGTGTCACAAGTGACGCTGAGATGCAGTCAGAATTGAGTCACATGGTCTATAACAGACCTTATAAGGTGACAAGGGTGATTGACATAAGTGGAATAGTCAGTTGTCCACAGAGCAAGATGTAAACATCTTCACACAGCGTCACCCGCCACCCACCCCCACCTCCATAAGAAAACTGCTTAGCGTGACTAAGATTCCTCTCACATTTGATTCTTACAACAACCTGTGGACCTTGTCATTATCCCCTATTTTCCAGATGGAGAAACTGCCTCAGAGTATGTTTTTCTTTTTAAGCAAAACATTTAGAGGTTTAGCAAATCTCTAAATTTGATTAGAATTTAACTTAATTATGAAAGCATCCCTAAATTTAATCTGATTTAGATGAATGTTACCAAATTACATGTTCCAAAAATAAAGAAATAGTTTTGGCCCAACTTTTTAAAAAACCCAAAGTACGACTTCTCTATTCGAATACCTCAAAAACCTGAGGTTATGTGTTGATTTTAAAAATAGAAATTGCTCCTGGTCACTGTCTTTCTTTCTGTTTTCCCTGAATGCTGTCTCCACGTGTGTCCTGAAGCACATTTTCAATTAGCTTAACCCAAATCTATGATGGACTGAGGTAAGCAAATTGCCCTGCCTTTCGGAAATAACCTGTTCCTCCACAGAAGACAAATGACTCCTTCAAGGCAAATGTAGTTTGTTTAGCTCAATCCCTGCTTCATTTAATGGTCTATTATTTACATGCTTAATAACTGAAAAAAATTACAGAAATACTTCAAATTACTTGGATCCTTTCATAAAGTATATTAAGATAAAGGAGAGTTTACAGAAGCTTTCTTATTGTTTTGCTTTTGTTTTGAAAGGGCAGTGCTTTTATGTCAATAACCTTTATTTTTTATACTTTTCTGCTTGATAATTTCAAAAAGAGAGGGAAAAGAAAAGGAAAATATGGTTCATAGCTACTGACGTGAAATGTTTACTGAATAGCTAAAGGTACTAATTAGATATTTCTGTATGTATTATCAAAGGACTGTGTAGGGTGTTAATTGTTTCTTGTTGACAGTAATGGGTAGAAAACAAAATCTGAATGTCTTTGTATGTATGTATGTTTGTTTAGATCAAGGGCACTTATTTTGGTTTTTCAGTGTTTATGTGCACTTTGCAGCAGTGGGGGAACAGTCCAAAGTCTCTGGAAGCATTAGTCAGATACAGATAGAAAAGTCCCCTTGAGGTCCAATGCACATTACTTTCTCTAGAGATCTTGGCACAAAAGGCTAATCTCAGTCTACAAAAGATTTGTTATGACAGATAGAACATAGGGGTCATTTGTATTTGTTGGGTTATTAATCTGTTCACCAGTTTGAATGTTATGTTTTAGTAATACACCCAACAATCTTTTCCTACTAGACTATTTTAAAAAGCCATATTTATATATAAAATATTTAGTTACATATAAAAATATTAATGTGTAAATATAATTAATAAAATTGATATATCAAATAAAACACTACTTTTATGTAGAAGCCACTTGAGGCTTAAAAATATTTATTGCAATAATAAGCTAAATGTTATTTTAAAAAAATGGAAAATTGATTTTAGTTCCATTTAATTTTCAGTGAGATTTAAATTCAGCAATTTTTAACGAGGTTTGGGACTCATGTCATCCTGGCATCGGCATCTGATGTTTACGGTCTGGCCCTGGGCAGGAAATCCAGTGGCCACGTAGCCATCGGTCAGTCAGTTTGACAGCTGTAAAATCTTAAGTGCAGCCCTGAAAATCATGGCATGAGGGTAATAATGTTACTTTTGTGTAATGGTTGATTCATCAGTAAATAAATTTTGATTCACTATAGTTGTGTGCTTCTGATTTATATTAAAATACTCATGAATGTAATATATTTATTTGCAAACCAGAAAGCATACTCAACTGAAAAATACTTTTATTTGCTATTAGTAAAATATGAAGATTTGAAGATTCCTTTTTTTTCCCTGACTGACCTTGGAAAGCATTTAGAATGTTTTTTAGAGTTATGTGTGGTTGTATTATTTTTTCAACTTTATGAATCTTGTTAAAAATAATAATCAGACAATAAGGATTTGATCAGTCTAGTGATAGTATTTGGATATGTAACTATGGAGATTGGTTATATAATTTTTCCAATATGTTTTTTATAATGTACGATCATAATTTTTTATAAGTTTTTATAACGTGTGATTCTAACGTTAAAATCCAAGTTCATAATAGAATTATTTGAAAGCTAAAGAATGACTCTATCTCGTTTTCTTCAGTATTATTGCCTGAGTACTCTCAAAGAGCCTGCTTCCTTTTGGATAGATAGGACGTCAAAATCAGGTCCAATGTATTACGTTGAACAGTTATGACATTGTATCCAGCTGGATTTATTGCTGTTCCTCCTAGACTTCTCTCTGAGCAATCACTGTTGGGACAGAATGACCCACTAACATTTGAAGGTAGCCGGGGCACTGATTGCTTTCAGGCTTCCAGGGATCATGGGCGTCCACAGACGAGTGTTGACACGTCCTGTCCTGGGGGCCTGTGCCCTTTATTCCTCAGAACAAGATCCCTTGTTCTCAGCTTGGAAGCAGTTCTTTGGAGAGAAACTTCATATTGATTTTTTGAGCAATCAATACAGTGATTTCACTTTGCTCTTCTGTCATGCGAGATTTCTCTCTGTTCGTAAGAGAAAAGCCTCTTTTCACCTTAACTTTAGCCCTACTTTCCCTGTGTGGCCCACTTCTAAAATGGGCTGGCAGGGGCTGGGGGTGGGCTGGTTACAGAGCCCTTCACAGAGAGTGAAGGGCTGACGTGAGGAGGATGTCACTGAAGCTCTCTGGCCTTGACATTTTCCCGTCTAAAACGAGATGAACAGAAGATTGTGGAGGATGGTTTTGGTTCACATATTTCACATGCGCAGCTCGGTGTATGCCTACTACTTATAATCGTCATCATAACAAGTATTGTTATTATCCCCAACACTTACTGAGCGTTTACTTTCTGTGTCACATGATACTAAGCATTTCATATAAATTTCATTTACTCCTCAGACACTCCATTAAAATAGGTTCTTTTAGGGCTGGCCCCGTGGCTTAGCGGTTAAGTGCGCTCACTCTGCTACTGGCGGCCCGGGTTCGGATCCCGGGCGCGCACCGAGGCACCGCTTGTCCAGCCATGTTGAGGCCGCGTGCCACATAACAGCAGCTAGAAGGATGTGCAACTATGACATACAACTAACTACTGGGGCTTTGGGGAATAAAAGGAGGAGGATTGGCAGTAGATGTTAGCTCAGAGCCGGTCTTCCTAAGCAAAAAAAAAAAAAGTTCTTTTATTTTCCCCAAGTTAGAAATGAGAAGGCTGAAAACTACAAATATTAAATATCTTGCCCAAGTCACAGCTGGTACAAGGCAGAACCAAGCCCTGAACTTACGTCTGCCTAATAGCAGAGAGAATATTCTTAGCTACAACAGAATACAGGGGTGTTTATTAGAATATAAAGAAAAATGAGGTGTTAAACATTGTCTTCATTGAATATAGGTATTCCTTTAGATTTCATTTGCAGAGGATAAATATTAAAAATCTTGATCATTTAAAAATGTTTTAAATGTAAAAAATTCATCTTAAAGTGATAGTTTCTCCTATAATTTGAACTAAGCTGAAATGTACATTTTGACAAAGTAGTTTATGCTTATAATTGTTCATTCAAAATTAGTTATATTTCAAGTGGTTCTCCTTAATCAGAATTTCAATGGCATAAATGTGTATCTATCAAATAATTTTTGTATTTTAGTTAGCATTAGACTTCATATTTCTAAGAGTCAGTACTAGCACTAAATCATTTACATTTCATACCAAATCAAGGAATATTATGACTGATGTGCCCATAGAAATAATCAGTTTGTAGTATCATATGATTATACAAGTAAGAACTAAAAAGTGGTCCAAGAAGTAAAATTTATATTACTGTAATGTTTCATTTGGTTAGTATATCATAATCTCGGTACTTTAGGTTTATTAAACAGGACTGCGTGTATAATAACTTCCTTTTGAACTTTAAAAACAAAGTGCTGTAGAAGCTACATTACACTTCACTGCCCTACAGAATCCTTCTTTCACCAAATATGAGAAACAACACGTGTAGTGTTACACTAGTAAAGACTGTAAAATTAAAGATTTGAGAGCAATTTTGTTAATTAAGGGACAGTTTCCTATAGCACAAAGGTATAAAGTGCAGTGTTTCTCGTTTTACACCTTTTTGGCTCATCAGAGTTGCATGTGTGGTTATGGCTATTTGGGGAGTTTGTGGTGGGTTCGTTAACTTAATGAGCCTGGGTCCTCCACTATGGCTGGCATTTTGATATTAGACTTCCAGCCGTGAATTCTTGTCAAAGATGGGTTTTAGGTCACCAGGCTTTCCGTGATTAGAGCTTTTGGTACATAATGTCAAGTACGTTCATCAGGTAAATGAATTAATTGAAAATGAGCATACTCTTGGTAACACAGCAACCAGAAGAAAGGCTGTCACAGACAGAAGTCTGGAGATTTCAAATATTTCCTCTACTCTTTGTTGACATCAGCCTTATTTGGCCAGTGTCTCTCACGTGAAATTTAGAGCACTTCATTTCAATAGTCGGCTTGTGGGTATGATTAAAATGAAATTCTAAACATTTTCAACAATAAGATGTGCCCATCTATAAGACTTCATTATTGAGAAAAGAAAATAAGACTGCATACAATTTTGAAAGGACCTTTAAGAGTAATCAAATTGTTCTTTTAAGGGAAATAGAGCAGATTATATACATTTTACTGAGGAGGAAATTGAAGCATGTAGAGACTGAGGAAAACCCCCAATCCATTAGTTGATTTAATTGAGTCAATCAAATTTTAGTAACAATTTGAACTCTAAGCCATAATTGTATTGCAAATCACAGGGGGAGAAGGGCTGGGATCTCAAAGTCCGCTCCCTGCCCCCCTGTTTGGGTAAGAATGCCACATCCTTAGGGTCATTTGATAAGTACACAGACTAAGTCAGTGATATGTATAAATTTAAGTTGATTTTCTATTTTTTTGTTTTTACACTGTTTTTACAGTATATGTGACTAATAATATTTTAAAATGAAAAAATTTACATGTTTTTCAGGCAATCCATTAAATAGGTAGCATGACAATTTTCTCTTCATTGGTTTTAGATCAGTTGACAATGTTCTCCTTCAAATGACCAGTTACCATAAATGTATACATAATTTGCAATACGTTGAGAAAGCTACAAATTGTGTCATTAATGGGAGAATTCTCCAGCATTGGTTCAGTAAAAACTAGAGGACCATCCTTTACCCATTGGAGCGATTAAAGTGAGAATATGTAAATATGAAGTAAAACTGAATAATAAGGAAAAGGGGATCACAGTTAATGTGGTCTTTATATTGGGCTACCACAGGTTGAGGGAGTCAGGGGGACTGGTGGGCAGAGGACCAGATGGTCATATGTAAAGTATTTTTAAGGTTCTCTCTTTTGTGTTGGGTGGCTGGGTCATGGGTACATGTTACGTTATTAATACATCAATGAATGGATGGGTCAATGAATGAAAAAAGAGAGCTATGTGTAGGTCAGTGATGAGTCTGTTACATAGTTCGTGAAGTTTCCTAATAATCCAATACTGAATCCAAACAAAGCCCAACTCTTGATCTAACAGGAGTTAAGATCAATCCGATACTGTATACCTGAGGCCCAAAAAAATAAAATAAAATTTTTAAAAATGCGTTTATCCAGATCCTTTTTCTGTTTGCAAATAATATTTGGGGTAATGTGTAAATCAACAAGAAAGCATCCAACTTCCCCTAATTATGTAGCATTTTATTCTGAATTTTAGTTTTCTATTTAAAGCCAAAACATCATGTAAAACATATTATCAAACTTGTTTCAAGTCAGAAATGTAAACACTTCTCCCCCCTCTCTCTCCCCAGACCCCCCAGCTTGCTCATGTTCTTTGTCTCACTTGCACTTGAAAGCACGTACAAACACACACACACAAACACACATCCTTCCAATAACAGGATGAAATATTTTAATTAAGATTTTGGATTAATCAGAAAGACTTTTTGTTTCAGCCTTATTTGGTTTTTGCTTTCTTAAATTTAACAGTTTGTTCCTGACTTAGTAAGCATAGAATATTAAGAACATCTGACTCCTTCCTTGGTTTTAACAAAATCGCAGTGTGCAAAGGCATCATTTCTTATTGTTACATGTACCACACATCTCCACTTATCTGAAAGGTAAAAAGTAGCTCACCAAGAAAATGCCAAACAAATTAAGAACAACAATAATTAAGAATAGAACAGAAGTGAAGAAAAAAATGGTGTAAAACAGAAAAGCAAACATGCAGGCATGAGCACGAATGTGCACGCGAGCGCGCACACACACACACACACACACACACAAAGCCTGGCCAACAGGCAGGTGTAGCAAAACTTGGTCCAAGTGGTTGTAGGAAATCCCGTCTGAATTGGGAATATGTCCTGAGATTTATTGTGGTAGCTCCTTTCTTTCAGATGCTAGGGGTGCAGAGACAAAGGGGATTCAGTCTCTGCCCAGGAGGACCCAGGCAGGTCAGCAGATAATTAAGACACTGTGGTTGTTGTCCAGCTCAAGAGAGAAGGCGGGAAGTAAATCTGCACAGCAAAAGTGAGAATAGGGAAAGCTCCACGGAGGACATAGCATTGGAAAAGGAGTATAAAGAGGAATTTTCCCAACAAGAGAGACAGAACAGGGTAGACAAAAACTAGCATTGCAGTGCAGTTACCACACAGCATGGATGGAAGGAAGGAGCGAGCTGGAGCTAGATGGAGATGGCCTGGTAAAGATGTTGGAGGAGAATGCACTTCAGACAAAGCCGGCTACAGGGTGTGGGGTGAATTAGAATAAGGAGAGACTAGAAACGGGGAAGCAGGCGCAAGTCTACTACAGCAGACAGGTAAGAGCGGGCCCACGAGCAGAGCAGCCGTAATGGGGCTGGTGACTTTGGGGGGCAGAGGAAGAGAAAAGATTTGAGACCAGCGCCCTCACTTGTTCCCCTGTGTCTAGTATGATCTGGGCCCACAATAAATAATTTTTGCGTCATTCTACAAGTCCGTGGTTTCCCCTCTATTTTATATTCTAACTATTTGCTTTATTACCATTTTAAAAATAATTATTTTCCGTAAAAATCCACTACGGTGAGTGTTAGGTCTAGTTGGGTTCTGTCAATGGACATTTATGTTTGCCTACGGGAATGTGTGTAAATTCAGTTTATCACATTCAGTTCTCTGAAAAGAGCAAGAGGCCACTTAGAATAGCGATTTTATTAACTACATACAGCATGGTAAAAAACAAAGGTAAATGCATGCAATCTAGAAAAATGGAAAATTTAATTCCATCAGATTATATTATAAACCTGGAACTCCTTTGTGTTGGCTGTTTGTAGTACTCAAAAATCGGTAAACTCGTGTCAGCACTTAGGACTGGTGTGTGGAAGATAGAAGGAAGCCATGAACCGGGGTCAGGAACCATAGGAATTAAAAGCACTTCCTTCGCTTGGTTTTGGTCATTTTTTTGTAGTCCATTTTGGGAATTTTTACATGCCATACACTTAAAAATAATGTGGCGGCCTGCAAGTTTCTTTGTGTGACTCTATGAAACCACTAATGCTGAGGAAAACGACAAGACGACCTCGAGTCCTTGAGGAAGCTTTACCCAGACTTCAGACGCAGCGTGGTTCTGCTGCTGGTGGAGGAGAGGGTCTGCGGTCTGTTGAACTTTATCTCCATATGGACTACAATCGTGGAAAACCACCTGTCGCTGGGGGTAAATTCTCATCACCAGCCGCCTAACATAGGAGGTGATGCGTTGAATTGGAATTAAAAGGACAGTTCGGGAAGCTAAGCTGTATATATGGGGCATGGTGGTGGATGTTTTCAGGAGGTGGGGTAGGAATGTGAAGAGAGACAACCTGGGTCATCAAATCTCTATTTAAACCTAAAAGAAGCTGAAATGGGCATTTTGAGCAAAACAAGGTGTGAAAGAGATGAAAGGATGATCCATATGCTGAAGTTTTCACAGTTCCTAGATGCACTTTAAAATGTCTGAGAAGAAAAAAACAAAAATCAATGTTTGCTATGCTGGTACACAAATCTTTCACCTCAGGGAAAACTCTCTGGCTTCTAAGCCAAACCAATTTTGTGAGTTTTACCCTTCAATCCCCAGGTCACACACAGCTAAACATTTTTACCTGACTTGCAGTGTTCATGCCATGAAGCAAAGAACTTGAGAGTTCATTACAGAAGCAGCGTGCCTGTGGTGTGGGGGATACACACGTGCTGAGAAAGAGCTTGTCTTTCATGTTTCGGTTGCATTATTTTTTTATTTTAGCCAAATAGAAAATTAAATCCAGTTGGACAGATGAGGCTGCACTCTGAAAGAAGTCCATCAGGCCACAGAAAGGTGCTTAAGATCCTTCTTACATCCTCTGTTTGCATCTGCTTCTCACTGAAGGAGGGTCTGGACAGAGCAGCAATGAAACAGCGGGACCCTTGGCCACGGAATGAAACCAAGTCTTAGAAATGTGCCATGTGCTGTTACTGCCTCCATCCCCCCTCACCCCGTTTACAGTCTTCATCGGTGGACTCCATAATTACCTGTGACCCAGTCCTCAATGGTTTGGAGGAGAGTTGTTTTTAATGACAGGGAAAGATAGAGGAAAAATATTTAAATTGAACGCTTGGGGGTTTCATGGACTTACTGAGAGTGTGTCCTGTGCTCCTAGTAAGCTTCCCAGTTCTTCGAGGCAGGACTGGGATGCCAAGAGATTTTGAGATCTAACTAGTGCTGCCACTTCCCAGAATTTCACAGACGTCTGTGTTGCGTAGGTTGACGTCCTTGGGCAAAACCTCAACAGTGCTGCGGAGCTTGAGTTGTCCTTTCCTTACAGTTTCCTCTCCAATCTCTACTTCCACTGAAATTTTTTAGGAAAAAATGCTCATGAGTCTAAGATTTGTGTTTTTTAAAAAGTGAAGAAAAAATAGGAAGGGAAGGAGAGAAGGAGGAAGAAATATCACTGTATTGGTCATTATAATTCCTCACTGACCTAGAATTCCTAACTATAGTCTCTATGTAAGGCATTTTCCAGACTTCACTTTTTTGGGGGCAGGGAGGGCAATAACTGAGGGTATGTTCTGCATGATCTAGATGCCACTGTGAAACATACTCAGAAAGTCTTTTCCTATAAAATACATGAAATGATCCATTCCTGCATGACTTTTTGATATATTTTGGTTAAAGAAGACCCTTGAGATAAAAATGATAACTATATGTCAAATAATACACAGGGCTAGGTATAATTCTACAAAATTCAGCAGACCTGCAGATATTTTCTCAGTACATGCATTTATATGAAAATATTTATGGTGACCTCTGAGTATTTTGAGGTTAATGGAATGATTTCTCCTGAGTTTCAAGGGCCGGTACTTTCTGGAGGAAAGGAGAATCCATCAAAAAATAGGAAAAACGTTATATTCAAACAGGTTTGCTATAAGGTTTCTCTTTCATTTTACAAATCCAAGTAAGTCCTAGCCATTCTTCCTTTTAACTTAAATTGCAGCATCCCCATGGTAATTAAGCATTAATTGTGGTTCTTTGTGTGGTGTTAAATGGTATTAAATAATAAAATTTTCACTTCATTCAAATTTGACATAAACACTGGGTTTTCCCATAAGGTAAAACATGCAGACAGGACTGTAGAAAAAATCACTATGAATTACAGAGAGGATTCTCCTGGATTTCTATAGCATCTGGTATTTACCCTATTCCTATGAAATATCTTCATTTATGCTTAGGAAGAAAGAGTGGACACCATCAGAAAGAGGAAAATTGGAACCATTTTAATCACATTCACAAATGACACTAAATATCTAGATATTAACTAAGGGCCGAATGGAAGAGAAGAAATTAAAATAATCAATCTCATCAATTTAGACTGTGGTCAGGGGCCATTCAAATGAGTTTTTGAAAAATAAGCAAATAAACAACTTCTCAAGGATAAGTTATTCCAAATCTGAATCAATCTAGAATAAAACATCCCCCAGGGCAGGTGGGGAGGAGGGAAGCCCCTGTAAGAAAAAGATGCTCAAATTCCTGTCCAAGTTTTGCTTTTAAATAAACATGTATAATATTCTGGGAAGGGCTTCTGGTTTTAACCCTTCTCCTTCTAGGGCCCTTTCCAAGGTCTTTTCATCAGCCACCAGTGGAGGATCTGGGGGTTTTTCTGAGGATGAATAAATTGACAAGATGCAGATGGTGTGAAATGAGCTCACCTCCGGCTTTTGCCTGGTACCTCATCAGCTTGAGGACCTTCTGGCCTTATGGAGCCAACTTGTTTGTAGGTTGCTTTAAGAATATAAAATCATTCCTACTGTCTTAAACCTCTGCTCCATCCATTCACCTAAAAATGGATTTTTGGAACACTATTCTACACCAGTCACCTCCGTTCCTTTCGTGGTCAGAATGGCCCATTGTCCCGCGTTTTGTGTGTATCCAGCATAAACACCTTTGATACACTGCTGAGTACCGGACGCCAGATTATGTGAAGTGGTCACGGAGCTGGCACAGCTCAAGGAGGAGCTGTGGATTTGTAGGGTAAGCGTTTCCAAAGACTTCAAAGGGTTTTGCAGCTGTCATCTCATAAATTGCCACAATCTCAGCTTTAAGGTAGCGTCATTAGCCGCAGTTTAGACTTGTGATCTGCTACTAATGATTTCCATAGAGCTAATGTTCCTCTCACCCCCAATCACCATCATCATCATCATCATCATCATCATCATCATTAGGAAACAGAAGAAATGGTGGTGAAGAACACCACCCAGGAGTAGGGCTCCCTGGCTGCACAAGTTGCTCTAAGACCTTAGGAAGATTATTTGGTCACTCTTGCTTTAGTTTCAGAATCTGGAAATGGAGGCAATAATAACACCCAAATATTAAATGAAATAATACCAGTGATGTGCTTAGAACAGTATCTGCATAAGTCAAAAACTTGATGGATGTTAACTATTACGGTTATTGCTCTTTAATTATTGCATCATACACCAAGAATAACGTTCTATCCTGGGAGACAGTTGTGCTACTTTATACTAATATCCTCCTTTGCACACAAAGTGTCTTTTTTCTTACTGATGCTTGATGAACATGTTTTTGAGGGAAAAATAAGATGTTTCTTCAAAGAGTAGAGTTTTGAGATACAAAATTCACAACTGCTTTCACAGAATCCCAATGTCAGGGCACCATAGAGACACAGTGAAAAAAATGGCTCATCTTTAGCATTTTCTATACAATGTGGCATCCTGGAAAAACAGTTTTAATCTATTCACGCTACAGTAAAAGTATTCATGCATTATGACCAGTTGCTTTTATGAGAAAGCAAGAAACGCTTTGCTGTAATTTTTCCTCATTTCATCAAAGCATTAAAAAGAAAGGTTAATCATCACAGATTTTAATTTCGTGAACTCTGATAAATTCTTTATGATGCATAGCCGTGGTATATTAGTGACGAATTGATTTGTATAACAATTGAGATATTGGAATTCCCCTATTATCTCATAAATTATTTTCTGCCTATTGTTTACGTCACCTTGTACCTCTCTTCACCTTGCCCAATCTGTTTTTTGCTGAATAACACTGATAACTAATCATAAGCATAAATTCATATTCGACAAATTCTATGTTAACCCTGCTGCGTCTGTAACTCTTTTGGACTTAAGACACGACAACCAGGGTTACAAAAAATGCCTAAACATGTATTCGTTATCTGCTCTAAGAACCAGATCAGTGTCCTGGGGAAGAGCCTGGGTTCCAGGTTCAACTCCCTACGTCTTGTCTCTCCTAGTCTATCTGATTTGGCCTCAGTTTCCTCTTCTGTAAAATGGGAGTAATAATATTGTCTGTCGTGGAGGGTTATTTGAGGATTAAAGATAATAAAAGGTAGACAAAATACTTAACCATCCCTGCCCTAGAGAAAAGTGCTCACGATATTTAAACTGTCATTAACATCACATTTAGTTATGAGCCAGAAATAAGAAACTTCGTGGAAATCTTGGAAAAGGAAATGAAAACTTTTTTAATGTTCTGGTATTCACATTCCTATAGCAGGAATTGTATCCCAAGAGTTCACTTCTCGCTTCTCTTCCTTTTTTCCTCCATACCTCCCATGGCACTTTAAATATATTTATTTACCTAGCTGTTTCTTAAATAATGCTTTCTTGCCTACATTTAAAAATTGACTCTATCTGATTCTAATCTATCAGATATTAATTATATATATATTTTTGTACATCCCAGAGGGACTAATTTTGAATTTTTTCAGAAATATGCTTCATCCTGATATTACCGATTTCAGGGTTAATACCTGATGGCCTAACCAATTCGGTTAAAATGTGGACTTCTTTTGGCCAAATGGTAAACCCTTGATGTCTATAGAAGCCAGCCTTTTCAGGAGAGATGCTAACTTCTTCCTTTACCTGGAAAATCAGAAGGGAGCCACTGGGAGAATGGGAAGAACCCGTTCGCTTGCATGAGACTGAAATGACCTTCGTGTGTCGTCTTTTTACGCTGGGCAGTAAACACTCCCTCTTTGTATCTCATCTCTCCAACTAAACCTCCAAGGAGGAAAAAAATATGTTAGAGAAAAGCCTCTGCTGCTTTCAGCTGCAGTAGTCCTCGGTTTCGACGGTTGTGGGGCATCTGTGCTCCTGGTTCCTGGCGGGGTCCCCAGTGATGGACAGGAGATGCATTCCTCAGAGGAGAGCTGACCGCCAGAGCAAGGAGGAAGGGCGAGACAGTGACTTCTAAAAATATATGTTCCTGGGTTTCACTTTTGCTCTCTATTCTGCTGTATGCAGAAGAATATTCTTTACTAGAAGACCAAGGCCAGATCACCTGCAGATCTCAATGGACAAAACACAAAACATTTCACGTTTGTAGCTGACAAATCTTAAAGCTTTCCCTGACCTCACCAGGGAGAACTGACCCGTCTCCCATTGTTCCCCCCACCCATTGTGGAACCCATGTCACTGCAGAACACGTGTTTGTTTCTAGTCTCTGCCTTCCTGAGAGTCAAGACTATACTATGCCTAAATTTAAGGACTCTGGCCTCCGACTGCCTGGTTCAAATCCTGGCTCCATCACTTCTTAGCTCCGTGGCCTCAGGCAAGTGTTTTAACCTCTCTGTGCCCCAGTTACCTTATCTATACAGTGGGAATAATAATAATATCTACCTCATATTAATGTTGTGAAGATTAAATGCATTAATGTGTGTGAAGCACTTCAGAGAGAGCCTGGCGCACAGTCTGTGCCAACCCAGCATTTGCTTTACTTTCTTGGGGGAGGGGAACAGGTTTTAATCATCTCTCTAATTCAGGAACCCAGCAGAATGACTGGAACATGAGTGTCTAACCTAGTTCTCAAAGACAAAGCTATCCATTAGCTCTAAGTGGCAAACACCCCAGGCAGGCTTCAATGGCAAAAAAAATTGCATGTTTCTGTAACTACAAAAAAACAAAATGTATAAGAAACATAATAGGAAGAAAAGCCAAGTTCTCTGTAACAGGAAACAGAATCTCAGTGGGATCTCCTTTCTGTCAAACTAAAATTTCCTAGTAACCAGTCTTTCAGCATCCCCTCCTGAAATACAGCAGAAGGCCAATTAATTAGTATGAAATCTTAGTCAAAATGACAATGCTACCTGGAGAACTAAGCAATTCAGTCAGCCTCGCAGCATTTAATTAAGCCACAGACCAAGGCACAACGTTCTTTGGTAATTCAGAGCATCCATTTCCACTGGAGCGTGTGTTCTGCTCCGGGCCTTCTGTGTGGCTGCTTTTCTGCTGGACGAATGTGTTCTGAAATGGAGAGGAAAACAGCATGCTCTGCCTACACAGTGGGTCCGACGGGGATGCACTACCAGGTTCTTGCACGTATCTGTTAGGGAATTTGAGCCTATGTCCAGACACAAAGACTGATTCATAGAACGTTAGCAGGTCTACTCACTTTCCAGGAAACATTCGACAGAACAAGTGGGAAACTAGAGGAAGGATGCTTTTGGTGGTATGGGAGAGCCTTAAACAATTGGGCACCCCATATGAAAGTTGTGCTGCTCGTGGCAACCTCGCAGAGAAGAGCTACAGCCCAGGGGAGAGTGGCTGTCCCTCTCTGCAGAACCCAGGGGCCTGGCGCAGGTGGGCGGGAGCGTGGGAGCCACTGTGGAGCGTCCAGCCTGTCTGCGCTGCCGCACCGCAGCCTGCACTGCTGTGGGTTCTCCCAAAGACGAATCCCCCGTGGCACTGCCAGAGCCGCACTGGATTAGAGCCCAGCCTGTCCTGCTAAGGTCCAGGAAGGGTTAGATAAGTGAGGCCATTGACAAGGGCTCATTTTGGGAGAATCTACTCTTTTAACCAAATACAAAAGCCTTACTCTGTGCTGGGTACCAACTGAAACTACATGATGGATAGCTATGACCAGGACTGAAAATTATTAACTTTAGCATGGCGTGTCATATCCCTGGAGAAACAAGTCAGTTCCCTGGTCACCAGGCTGAGCTAGCTTCCTTAAGGATTTGTTGGCATCCTACTTTGGACGTGTTCATGGGAAGGGGCAGAGCATCAGAGGGGATCTCTCATCGTCCACTGACTGGTGCACAAGGCTCACAAGGAGAAAAGCGTGGCTCACACTGTGTTCCCATCCAAGGGCCCCCCTTGTGCCCGGAGATCAAGTGGAAAGCTGTTCTCCCTCTCCAGTCCCCCAGGGCTCTTGCTCCACCTCCCACCCAGTTTTCTCAAGAGAAAGGGCACCAAGTGAGAATTGTTTGGCAAAGGGGATGACTATCAGGATGGGAGCATCTCATATGAAAAGCTGCTTACATGGAAACCCACCCACTGTTTTGAGAAGACTTAAGATGCTTGATATTTATTCCCAGAGCCACATGATGAGATAGGCTTTGTGAGAGTAAAAGGATGATAGAGACCAAAATAAAAGAGCAATAAAAAATGCCCCAACCAATATATATCCACAAGTTCACAAAAACTAAATTAGAAAAGCAAATTTAATGAAGGCAGTGAAGAGTCTGAGTACCTTTTATAAAAAGTGAATTGAAATGCACTTAGGCAAGCCCATCGTAGTAATATGAGTCTTTAGAATTTGATTTTCAAAAAATCTCAATTTCTAAAAGTACTTAAGGGTCTTAAGTACAGTTACGATAAAGAGTTTGTCATTTTTTTTTTTTTCTCATAGACGACAGGTGAGAGAGTGGAAAATATGTAAAAGGATTAATAATGGGGTTATTGAGGTTTAAACTGACCAGTATTTATTGGGTGACCATAAGCTTCGTAGAACTAAATCTGACCCTGTGGGGTGGAGATTAGCAAGTGAGATGGTTATATTCGTATTTCTCAATCACTAGGTTAGGGACTATGGAACAGAGATAAAAACTAGCAGAGCACAATTCCTGCCCTTACATAGCTTGAAATATAGAAGCGAAGTCATCTTACCATTCAGAGCATTTGATAACATGCATGAGAGCTGTGCAGTTCGGGAAAGATTCTATGACAGTGCAGGGAGGGACTAGGTGTGGATCAAGGGCGTTTGAGCAATGGAGAAAGGGTGGATGGACAATAAATGGACAGAGATGGACCACGGAGGAGGCAAAGGTGCACAGGAGAAAAATCAGGCAAGAACTGAGCGATTGTGGACAGGAGTGGAACAAAGGGAGCAAGGCTGGGAAAATAATGGAACTCCGTTCTCTAGGAAATTGCCAAGGGGATCGGGAGATATATTAAAAGATATTTGTTTTTGCTTTTGTTTTGTAACAGGGTAGTGACACAATTAGAAAATGCTTTGAGCCAGAGATTAGATTGTAATAAAAGTCAAGTAAGACTGATATACCACGATGCCCCAGAGAGCAGCCCAGCCCAGGGGCCTGCAGACAATTTCAGGCTTCACCCTTTTGCTCTGGGGTTGGAGAGGGAGCACTCTGCCCGCAGCTGGTTGTATAACTTGCTGTGTTTTCTGGTGAGGTCCTCCCACTCTTGGTCAAGCGGGAGGCTGGGCTTCTCCATCCTACCAGGGAAGAGCTCTTGGAGAAGATGGACGTTGTTTTGGTTTCTTGTGTTGGAGTGGCCGTGTGAATTTGGGCAAGTTACCTGACCCCTTCATACCTCAGTTTTCTTCTCTCGTGAAGAAGGCTTAGCACGTTGGTTGGCATATGGTAAAAGGCAGTAGCTAGTAGCTCCGTTTATGAATAGGAAATTATAAACAGTAAGTTCACTATGGGTTTGTGAATATTATCTTCAGTAAACTAACATGTACTCTACTCCACTTGATACGCAACCTAAGAGATTTGCAGATAGCCTAAAGAAGTCTCAGCACATGTGGGTAAGTGCTAACATTTTGAACCGTGGCATTGCTAGGCCAGCAAAGCACGCTCAGCAGGGTGATGTCAACGGACAGGCTGAGCATTGCACATATTTCCCCGTTGGAATGCAGCAGCATGAGACACGTACTATAGTCTGTAAGCCCATCTCTGAAAAGGGGAAACACAACGGTGACTCATGGCCTGCTTATTCCACAAAAGGAGCTCTGGAAAGATGCCACTTTCTTTTACCCAAAATTACTTTTGCTACCATCGTATGTAGGTGAGAAAGAAGCTCTAATCCCCATTGTTCTGAAGATTTATATTCGGAGGCTTGTCAGAAGCAGAGTGGAACTGAATGTCCGTCACCATTCATCTCACGTGGCAGTGCTGGCCTGAAGCAGAGGCCCGAGATTTTCCTTGCGGCCCCTCACCCTCCTGCCCACCTTTCATTCCTTCTCTCTGGCACACCGCCTTTAGTGTACACTCTGCACATAGTCATCATGTTTTTTCTACTACATT
Source organism: Ceratotherium simum simum (assembly GCF_057802395.1). Lineage (NCBI taxonomy): Eukaryota > Metazoa > Chordata > Mammalia > Perissodactyla > Rhinocerotidae > Ceratotherium > Ceratotherium simum. The sequence goes on from NC_141912.1 coordinate 63,161,972, forward strand.
TGTAGTCTAGCTTTCCTCTGGACTCTGTCGGGCAATGAAAATAATTGATCCTGGTTGTGCTCTTAGGAAAGGTCAGAGAATAGAATCATATCAGCTCACCTGGTCTGCTTGACTACCAGCATTGTGATTCCTACACTGGAGTTTGAGAGGGCTGCAAACTGTCAGAGTTAAGACTGAAAGCTTGGCCAGGCACTCACCAAGGACCCAATAGGCATCGCATAAATTGGGCAAGGAGCCCTGGTTATTGCTTTTCGACATCTGGCCTTTCCCTGAATCTTTCTAAAAGGAATAGAAATGCAAATGGAAGCAGTACTTTCTCTGACATTGTGTATCTTGTTCTCAAAAATAACTTGGGGTTATTTAGATTTATATGAACAGTGGACTTAACCTAACAATTGACTGCAGGGGCTTCCTGAAAATCTAGTCACAAGAAATTGCAGAGACAAAGCATTTAGAATACAGTTATTCATTGAAAATGAAAAAATGATTAAAGTTGACAATAAAACAAACCCACATAACACCTTTGGGGAGTAGCAAGACGCTCAAAGAAAGCTTTAGAATTTACGAGTTCTTGCTCTTGGTTTGTTTGCCCAAGAAGCATAAATGTTTAAATAATCCATAGGGATTGAGATAGTGGTACTATTTCCCAACACTAAGAAGTTTAAAGAGAGAAATTCTGCCAAAGGAAACAGAAATGACTTTGCTTCCATACCCTGAGCGGTCAGAAAAGAGCATAAGCTAGCCCTTGAGCCTGCCTCATAATAAATTCATGGGTAATTTAGTCTGCTTACTGCTGTCGCCACACACCTGCCTGTGCAACAGCCACACAGTCACCCCTACGGATCTTCCTCGACTTATGATGGGGTTCCATCTGGATAAACCCATTGTAAGTAGAAAATATCATAGTCAAAAATGTACTTGACCTATCAAACGTCATAGCTTAGCCTAGCCTACCTCAAATGTGCTCAGAGCACTTACATTAGCCTACAGTTGAGCAGAATCATCTAACACAAGGCTTATTTTATAATAAAGTGTTGAATATCTCATGTAGTGAGATACTGTACTGAATCGGGTACTGAAAGTGAAGAACAGAATGGTTGTGTGGGTACAGAATGGTCATAAGTGTAGTGGTTGTTCACCCTCGTGATCCTGGGGCTGACCAGAGCTACTGGCTGAGGATCGTCCGCATATCACAAGCCTGGGACAAGGTCAAAAGTCAAAATTCGAAGTATGGTTTCTACTGAACACATATCGCTTTCGCACCATCGTAAAGCCGAAAAATCCGAAGTGAAACTATCATAAATTGAGGATCATCTGTATTTCCAAACCATCCTCTACCCCATTCACATACTGATCTTAAAACAGCGCTTTTGTGAGGGTCTCCTACTCAAGAGCTACTTGCAGCAGCGGTTCAAGCCTCTACCTGAACTTGAGTTTCTGCTTCATCTCTCCACACCCTACCCCCATCCAGGCTTCGTGCAGACTCCCCCTACACAGACCTCCGTGTGGATCTGGCCTCTCTTCCTAGCCGGTACCTCCAGGCAGATGCCAGCCTAGTTCTACCACCAACGGCGTCTACCCAGGGTTAGGTAAAGTGAGGGCTGTAGTCAAACGTTTCCTGCTTATAGGAGCCCCTGGCCTTGCGCCTCTGCCTCCCCATGTGCATTCTGCCCAGAGGTGGTTTCTCCCCCTGAAGCCTGGGCCTCCCTGTGGCCTTGGCCCCTCTGTGCTCTGCTCCCACTTCTACAAAACAGGCCGCTGGAAGAAACAAGGATAGACAAAGAAGAAATGATTTGCCTAGGGAAAGGCTGGCATTGGCCAACTTTTCCTGACAGTCCTCATTCTTAATCATTCTTTTATTTATTTTTTTTTCTGGTTCTAGACAACTTTCAGAAACATATACTTCATTTCTATGTTCTCTATACTTCTATAGTTTTCATTTCATTCCTTGTGTTGTCCCATCTCTCTTTAACATTAGCTTCATGTCTCTCTACCTCATGGGGTTTGCCCCGTTCTTCCCTTCCCTTGATCCTCCGCTTGAGTACTCTCCTCTCCTACCTACTTCCTCCCCCATTAACTCTGGAGCCTCCTGCTTCCTACTTTCAAGCCCTCATTCCTTACAGCAGTGTGGGAGCCCCAAGTTACAAAGGAGCTGCTGTTTACCTGTCCCTTCTTAACCGTTGTGTCGCCACAGGCTGTGTGTGCGAGGCAGCTCAGGTGCAGCAAGACCAGACTCTCAGGTGCGGCTCGAATGAGCAGCACGGCCACAGATCCAGGTGAGGGCCTGCCAAAAACCGGCTCTGGAGCCAGGTAGAGAACGCAGCTGTTGCCATCCCAAATATTAGACCAGGGAGAAACTGTTGGGGTCTTTTTCAAAACTGGAAACTTGCATAAAGACTGTGTTCAAAAAGTCCCCATGTTTAAATCCACCATCTAACTCTTGGTGTGGGAGCAGCCTACTGTAAGGAAAGAGAACCAAAATTCTAACTCTTAAAACAAAAAAAAAAGGTAGAATCAAGTTCTTGTAAAATCTTCATATTCTTTTGGGGAATTAAATTACTGTCTAATACCTGTGCTCTTAAATGTAGAGTATGTTAATGAAAATGAAAATAGTTTCAAGGCTGTAGTTTTTTGAGTGTGTGTGCAAGTGTAGCATGTCTGGGTGTGTGCGTGTGGCATGTTTCGTGTGGCGTGTGTGGGTGTGCATGCTCACCCCTCCTCAAGGTCATGCTGTGTGTTTCTCTACTTCTGAGGACGCTCTGTGCCTGTTTTTCAACACTTATCTGCAGAGTGGAGAATGACTGAGAAACCCCTCCGTCCCCAAGTGAATTAAGGTTTCCTCTGGGTTGAGGGAGTGATGGGAAAAACTTTTAATGTGGATTCCGTTTAAAAAATGAAATAAGGGGCCGGCCCGGTGGCGCAAGCAGTTAAGTGCGTGCGCTCCGCTGCGGCGGCCCGGAGCTCGCCAGTTCGGATCCCGGTCACGCACCGACTCACCACTTGTCAAGCCATGCTGTGGCAGCGTCCCATATAAAGTGGAGGAAGATGGGCATGGATGTTAGCCCAGGGCCAGTCTTCCTCAGCTAAAAGAGGAGTATTGGCAGACGTTAGCTCAGGGTGGATGTTCCTCAAAAAAAAATAAAAGAAATAAATTATATCAATGTTCAATATCATTTCTCATGAAAGAAACTATTGCAGTAAAGAAGGAAAAGCAGAGCCTATTGTGTGACAGGCATCAAGGGAGTACCTTCACAAATGCTGACTTAGTCAACTGCACAACACCCAAGTGGAGGTGTAATTGTCCCCATTGTTTCCCTGTTGAGTAAGCTGATGCTCTTGGAGGTCACGGTTACGAGGACGATATATGATAGAGTCAAGATTTAAGCCCACCTCCCCTGGACTCCCACACTCTTTCATCATACATACCTCTTTGAATATGAACTTGTCTCAATTTCTCCTCTAATAAACCAAATTGGTCTTGTGGGTAAAAATGATTTGTATAATTGCCTGAATTTCTATTTGAATATTTTCTATAATTGAGAAATTCCAATTATAGATGTGATATCTCCCAGGTGTGTTGATGCAGGAATTCTTGTTTTCTATTGTTCAGGCAAGGTTACTTTAAAATATATAGGAAGTTGTAGAAACCTGCCTTTTAAAAAACAAAATGGAGATTTGAATTCTCTATGTGTTCTGCTATTTATGTAGCCAAAACTTGCAGTAGCAATAAAACTCGGTTTCTGACAGTACCTTTTATATTGCAATTGAAACTGTTTTCTTTCCTTTAAGATCATGGCTTGCCGTTCTCTAGCAACTGAGATGAAATTTCACTCAGGTCTTTTTACATTGTTACATCTGGATGGACTGGTTTAAGGTTCAACAATCCAAAGGCAGTTCTTGCAGATGTGTCTCCCCAAGGGCATTGTTAGCTTAAACACTGAAGAACTTTCTGGGCAAGGGTTTGGTTTTAGCCTTCCCAGTGTAGTTGTTTATTCATTTGTTTTTAATTAAAGACCCCACCTTCAGGTCTGCTGCACAATTTCTGTTGATAATTATGGCACCTCAGTACTTGGAATCCTTGCCGATTTCACCTCACTCCAGTGGGACCCTGACCCACATTCGGAAGAGCTCTGAGGAGGGGCCCAGCCTCGTACCCACAATCCGTCCCTTCCTCAGATGGTTCTTTCCTGTTCAGTGTCGCAGATTTGAAACAAAACCAAAGCTGAATGTTCATCAGCACAAGCTTTTATTCAATGGCCAAAGAATGGAGAAGTGGGAACTATGTTCCCACTGGTGGGTGTGTTACATAGCATGGTGATACATTACAATGAGCGTATAATGAGCTGCAGGGCCCATGTCAGGTCAAGTCAGGCTGCCATGTTGCCTTCTACTGGTTTTAACTGGTTTTGACTATATGTAAGCTAAAGAGAATGTGATAGGCTTGTTTTGACCAGGACTGCAGTTAAAGTCTTATGGGGTCTGTGGGTTGGTGGGCCGGGTAACAGAATGATAGGAAAAAAATAACTTCTGTCAAGTTAGTTTTCTTTATATGTCAAGGTGGCATTGGTACAAGCAGAGCCAACTCTCCTTCAAAGGCACACAGTCCTGCTTCATGCTCCGTACTTGCTTCTCCATGACATTGCATTTGTATGTGCACCTCCTACCCCACAAAGTGAAATGTCTCCATCTTACCTTTATTCCCTTTGTGGTCTATTTGCACCCCTCCCCCCAAAAAAGAAAGAAAAAGGCAGTTAGCTAATGAAATACTAAAATAATTGGAGAGGAGGGTCACTGTCCTGAGGCTCCCTGAATAACACAAGGACGTTTCAGAGGTGACCTCCTGAGACAGAGTCCTGTTTTCATCCAAGAGAGTAGCACGAATGAGATGAGTTTTAAACCAATCACAAAGGAGGTAGGCAGCTCAGCACAGAACAAAGAGATGATATTGGAGGGTTAGAGCCTTGAGCTGCCTCACACATCACAGCTCTGAGAAAGCCACCTGAGTGATAGCTCTACATGCCAGAGGTCCTAACGCAACTTTTGCTCACTGGAAAGGATGTGGACCTCAGTCAAGGCCCAGTTTGTCAAAACACTAAAATCCTATTTTAGCACTTTTAATAGAACTCTGATGAAAAAGAGGAAGAGGAGGATTTTTGATTGCCTCTCCCCCTTCATAATTCAGTAGGAATGGATTTTATTTCAGGCCTTATAGTTCTGCCCCAGACGTTTTTGCAGCCACATCTCTTTCACTTCCATTCCACTCAGTTACGTGGCCCTGTTGGATGCCTCATTGACACTTACCTGTCCGTGACACTAAAGAGAGCTTTAGTGAGGTGTGCATGGAGATGACAACCCAGGCCCAGGGCCTTGCAGGACATTTGGTCCTGTCCAAAATGGCCGTCAGACATGGTGCCCACACCAAAAGGTCCTTGATATTTGGTCCTGTCCAAAATGGCCATGAGCATATTTGGTCCTTGCCAAATGGTTTTGGACAGGAGCAAATGTCAAGGACCTTTTGGCATGGACCAAATGTCTGATGGACATTTTGGAGAGGAGCAAATGTCAAGGACTGTTGGTGTGGACCCAGCATCTGATGGATGTTCTGGTCAGGACCCAATGTCTGCTAATCACCCTGGGCATTTGCTCTGCGGCAAATGCAGGTGTGCTGTCCCCGTGAACATCTTTGACGTGCAGTTTCACCCCTGAAACTGGGGGCCTGAACAGCCTGAGCCGAGGAGCAGTCTCTCTGGCTTAGTGCTGAGCTTCAACATCGTGGCCATCACTGACTAATCGCACCGCGTCCTGCCACATCCCATTTGCCCTCGTGTCACGCGGTCAGTAGCTACGATGATGTGCGATTGTGTGTGGCGCAGCCATTCGAGAATCACCTCATCTTCCCGAGGGTGCACATGGCCTCTAAGTTGTGAGGAATGAAGCCTGTTAACCCCACACAGAAACACTGGGTTTTCTTCGTGCAAGCTTTCCTTCTTACCCATGACGACGCGCACACACCTCAGGACAGAGTCGTGGTGGGTCTGGCGTGAGTAAACTATTTCAGTTGCAGCTGATAAACTCAGAGGATTAATTGTGCTGAATGTTATCCAAATGAAAGGAGAGTGGGTGGAGAAGGACTGGGTCATCGTCATCGTTAATATAACTGAGCGGTTATAGACCCTTTCCCAGGAGAAAATCAGGCAGTAACCAGCCAGTGAAATATAAAATAGAATCCTGGAGAAGCCTACACAAGATCTGTGTCCTGAGCTAAGAATAACAAGGTTAATTACAGAAGGGAGGGATGGAAACAGGACGGCGGCATTCCCACCAAGCAGAGGTTGCTGCAGCATAGTCCTGACATAATTAACAACAAAGTCTGATGGTGGAGTTGTCAAAACCTTAACCCTTGAGGGCTGGAAGTGGAGAGGATGAGAGGGGGACGAGACACACACACAACACCCCAAGCGTAGGTCCCTTGTGGTTTCAATTCACGTTCTCCTTGTGCGGCTGTAATGAAGGATAACGGCTTGTTAACCAGAGTCAGATTCTAAGCCTTTAATTCTATTTGTCAATGTATGACTAAAGCTCCTTAAATTCAAAATATGTGATATTCAAACATACTTATGCAATTTTATCTCATTGTTATTCTCTGACAAGCATTAAATGCTCTACTAAAAGCAGAGTCTTTAATTCAAACAATAAGTACATAAATTTCATAGTAAAAGTCTAGACAAACCCTAGTCAATGAATTTTCTAGCCATCTGAGCTCCCACATATAACACTGCCCCAGGCAAAATCTTGTGAAACTACTTGAGGAAATAATATCACAATCTTTTAAAGATTTGTTAAAGTTAACATGAAAATATCTAAAACAAGTGCACAATAAAATTGACTTTTATTCAAAATAAGTTTTCTAAACATCTGGTATTTTTTTCCTTATGATAACTCTAGGCCAACATTTATTGTCTTTACCAGAATGAGAGCTGATATGCCATTTATGTTCCGCTTTCACTTTTAGTCACATCTGATTGTGTAGACAGAAAAATTTTGGCTCAAGCGTTAAGATTAGCAGTCAAGAATAAAATATTTAACACGGTAAATGGATTTCTAAAGGAAGCTTTGTCATCCTCTTCTTAATGTTTCTTGGATTAATTTTTGTGAGAATGTCTTCATTTGCTTTGCTGGAAAATAGAAGTAAGGGTTATTTTAGCCCTGTGGGCATGTGTCCTCCTTCCAATAAGCCTCAGAATTCCATCAGTGCTCACTTCATTGTTATTACTATGACTATTATCGTCACAGTTATTATTAAGTGTTACTTGAACATCTACTAGATGACAGACATTTTCTAGAGTATTTACACGAGTGAATTATGACTTGTAACTAAATAGGAAGCTGATATTATTATCCTTATTTGAAAGATAAGGGAACTAAGGCTATAGGAGCTTTAGTATTTCACTGAAAGATGTACGATTACCGTTAACATGCAGCAGAGGTAGGATTCAAAGGAAGAAATCCATAGTTTTTCCAAAATACCCTGCTGCTTCTTATTTAAATATTTCTTAATTATTACTATGAATACCAACTTTCTTAATATCATTAGCATTAAGTAACTGCTTTTATTTGTAATATTCAGAAGGGAGTTGCTCATGACAATATTTTCTGTATTCCTTAACCTGAAGCCCAGTTTGCGGAAGCTGCCCGACTGTGTGTATTGTGGTTTCTTCAGTGTGGTGAGCCTGTAGCAGCCCCAGCCTCAGGGCAAACCTTTTCTAGAGAAAGTGGGATGATTAATTATTATTAGTATAGTGAGGGGTTGCAAATTTTCCCACAGATCATTCCAATCCTCGTTTCCTTATTTAGAAAACAGTTGATACGTGAGACAAAGAAGGCATAGTATATGTTCTCTGCCCTCAGAGAATTTTCCAACCGGGATCAAGCAGTCTCCAACAGAATGCCTCAGTTTATTCGTGTGTTTTATGTGGCATCTTTGGTCTGTCCATTCTTGCTTCCACCCGCACCCCTTTCTCTGCTCTGCTCCAGATCCTAGGAACCACATTTGTCAGACTCCCCTGCCTTCTGGCTTCTGGGCAGGCTCCACTGTGGATGACTGGAGGAGGGGTAGAGGGCAGAGGTGGTGACAATCAGCATGTTTCCACGTGTCCTCTGTGATCTGGTTCCTGTTGACCTGGCCCATTGCGCACCTGGCAGCCCCACCGAGAGTGTAGCTCCGACTCGTTGGCTCCAGCGCAGGGCGTTGGGAGCCTGTCCCAACATTTGCGGGACCAGGGTGAGGGTACAGAAGAAGGCCCACACATCTACGTTCAATATTTAAAAGTTATAAATCAAATGCAAACTGTTAAAGTATTTTCCATGTTTCTATTTTGGCGAATACACCTCCATAATGAAAAATTAGAAAAAAAAAATCCCCTGCTTGGGGATCTATAGTACAAATACCCACTTTCTCTTACTCATTAGGATGGGGGCTGTCACTTCCCACCCCAAGGCCTGGCTGCTCATCCACCCCTCAGTCCTCCCTTTGCCACTGTCCGGGAACTAGGAGAGTCGTATGAAGGGGGACACCAGATATCTGACCTTAGGCCAGCCTGTCCGAGCCAAGAATTCTCTGCCCACATGTGCCCCCAACCCCTCAGCCTAGTTGGTGTTGCCCCTTTAAGTCCCTCAAAGGAATCTGGGGCTGGAAGGCCAGGTGCAAATTCTGAATTCTGAGCCTCTTAGGCCTCAGACTTGTGGCCCCCTCTTCTGTTTCTTGGCTCCTTTCCACACTGTAAGGAGCTCTGGGTGCACCTGCCTGGACACTGCAGACCCCACCAAGCTCTGTCTGCCACTACCGCCTGCCCGCCTCTTGCAAATAGCTGCCTTCTCTTGTCCACCTCTTGGCTCTGGGGATCTGTGCTGCCCAGGGGAGGGCAGACGCAGGGAAAAGGCCCGTTCAGACCCTGGAGTCAGACTCCTCCATTTGAGTAGGGAAGGCCCAGGATCTGTACACAGTCGGGAAGGGGGCAGGGCCTGGCACCTGGATCTGTACGTCCTCTTGATCAGAAGTTCCTCTTCTCTGTAGAAGGAGCATCACTGTGGAGGAACAGAGCAGGGCCTTTTAAAGTGGAGAGTCCAGAGCAGGGTTTCACGTGGCCCAGGTTCAGGTCTGAGGGTCCCCCAAGGATGATGGTGGTGGCATCTTTCTATGATTGCTCGTCTCTGGGCTACATTGCTGTCCCCTCTTTATCTCCTCAGCTCTTCTCTCCCCTGTTTAACCAATTCCCTGCGTTAAATTCCCCCTGCTTGAAACACCCAGAAAGGTTTCTGTTTTCCTGACGGCACCCTGACTGACACAGCCTGTTTAAAACCTTTTTGAAAAGCATTAGATTGCAGTGGTGTTTTCTGTGCACAGTCGGTCATTCTGTGCATTCCTCTGAACTAAAAAGAATAGGCCTCATTACAGAGCGAGATGCAGAGGTATGAAACGTTTTCTGACAGTCTAAGTCTTCTCCTAACACATGCACATTTCATAAGTCATATTTCAAAAGGCATTGTATATTTAGCTGTACCTAAATTTGCGTGTGGAGTTACAGGGTAAATAGGACAGATGGAGAAAAATAGCAGTGGAATGTTTCCACATGCCAGGCAGGGGGGCAGGACACTGATAGTGATTCAGCTGAGTGCTGTCTCTCCCGGAATATAGAGGCTTTGATGGCACCGCAGCCTCGGGTTCTCTGCAATCTGCTCCGACACTTCCCACACGGGAGCCTTCTCACGTGTCACTCTACCAGGGCAGTGCACCGCCAGCTCTTAAAATAAGACTTACTCATATAGTCCTTATGTAACGAAGACAAAACCTGTGCAGGGGGGCTGGGAACGTTTGCTTGTGGGCTCTTGATAACGCTTCAGGAGAGAGGCTGCCTGGGTTATGTAAGTATTCCATTCCTAGGTTAGTTGTTTTTCGAATATTTTCCTAGAAGGCACAAGAATTTGACATACATCTGACTTCTGATCTTTGTCCCTTTTTACTAAAAAATAAGATTTTGTGTTTTTATAAAGTCTTGGTTTTGGTGCTAAAACTTATATTCTGTATTCTATATCACCTTGTGCAATTTGTCACTGAGAACATAATTACTGAGCAAAATTGAGGGTCTGTTGGTGACGTTCTGTCTCTCCTGCTTGTGCCTCTGCTTGTAACCCTCTCAGTGCAGCCAGCCAGCTCTGACCGACCTGGCAGACATGGCCAGGACTTGGCAATAGGGGGAAAAGGGAAAGAATCAACTTCACTGCCTGATGTCACTAAAACTGCAGCCAGTTTTCAATGATGCACGTCAGGAGATGCGAGGATCTTTGAAATCAAGATCGAATCTGTAAATGACAAAGAAACAATAGAAATGAAACAATGGAGCTACATTTGATCAATAGCTGTAGTCTTTTCCTGTATTTTTTAGTCAGAGTTTCTGAAGGTCATCATCATACCGCCTCCCCATAGAGAAACAGTTGGAGCCTTAGGTCAGGACTGTAGAGCTGGATGGAGGAACGTGGCCTTTGTTTTTAGGTAAATGGGCACCCCGCTCCCCCACCGTCTCCAGACCGAGCTTCCTCTCCTGCACGATGCAGGAGTTGCTGCTGGAGAAGCTGCAGCTTTGCCCCAGAGGGCCTGGCCATCCAGTGTGTGGAGGGGAGAGTGGGCAGGCTGCTCCAAAGATGGAGAAAATGGTCAGAATACCTGGGAACAATAACGTTTACCACCTTAAGCCTGCCCGAAGAGGGAGGAGAGAGTGAGAGGTGACTGCAGGTGTCACCTGTCAGGTGTGCTCCATCCTCATGCAAACACCAGGACAGGGAGCACAGCTCCCCGCCATTCACGCCGGAACTATTAAAGATGTGCAGTAGTCTGCCTTTACTTTCGACAGTAGCCAGACCATTCTTAATGGAGTCAAAGAAGGAAAGTCAGTAACCTGCAAACTATACAATCAACCACAATGCCGTGAAGGGCTGATTGTTTATGTGTATTGTCGCCAATTGTTTATTCTATTCCAAATGTTAGCATAGTCCTCTCACTCACATGTGGGACCAGACTAGAATATGTCTATGAATCAGGAAATCTTGTTAACAACTTAGGGAGAGTCTGAGAAGATATTTCCTACTTGATGGACTAGTGGCATCATGTTTGCATGTGTAGAATGGTTTATTATGTCTTCTAGCCGGTCTGAGTAGTTGTGTTACCCACATTGCTTCTGTTGGCATTTAAGCCAAACAATAAATTCTGCTTTTTGGTGACTCCCACTAAACTTGGAGCCTTTTGTCATGATATTCATATTAACTAAGCTGATGGATGTCCACAGTGAGACAGGGTTATTATTGTTAACAGCCATTGTAAGTACAATCAACAGAATTGCGCTACAAATTTCAAGGAATTAAATACACCCATGAAGGTTAATCATAGTAAATAACCAGTATGGATGGTTATTTCCTGTAATAACAGGTTACAAACAAGAGATTCAACAGTGTTTCTGGTCTCATTATTATTTACTCCCTTATTTTATCTTTTCCTTCTTATCCCACTTCTCCCATCTCCAAAATGTACATTTTGTGGCATGGCAATATTTTTCCAGTGTTAATATGAACGGATGTCTTCCTTAGAAGAAATTAGAGCCCTATGCATGTCAGAGAATTGTGAGACAGAGTATCTTTCAGCTCATGTAATGTTCTAACACAGGAGGCAATGAAAACATATTATCTGAAAATTACTCCACATAAAGCAAATAGTCATGTTCTCACTTGAGTTCTTCAGAAACAGATGGCTACTCTCTTAGTAATAAAAAGAATTCTCCTTACTTACCAAGCTTTTATTTCAAAATATATTCACTTGAATTACATCATGTTATCTTCATACCATTCCTGTGAGGGAGATAGAGACCAGGACGTGATACTTTACGGAACGATCAGCAGAAAGGTCTGAACCAGCCTCTGAATTTGTCATCACCTTCAAAGGGTCTCACGGCTTATTAGACTCCACACCAAGATTACAATTGATCCATTTATAGACTTTGTTCTTCTATGTGAAAATTTGCTACTGCCTTTTAAAAAGATATTCTGGGGGCCGGCACAGTGGCATAGTGGTTATATTCATGCACTCTACTTCGGTAGCTAGGGGTTCATGGGTTCAGATCCCACACGAGGACCTCAGCACCACTCATCAAGCCATGCCGTCGCGGCATCCGATATACAGAATAGAGGAAGATGGGCACAGATGTTAGCTCAGGGCCAATCTTCCTCATCAAAAAAATAAATAAATAAAAATAAGATAAAATAAAAAGATGTTCTGAGGATATCAAGTCCGTGTCATCAGTGTAAAATCAGAGTTTGCTATATCATAGGCTTATATTTTGGTCTTGCCACTCTGAAGCAGCATTTGGCTCGACTCTCATCTTTCCCAGACTTTCTTTCAGGAATAAACAAAGGCTGATGGATGCACAATGGCATCGACAGTGGAAACTATAAGTTTGATCAGCAACGTTGGTGCTTTGAGTTTTGTTGGTGTGGTGACAGCAAAGATCATGGTTGGTTCCAGTGGAGATTGTTTGTCAATGTGTGAGGCCACCGGAACCAATGTATACCAGCCCAAAAAATACCAAGGAAATTCCACTCCGTAAACTACTTCCTGCTTTCTATTAATTCCATACTATAGACCACGCAGAAAAGCTTGAGGGAACTTCTACCTCAAGAAAACATGCTTTGAGGATGCTCTTTGAAGCCACCAAAAGTGCTCTCATTTCCTGTCATTAAGATATGAGGGGGCCGGCCCCGAGGCTTAGCGGTTAGGTGCGGGCGCTCTGCTACTGGCGGCCCGGGTTCGGATCCCGGGCGCGCACCGACGCACCGCTTCTCCGGCCATGCAGAGGCCGCATCCCACATACAGCAACTAGAAGGATGTGCAGCTATGTCATACAACTATCTACTGGGGTTTTGGGGCAAAAAAAAGGAGGAGGATTGGCAATAGATGTTAGCTCAGAGCCGGTCTTCCTCAGCAAAAAGAGGAGGATTAGCACGGATGTTAGCTCAGGGCTGATCTTCCTCACAAAAAAAAAAAAAAAAGATATGAGGGAGGCAAAGGAGACAGTTCTGAACTTTCCTCCCCCAGCAACCAGATGCTAGAACTGAGATAGGGCGAGGGGGCAATGCTGGTTTTCAGAGGGCTTAAGGGAGAGGAGAACAGAACAGTTCCAAAAGATGCTTCACGAATCATGCAAGATGAACTCAGAAAGAAGGGTATCACTTGGTAATCAGAAGCGCCTTAAAATGGGAGAAAGGGCCAGGCCAATGAACACTGAAAAAGCATTCAAAATAGAAAGTTTGGTTTTGTTTATGATGTGTGTTTTTAGCCATAAAAATACATTTAAAATAAATTTTTATCAAATTACTTTTTTTACATGTAGCATTTCTGCCATTAGTTTTCTCCCTTACATAGAAAGAGAGGAAAGAACTTGGCCTTCCACAGAGAGCTCATGGATCTATTCCTCCAACTACTAAGTGTATTCACTCTTGTTCCTTGTCCTCTCGGAGTCTGTGTCCTCAGTCCATTCTGGAGTTATTGTGAGAGTCAGATGAGACCACACATGTGGGCACTCAGCGGCACTGAGTTCCTTCCCCTTATAAAAGATTGCACTGGACACTTGTTAAAAATGGCAGGGAAGACTTTGTTGGAATAGGGGAGAAAGACAATTGCAACAGGGCAAAGAGCTTGAACTCGACTCTGCTGAAACAAAAGCAGGACTGTTGGACGCTGGGGTCAGCTGATGGGAAAGCACTGGAGGATGACGGCAGAAGGTTGGTCCACGCGACCAGGCCATGCCCAGATTGTGGATTTGCGTCTCAAAGGGGCAAAGAAAGAGTTGACAATTCCAAGATCTCATCTCAAGCTTTTCTTGCTTTGTTTTGCTCATTTTCACTCTGTGTCTTCTCTCCTACACAACGGTAGACATTATTTTAAAAATTGCACATAAAACGGACCTGTCTCTAAAGGAATTTTTGTCTAATGGGAGGCTTGGGAAAAGTAGTTTTTATTTTTCAAGAGTTTGGGGGTTGGTTTAGTCATGAAATAGTACCCCATCATTAGCTTTATAACTGTCACCTCCTATGCATTATGATTCTTCCCTGAGCGATATTCTCCTTGACCTCAGCATGCTTTCTCTGCTTGGGAATTGCTATCATGGCTCTAACTCTGTTATGGGCCCATCTTAGACTTTTATCTGCTGGGGATTTTTCTCTCTGTTTTTTCCCTTCTTGCAATAGTATTATTTTAGCAAAAATTTCAACCACATCATAAGTTTAAAGACAGGAAGTTTATATGCTTATTTTTTAATTTCTAAGTTGAACCAAATTTTTACCACTCTTGGTTTACAAGAGAACAGCAAAGCAAGTCGAACTTTTTAACCCTTGGGTTGTTGATGTTATAGGTTTTCTCCTGCAAGTGAATAATTAAATCATCATGGAAAACCCCACTTATTTTCTTCAGACTTTGAGTCAAAACAAAAATATAACATCCACATAACCTGAACATGTTCACTAAGTTCAAGCCCCTGATTCTGGGACTTGTAAAAAGAAGGTATAATGGTCTCTCCTCCCCTTCTTAGACTCTTTTCCTGCTAGCAGTGGGAGTATAGTAATAATACAGCTACTGGATCTTAATAAAAATGAAACTAGATATCTCAGATGCTGCAACTTTCTGTCTTCTTTATGTTTTAATTACATTGATTTGGAATCTCACACTAAACTCAAGTAAAAGTTACCTTTTTGCTTCTTTGGTAGTTATACTTCGTCTTTGTATGTCAAAGCTGTGTGTCCTCTTGTTTCTGCTACTGTTTCGTCTTTACCTTATAGAATGCGGCTGTTAACTACACAGAACTTGGTAATGAATTAATTATATTCTTGACTCCCGCGTTGACTTGTTGTGGCTTAGGAGGCATCATATTTCTTTATTTTTATCAGTTTATCTGCCTCTAGAGTAAGGACAGTTATTTCTACCAGCATTTTCAGTTCCCAAAGCACATACTAGTCTTTCTACTTTCTCAGATGATTTGCAAAGGAAAGATTCTAGCTAATAGCATGTTCTGGTCTCCAAATCCGTTGTGGACCATGCATGAACTGTAGTTTTAAAATATTCAAGAGGAAATATGGAGTCATCTGAGAGCACAGGCTGAGGGCTCAGTGGATCTGGATTTGAATCCCAGCGTGGCTCGTCCCATTTTCTGAGACCTGAGCGTGTGGCTCTGTCTGTCTGAGACTCACTTTCCTCATCTGTATGGTAATAATAAAAATAAACAATGAGACTTCTGGAAGTACTGTTGTAAAGTCTACAAATAACGCAGCTAAAACTCTTAGCACAGTGCCTGGCACACAGCAGCCACTCAAAACAAAACAAAATAAAACGAAGTTTGGGGGCCGGCCCGGTGGCATAGTGGTTGAGTGTGCGTGCTCTGCTTCGGCGGCACAGGGTTCACAGGTTCTGATCCCAGGCTCGCACTGATGCACTGCTTATCAAGCCATGCTGTGGTGGCGTCCCACATATAAAGTAGAAGAAGATGGGCACTGATGTTAGCCCAGGGCCAATCTTCCTCAGCAAAAGAGGGGGATTGACAATGGATGTTAGCTCAGGGCTAATCTTCCTCACTAAAAAAACAAAACAAAACAGGAGTTTTCATGTTCATTGAAAGTACAATTTTCCTAATTATACTTATCCTAAGTATATTTGATCCTAAGACAGAGGAACATCATTTAATCCCTCACTGCTTATTAATCACAAGATATTCACATTGTGACAGTTCCACAAGCCACTATTACTCACAGTGATTATTATTATTTTAACAAATTTTCTTTCCTGGTTAATAGAGATTGCTGACTGATAGACTATGAGTTACTTCTTGGTTAGAATTATGAGATCATCTTTTGTTTATATCAAGTTGCTGCCCTTCTGCTATAAAGGAGATGCTCTGTACTCCCTTTAATCCTTTTTCTGGAACTAAGGTGAGATTTATACTTTCCTACACATAAGTTCCTTTACAGTTACTCTGGGGCCAATTAAGATTAAAGTGTCAGAGTTTGTGATGGGAGAGTGGGGGAGAAAAAACTGACCAA
Source organism: Ceratotherium simum simum (assembly GCF_057802395.1). NCBI lineage: Eukaryota > Metazoa > Chordata > Mammalia > Perissodactyla > Rhinocerotidae > Ceratotherium > Ceratotherium simum. The sequence continues at coordinate 63,178,103 of NC_141912.1, forward strand.
AAACTGAGTGAAACCAACTAGCCCCACAGGGAGCAGCCCTACAGCCGTTGTCACATTTGTGGGGCTCTAGCTAAATGGACCACCTGGCCTCGGGCCATGTACATAATCAACATTGGGCTATTGACTTGACCAGAGAGCTTTCTCTTACTCTTCAAGCCCTCCTGTGGTCTGCTGTCGTTGATTCTAAAAATATGTTGGTGTTGGGGTGGCAGTAGTAAATTACGATGAATTTTCTTTCATACCATAGAAATTCAGTGAGTCTTCCAGCACCATCATAATATTATCTACACAAGCCCAAGATATCTTGATGTCTTGTCATCCAACACAAAATTTCTTTTTTAAAGCAAGACCACTAACATTTATCTTTTGTTTGCTTTTATCCCAAGTCTCCAGTCTCTATCATATATAGAATATGACATATTGCCTCTTCTCATTCTTGGAAAAAATAAGAACATCTTCTGCTTCATGGATTCATTCGGTCAAGAACCTGTGTGCTAGGCACAGTGACAGGTAGAGAAATGAACCAGAGGTAGAGCTGCTTCAGGAAGCTTACACTCAGGGAGATTCGCCAGGCGCGTCCATAACTGTAAATGCAGCAACGCGGAGACAGAAAGTGCTCATCCATCCAGTAATTCACTCCCTCACTCATTCAGCAGCAGAGTGTTCTTACTTCTTAGCACAGGTCAGGCTCAGTGCTCCCTCCTGGGTTCTGATGCTGGATAGCAACAAGGTAGTAGCAAATGGATGCTCCCTCTTTGGTGCCTTCCTCCTGACGTGGGGACAGGGTGCGGACAGAATTAAACCAGCTGTGGTGATACAACGTGAAACGTGCCGATGATGCTTATCTGAGAGGACGGGGCCCAGTGAAAGACAGGAGGGCACGTCACAGACTTCGGAGAGGAACAAGATTTCCCAGCGTGTTCCTCCATGCTGCTGCTGCCCACCGTGAGGCCGTCGCTCTTTGCACAGCCGCCGTCACACTGCACTGCAGTCGTGGCTTACATGCCCACTACCCTCGCCTTCTCCTCGCTCTGTGTTCTGTTCTCAAGACATTGTAGTAGTTATATTTGGGAAAAAACCTCTTTTTTTTGCCACCAACTTTTTGCTTTTCCAGTGATGCTCATCCTCTGGTTTCAAACTGGAGTGTTAAGTACAGCTGCATTGCCTTCTCAGTAATCACTCCTCATTGACTTGTGTTTGATTCTGGAACTCTATCTTAATGTCACTATCTGCTACAAAGTTATGATATTAAATAACCAATCATATTGCAACTGATTAAAAATATACTGTAGTTAAAATTTCTTATGGATTTCAGAATCACACTTGTGCCAAGAGCTGCATTTTAAACAAAGCCAAAAGATGTCTCCATGCTTGAATGACCCACCTTAAAAATAAGTCAAGTTAAAAAAAAAAGTGAAGTATCATGATCTCTTGTTTTTGAATAATAGAAAACTGGTACATTTTGTGTTCCTGCAACATCCTATTGGAAATATCTTCAATGGAGGTTACATTATAACCGTATCTCCTAGATGGCTCTTCTTCACCCTTCTCTGACACTTTTGGAAGCTCTCTACTTGACCTAGTTCTGCCTTGATTTACCCAATTCTCCATATTCCTCTCAAATATCTCCTCTTCTTTATGTTCTTCCTGTCTTTTTACATTATTACAAAGGGTAGAAATTTTTGTCTCATGAGGCCTCCCAAGTCCTGGGTTCAAGATCTGCAGTCAAGATACCAGCAGATCACATCTCGTTGTTCTAATTCATTACAATAGCCCAGGCCAACTGGGGGTCCCAGAAGAACTGGAGAAGTGGTCCTGCTGATGGAGGAATAGTTGGAGAATGTGGCTGGCACGAATGTTACTCTTTCTCTGCCACACAGTCCCCAATTTAATGTAAGTGGTCAGGCAGTTCAATTCAAGTTATAAATTAAATATAAAACTCATGTGTAAATTCTGGTAGCAATATCGAACCTAGGACAATATGAAGCCCAGGAATCTTGACATGAATATGCTAGAAAGGCATAATTTTGTTTAGCGAGAAGTTTTAGATGTCTAGGATCTGCTCCAGTATAATAATTTTTAGATGATATAAGTTATTTCCAATTCAAATAGATCACTAAGACCATGGGGTGTGAAGGAAAGCAAATGAGACCTGGAATAAAACAAAAGACATGACTTTGGGTCCCTGCTCTGCCTCTGCTGTGTGACTTTGGGACAGTCACTCAATTTCACTGGGAGTGTTTTATTCATCCATAAAATAAAAATTCTAGTAATTGTACCTACCTTTCCTATTAAGCATAAGGATCAAATGAGATAGCGGATATTAAAGTACTATGTAAAACCTACTGTACTTCACAAATATCATTTATTGCTAAGTGAAGGGGAATTTAGTGGAATTGAGGAGGGTATGGTTCAGAGTCTATTAAATGAAGTGTAAATATTTGGATTGATTTTAGAGCTTGACAAATTAGTATAATTTATTCTAGTTGGTTCACAGATTGCATTTATTCAAGCACAGTATATTTTATCAATTAAGAGCATGATAATATGTGTATGCGTCAATCTTTTGTATATTGATACCAAATGTAACATTTAGGCTTAACTTTGGCTCTGAGTTATGGGAAAACTCAAAAGAAGAGTGATGTAAAATAAAATAAAAGTTTATTTTATGTTCACATAAATGTAGGCAGCTCCATGGTTATTAGGGACCCATTTCCTTCCAACTTTTTCTGCCATACTAAACTTGCAATTTCCACCTCAGTGTCCAAGATGGCTGCTCCAGCTCCAGCCATCATGTGAACATTCCATCTGACAACAAAGAGGAAAAGGGAAAGAAAAGTATATTTTCCAAAGTTTCCCATACTATTATTCTTGCTTATCTTCCATTGGCAAGAATCTAATCATATGACCTTTAAAGAAAAGCTGGGAAATTCAGTTTTTGTTCTGGAGCCGCATGTGCCTGGGTATTATTTTTTTAAGATTCTGTTATGAGGGCAAGGAGCAAACAAATATTGAGGGAAGCTAGTTATCTCCACAACAACAGTGATGGAGAACTCCTCACACTTCATCACCACTAAAGCAATGCATGTGTATTCAGACAAAAATTTCTTTTGAATTTATTCCTAACAGAGCTATTTTCTTAATTTTTCATACAAAAGATATTAACTGGATAAAATCTATGTGGCAGGTATTCCACTGGACATAAAAAAGGAAAACAAATTCCTGACCCTTAGAAGCTAAAATCTATGAAATAAGCATAAAAATATAGGAGTTTACAACAGATAATGTGATAACACAAGAGAAAGTGATTTTGAATTCATGGAAGAAAAAAAAAAGGTGTTGCATTACTCTGCGATGCAGTCGTTGTTTGCTGTAGTCATGCATTGAATGGGATCCTGGAGACCTGAAAGAATGTGTGCTCTTCTCGAAGTGCTTCATTTCCCACAAGAGCATATTTCATGCCGTGAGAGCCTGTAATTGAGACCTGAGTATGAATCATAATCTGATTTCTCTTAGAAATATACACTTGGCATATTCATGTTGAATTCAATAAGATAAATAAGTAGGCACTTAGAAAAGGCAGATAGTATTTATATAATATTAGCTTGATTTGAAATGATCCCATTATTCGTGTGGTCTTTGGTTCATTTGAACCAAGTGGATTCTGCAGCAAAGCTCTCTTCCTTGTGGAATCTGGGCAGTAAGACACTGTGGTCAGCGGAGGCGGACAGTGGCTGGATGTAGCTGGAATCTCTCTTCTCTTTCCCGCTCCAAGACTGACTGACCGCTGCCACGCCCCTCCTCAGAGGGCAAGCATGTGTGCAGAAGAGTGGAAGAAGGCCAGGGTGGAGGCGGGGTGAGAGGAACGGGTTTCAGCCTCGTGAAAGGAGAGAATGAAATGATAGCTCTCTAGAGAAGACGGGCACACACTCCAGCTCCTTCTCCGCCCTCCTCCCTGCCCCACACCCTCAGGTCCCACCCCTGTCTCTCTCCCCACGACCACAGTGCCTGTGCAGAAAGTGGAGGGAGTGTCCCTGCCCGTCCACTGACTTTAAACTGTATAATTTAAAGTCATGATATAAGAATAAAAGACTCTCCTTAAAATATTTGCTAAGATCTATTTTTGAGTTAATGGTCTTTTGCATTTCGCTTCTCTTTTCCTTTTGATAGGTTTTGCTGTTTGGGTATTAAATAAAAATTTAAAATATGATAAGGGGAAATGGTGTAAAGCATGACATGCCTTAGTGAAAGCAAAGGAGCTTAATCATTGAGTTTTGGCTCCACCGAGATGCATCGTGATCCAGCTGTTACCATTTCTAAACAAAATTCAAAACTATTGTGTAATATATTGCTCATTTTTTAATATTCTGAAAATAAAATAATGTTTTACTTCCTTCCTCTTTTCAATCAACTTTTGGCTAGTCTCATTGAAGCTCCAAATTTAAAAGTGAATTGTACTAATAAAATTTGACTATAATCTGTATTGATAAAAGAAATTAAGTAATTTTAGGAATCTGACCATTTTATACAAAAAAAATATAAATTCAGAATTTGAAGTATCCTTATCATCTTGACTGTACCCATTCCAGCAATCCATTCTAAACACATGCATATGTCATAATTGCTTGCAGATGTGTTTTTATACTTACACAATTTTTATTTTTCCATGTTCTTGTGTAAAATGTTTGTAACTTGCCTAATACAAGATTTCCCATATTCTGGATACTCAATAAATATTTTGACCCTGAATTCCTCAATAACAAAACCTGTGAAGACATGGTAAAAAAAAAAAAAAATCACCAAGTGTTTGTCTGGGCTGAGCTATTTTTCCCCAATAAATGAATGTCTTCCCAAAAGGTACCGAGAGTCATTACTTATAAAAGTAATGGTACTCGAAATAGCTTGTTTTGCCATCCGTTATTTTTGTCCAGTCTGGACGACAGTACTCTGACCAGAGTTGTCTGTCCCACATGCTGAGGAGCTGAGAACCTAGCCTGGTAGGGTTCCGAATGTTCAAAGGTAATTGTTTATCAGAAGATAAGAAGCAGCTCGAGACACATCCTCAGTCTTGCTTCAGAATAAGGGATTTGCTGTGATGTGATTTCAGCGTTTCCCAACCAATGGACTGAAATCTTGATTCGTTCTGGGTGACAGCTTGAACTGTTTCTGTAGAGCTGGTTTCTGTCTTCTCAAGGCACAGGAGCAAGGAGTTGTCACAAAGAGTCTAAGGCGGAAGAAAATGGAGCCATGTGCCAGATGGCCCGTTGAAAATGGAACCCAGGGAAAACCCCAAACAGAAATACAGCAAAATCAGTATTTCTCCATTATTGCAGGGGGCTGGAACCCACGGTGTCAGAGTTGGAGAGGGGTCTATGCTATAGGTCTGTGGTTTCCCGGTGGTTACGAGCTGATAAACACATGGCCGCTCAGCTCAGCAGAGGCTTTGGTGCCGCCTGGTGCTTCCCTGTTATCTGGCTTTCCAATTCTCAACAAAGAGAATTTCCAGTCTGTCCGTATGTACTCAAACCTCTGATCTGCCTCCTTCGTCTTTAGCATTAGCAACAGACTGAGCTCTTACTCCAAAGAATTTCATAGCCATCACAGAGAGGAATTATCTTACCTTCCCACCACAAAGTATGCTATCTTATCTACATTTTCACCCAGTCTTATTTCCTTCCCACCTGTTTTAAATCAAGAGAGGACTCTCTTCTTATCAAAGGCCTGTCCTTCTCATGTGCTTTAGATTTCATTTCTGTCAGATTTCTTCCGAACTTGATGCAATCAGTTCTCTCTCTTGATTCACAGTTTCTCTCTCTATTTGATTCTTCACTTGACATTTAAACATACTTTAGTATTTCTCATTGTAGAAATACATCTCATAGCCACATCCCCTTCTAATAATTATAAAAGTACTGATAACTACCACTTATATTCATTTAGCACTTTGTGTATGCCAGACATATTCTAGGATCCTTGTTTTATTAACTTGTTGAGGGGAGGGAGCAGGGACATCTTGCCCTACTTAGCTATGTGGCTTCTACTTCACTCTTGCCAAAGGAGGTGGGGCCAGCAGGAGGGTGGTCTCTCCACAGAAATCCCACTCTGTCACCAACAGTGCAGGAGAGAGTGAGTGATGGCCCCATCTAGCGCCGTGGAAAAAGAGAAGTCAGTGAAGGCCATATATCGTTATTAGATACAATCAAATAGGAATTGGTAATTGATTGGATGTGGGGGAATTACAAGGATGACATCTAGGTTTCTGCTTGAGAATGATGGTGTTCTTTCACTAATAGCAAACACAAAAGGAAGAGCTGGCTTAAGGAAAAGGGTAAGGAGCTCATTTTTAGACATGCTGAGCTTGACTATCTGGGGTTGGGTGGCTCAAAGATAAGTAAATAGGGATTTGAAAGGTAAGCACAATGGAACTATCCAGTCTCAGGGTTGAAATTGGTACTTTGGAAAAGTTCTTTGAGATCTCCACAAATCATTGTACCCAGAGTCCCATAACTGGCCCAGTGATTGCATTTAGCATAAGCAGCTGTGGAGGTGGTTCAACATCAGGCATTTTCCCTCCAGTATCGGAGATATCCAGAGGACAGGATCAAATGATAGTCTGCCTTCTTCCTGAACACCACCAAGGACAGCATTGCTCTGTTTTTGCTCTTTTTTTTTGCCACACCTTTCATTGTTAGCTATTTGGTTCTTTTTTCATAGCAAGTTCTATAAAGAAGTCTGTCAGTTCTAATGGCATTCTAAATTAAAATATGAATGCATAGCAGAGAGCTCCATTTTTGTTACTCTCTCTAGAACCTTAGGAACTGGCTAAGACTAGATAGTTACTGTCATGGATTGAGAATTTGCATGAATAGTCATTATTGTTAACAGTTTTCAGAACCCACCGAGAACTAAGCACTTCACATTTATTATATGTAATTTTAAGATAACCCTGTGTAGTAGACCTTTGCACTCTCATCTGACAGATGGAGGATTGAGGCTGCGAGAAGTTGAGTAATTTATGCAAGGTCCCACATTTGGTATCTTCCGTTGCCGAGAGTCCGTCCAGGACTAACTTGCTGATCGTGAACCGGGATACACATTAGATCGCCTGGGGAGCCTTGCAGACTAATGCCCAAGTTGCACCCAGCCCGGTTACATCAGAAACTTAGAGGCGAGCACTCATAGACACATATTTTTTAAAGCTGCCCAGGTGATAGCGCTGTGCAGCCAAGGTTGAGAAATCCTAGCCTGCCTCTAAAACCCAGGGCATTGTCCTACCAGGCCGCCTCTGAATCAAAATTTCCATTCCACGTTGAAGTAGTCTTGTGACACCAAGTGGACTATTGATTACACTTGATAAACAGAATAAATAAATGGCTTCTTGATATAAAAGTGTTATCTTCCTCTGTCTTCCAAGTTATCAAAGAAATATTTTCAAAGCCTAGAAACCCCAGCAACAAGACTACAGAGTTTTGTGTGTTCTGCTTGTTGCCAGTTGAAGGCAACTTTCTATCCGCGTTATCATCACTTTTAGAGTGAGCATATAAGGTGCTTGCTTACACCAGAGGATGTAAACCCACTGACAGATGATTTCCTCCACAGATACAGAGCACAGTGTAACCAGTTCCTAGAGGTATCATAGAGCTTACAATACATTTTGAAGTTCCTAAATTATTAGTAAAGCTTTAGTTGAACTCTTGGCCTTGTTTAGCAAGTGACTTAATTATATTTCATTTTGAATAAAATTGTTATTTCCTAAGCCTGGAGATAAGAGTATATAAGGGAGCATCTGTTGTGGATGATGTATGACTGTTTGGATTCCCAAGGGACACATTTCAAAGAACCAGGTTTTCCTGCTATGTGTGACAAACTTTCCAAGGTCTTCAAATTATGAACGTGTTTTCGGCAAGATACATATTTTTGACATCTGTGGAACAGATTTTTATTTCTTTTGACATCTTTCTAGTGTGTATTTTCTTTTTTGTTTTTGGTCATTCTTTATTGCATGCCAGACATGGTGAATTTTACCTTATGTATACTGGATATTTTTGTATTCCCATAAACATTTTCTGAGCCTTATTCTAGGATGTAGTTACAGTTTGCACCTTTTTTTTTTTGTGAGGAAGATCAGCCCTGAGCTAACATCCATGCCAATCCTCTTCTTTTTGCTGAGGAAGACTGGCCCTGAGCTAACATCCATGCCCATCTTCCTCCACTTTATGTGGGACGCCGCGACAGCATGGCCTGACAAGCGGTGTGTCAGTGCACACCCGGGATCCGAACCCGGGCCGCCAGCAGCAGAGCACGCGCACTTAACCGCTACACCATGGGGCTAGCCCCCTGTATTTTCTTTTAATAGTGCTACTTTACTTTAATATGAAATTCTAAAAATCTATGTTTTGAGGTACTCATATTTAGCAACTGCCTGTAGTGTTCCTTTACTCATTAACTATTTTGTATCTTACATGACTTTATATTAGCGATCTTTTCTATTTTTTGAGATTTTTTTCAAAAACGGTGAATCAGAGAGATAATACCATGTTTCCTCATCATAGTTTTGTGCCGTAGCTTTTAACTGAGGTTTGCAACTTTTATTTAATGGTGAACCAAGGGTTTCAAGAGAGAACTAAGGCCCGTCATATCTCTTCTATTGATATTTTCCATTACGTCCAGGGGGAAGAATGCACAGGCTAAGTATTTGTCAGTTGTCTACAAATGACGTTGCTGTTGATGTAGCGTGTCACAGCAGCTATGGCATGAGGGAGGTTGAATTAAGTGACATTAACATAAAACATTTGATTTAGTGTTATGAAACAATGGAGCTTGTGGTCACAATGGCCCCTGGGTTTAATGATTCATCTCATTGGGGTTGAGGGGCTCTATCCAGATAACCTCAAAGGACATTTGCACCTGTGTGGATGGAATCTACATAACCAAAAGTGTACTTTCACCTAGCGCATCCTTCTGTTTCAGTAGGTGGTGATTTGGACAATACGAACCAAATTAATTAATTAATTAAATTAATCATTAAATATTATTTTTTGTATGTTTATCATAACGTCTATTTACCATCTACACAGTTTTATTTCAAAAAGAATATGTGGTGGCTTGATAGGATATGGTGTAGCCATATAAATATAAATATCAGCAAAATCGGGGTCCTTCACAGCACAAGGCCACATATTGTGGTGTAGAGCACACGCTTCTCCACTTGCTGCCTGTGTGACTTCAGACACATTGTTTACTGTCTCTGAGCTTCATTTCCTCATTTATGAAATATTCACCTTCCAGCACTGCTGCTAAAGTGATGTTTAAGGCAGAATACGTGCTCGGTAAGTTAGTTTTGTCATCATCTTTAAAAGTGTAGTCAAACATCTTCAAATATGTATGTTTTGCCAAATAAAAATCAATTCGTGTATTGACTAAGCTTTTAATTATGATCTTATTGTTAACGGTTGTCATTTATTGAGTGCTTACTGTATGTGAAGTTATGTATTACCTTTGTGCAAAGCTCTTTTTATCCATTGTCTTATTTCACCCTCACAATAATTCATTCTTAGCCTGTAAGAACTACTGTTTTCTGAATAATGTAAATAGGTGGTTATTAGGGTAGTCTTTAAAGGTCTGTTTTGAAATCACTATGGTTATGAACCAGAATTTCTTCCCATAGCATCATTTGTATGCAAGGAGTTACAGGTGCATACATTATGTGTGTCTTGTACATGTTTTATTCCATGTGACTAGCGAGATATACATGTTTCTAATTTATTTATTATAGAAAAATCAGGATGTAAATGGAGGTAATAATTTAAATAAGAATTGCTTCATGTGGAGGAATTATTTCAGTTTGTCTAAGATTGTTGAAATGTGACCATAATTGCAATAATTCTTAATTTCTCCATAAATACTGCAATTAAAATATGCAGATATTTATACTATTTGAGAGTTTCTAAATATTCTACTGAAGTGCTTCATCTCAATATTCTATTTCTCATATTTCCAGCCAAAGCAAGCTTCTCTATATTTTATATTCAATGGAGTTTTTTTATATCATAGATCTCTCATCAAAAGCATTTTTTCTTTTGCTCTTTGAAATATTTACAAAGTAGGTGTCTAAGACTGCTTATTTTTAAATGCTAACACCCTTTCTCTTATTTATTTGAATGTTGAGAATAAGGTAAACATAGTAACTTGTAATTCTTGAAAATCTGCCAAATGAAAAGAGTAAATAATTATATTTCACACGTTAAGAAATTCATCACTGTAACAATTAATATTTTTCAAATTGCAATTAAAGAATCATTAAGGCTTGAAATAAATTAGTAAAATAGACATCTTTGATAAACAATAAGAAATAGGAAATAGATAAGCAACCTTAGAAATGGAAATTTAGTATTTCTTAAAACTTACAAGGGCATTATATACAATTGTATATTAAGATATTGGAAAATACAGATGAAATAGATAATTTCCTGGGAAAACCTAAATTGCCAAAATTAATTCTACAAGAAGTGAATAGCCCACTGAGATCCTTAACTAGAGAATATTCATAATATTGTAGAATTTTAGAGATAGGGAAACCTTTAAAGATCATAAGTTAAAAAAATCTCAGGGCTGGCCCATGGTATAGTGGTTAAGTTCATGCACTTTACTTCGGTGGCCCAGGGTTCAAGGGTTTGGATCCCAGGTGTGGACCTAAACACCACTCATCAAGCCATGCTGTGGCAGCGTCCCACATACAAAATAGAGGAAGACTGGCACAGATGTTAGCTCAAGGACAATCTTCCTCAAGTAAAAAAGGAAGATTGGCAACAGATGTTAGCTCAGGGGCAATCTTCCTCACTAAAAAAAAAAAAAAAAAAATCTCATAACTTATAAGTGAGAATGTTGAGGTCCAAAGTTTTTGCAGCAACTAAGAGAATTCTATTCATTATCTCTGGAAATTAGAAAGTCATGGGTGATTCCTGCAGGAGGGCAATTCAGGGGAGATGCTAGATGTCAAGAAGAAAATAGGTGAGCTGGTAGTACAGAAATTGATGGATAGCTTAACGTTTCAAGAAATTCAGCCACAATTGGAAGGAGAGAGAACAACCCAAAGAGAACCAGTGCAAATAAACCAATAAAAAGGAGGCTGATTTGTTGGTTGAAGGCAGAGATTTCAACAATTTGTAGGCTGAGAGATTATGTATACAGGAGCTAACTAAGGGAGGAGAGTATAGAGTTGACCAAATACAGGATGGAGAGTAGTTACTATGTATCAAGCTCTTTACATGTATCATGCCATTTAGTCTTTACAACAATCCTATGAGGTGGGGGCTAATATTATCCTCATTTTTACAATGAGGAAAGAGAGGCACAGAGATTTTAAGTAACAACCAGTAAATGGAGCAGTCAGTGTGAACCCACAGTGTGACTCCTGCCTCTTAGCTCTACTGCACCATCTCCTGGGAGGAGAAGGACCTGCTTTGGAAAGGAGGAGGAGGTAGGTGTGGTTAGGGGGAAATTTCAAGGTAAGGGGCACAGGAATATGAAGATATCAATAATACGGATGGTCTGTGCCTCGTCAGTAATGTTGAAGGCAATGTCATCTGATAAAAGAGAATAAAGAGGAAAGTTGTGGCCTGAGAAGGATGAAAAAGCTTGTGAGGATTAGACTAGGAACGAGCACAATATCGTCAGAAGGCAGTGTGATGTGGTTAAGTACACAAGCTCTGGGTCAGAGATGGTGTTTCACCCCCGCTCCTCACTCGTTAGCCATGAGGCATGGCCAAGTTACTTAGTTTCTCCAAACCCTCCTGCGCAAAATGGGGATGGTGATCATCTGCCTACACGAGATTCTGTTTTATCATCATTAGGAAAACCCTCTATCCTGCTTTTTTCTTCTTTTTAGACTTTCTGGACTATTCTTTGCATTTGGTTTTCTCTATGACTCAGAATTGGCTTGACAAACTAAAAAAACAAAAAAATTAAGATTTGATGGGAATTTCACTGAATACATTGATCAATTTGGGGAAGATGGACATTTGTATGACATTGAGTCTCCCAATTCTTGGACATAATATATTTTCCGTCTAGTCATGCCTTGTTTTGTGTCCTTCAATTAAATGTTATGATTTTCTACATGAAGCTCCTGCACAATTTTGTTAAATGTGTTCGAGGTGTTTTATAGTTTTTGTCGTTATTATGAATAGGACTTTTTCTTTCATCTGATAATCTTTCCTTAGTGCTTTTGTTTTACAGGTGCGACTACTTTTCTCAGTTCCTAAAGAACTTAATTAGTCTTCTTTTGAGGTTTTTATTTTCTGTCACCTCTGTTGTCTCTTCCCACTCCTTACTTTTTCTTTGCTTGGCTTTTTTTCTTTTTCCCGTGTTGAAAGATTTTCTCAATTGTCTGATTATCCTGGGTTGTGTATTCATATATAAAAGCAAGGCCCTAAAAAGTGACTTGAAGCTCTGCACGGGCAGATGGACTTATTGAAAGGTAGATTTCACAGTGCGTTCATCAAGGATGAGCCAGTGTATGAAGATTTTTGCCCCCTGGGGGAGAATCTCTGACCTGCTAGCATCCTGGGAGTAGAAGTGAGAGAGAAATGAGGAGAGGGCCCTATGGTTTAACCCATACACATGTGGCTGCCTTGTGCACCTACCCACTAATGAGAGTGGTGCCTGAGTTCAGAACCCAAACCATTCAGTTTTTCAGAGACTAAACCTCCCTGTGATGGTGCTGGGCTGCATTAAGTTGGGGAGGATACAGTGTTAGCTTTCTTCAACGTCTTCTGAATTTGTCAACACCTTGACTTCACTGTTGTGTACTGCCTTTTCTCTTTTTCCTGTGCTTAACAATTTGGTCATTTTAACATGGTTTGGGAGGGAGAAGAGAGATAAATCTATTATGATTAATTAGAAATTGTGTATTACATTTTCCAATGGATATTGTTAGTGTATAGGAAAATTAGTTTTGTATATTGATTTCGTGTACAGGAAATATAATTTTTGTATGTTGATCTTGTATCTAGCCACCTTGTTATTCTTATTATTTTTAATAGTTTAAAAATTGATCCTTTTGGGTTTTCTAAGAAGAAGATGTGTTTCTACAATGATGACAACATTGTCTCTGCCTTTCCTATTACTTTTTTTTACTGTATTGTTTTGGAGAAGACCTCCTATTTAATAGAGAACAGTAAAGGTCATGGTGGACATACTTTTATTCATGACCAATGGGATTGCATCTAATATTTCACTATTAAAACATGATTTTCCCCATAAGTTTTGGGGAGGTAACCTTTATTAAGTAAGAATATTATCCTCTATTCATAATTTGCAATGAAGATTTTTTAAATGATAATTGGGTTTTGAATTTTATCAAATTCTTTCACAGTTATTCATGTCATATAGTTTCTTTAATCTGTTAGTGTAATAAATTATATGCAGGTCACTTTTAATCTTGAATCATCTTGAATTACTGGACACACTCTTATTTGATAGTGATTTATTATCCTTTCACTGTTATGTCTGGGGTTGACCTTTAATATTTTCATATTTATGCAGATAAGTGGAAGTGGCTTATAGTTTTCTTGTTCATTTTGGTGTCAGTGTTATGCTGGCCTTGTAGAGTCAGATCCTTATAATCTTTTTATTTGGCCTGGAAGTGTTTTATAAAATGGGAATTATATATTCCTTAAATTTGTTAGAATTTGCCTATAAATTTTTCTGAAATTTTTGTCATTTTTGGAGGATTATTCCTTCAGATTTATCTTTAAGTTTTATCTAAGATTATATTTTTATCTCACAGGCCAATTTTGATCATTTATGTTTTTCTAGAAGAATATCCACTTTATGTAAGTTTTCAATTTTATGTATATACAGTATATGCCATTCTTTTATGATACTTTAATAACCTTTTTCATTCCTAGTGTTATTTATTTTGCCTTCTCCCACCTTATTAAAAAATCACAATTGTCAAAGTTTTAGCTGCTTTCTTGGCCTTTTAAATCAGCTCGAGTTCTATAGATTAATTTTACTGTTTTTTTTTTTTTAATTTTCCATTTTGTTAATTTCTGCTTTTATCCTCATTGAATTTCTTCTTCTGATTTCTTTCAGTCGCCCATTGATTTTCATTTTTTATTGCTTTCTACCTAAGCCTTTGACTATCCTGAGTACTGTCATAGCAAAATCTCACAAGTTTTGATATAAATATATCTATTGCCTTTTCAGTTCTAAATAGTTTATAATTTAGATTTTAATTTATCTTTAATTTATTAATTACTTAAAAATTTTTCCCCCAGTTGGTACAGAATTTTAATTTTGATTTCTAATTTCATTGCATTGTAGTTTGTGAAAATGTCCTATGTTGTAAACTTTCTTGAATTTATTTTACTTTCTGTCCTAGGACTAGTTAACTTCTGTAAATATTCCATTTGTATTTTAAAGAACTATACGTGCTCTATTTCTTATGTATAATACTGCAAAGAAAGAAGATTAATCACTTTTATTGATTGTTATAATGTTCCATATTATTATTTTTTCCACTTTTTCTGTGACTTTCTGAGAGCTGAATGGTAAGTCTTTCATTATAAACTTAATTTGATAGTTTATCCTTGTAGTTTTCTCAGTTTTGGTCTCAGACACTTTGAAACATTGTTATTCATCTCATAGAGATGTGTTACTCTGGAAACCTCTCTATGGCTTGCTCCTTTTGTCAGTATGAAAAGTCCTTCTTCATGTCTTTTAGTGTTTTTTTCAATATTAACATTGTGACATCTGATTTTTGCATATTAGCGTTTGCTAATATAGCTCTTTTCATCTCTTTATTCTCAATCTTCCCGTGTCATTTGGTTTGTGGTATGTCTCTTATACATACTTTACTGGATTTTGATTTTTTTAATCTAATATAAAAGTTCTCAACTTTTATCTAGTGAATTTAAAGCATTCTCATTTATTGTGATTTCTGATATGCTTGGAATTATTCTTGTTGTCTTATTTGCCTTTTTTGTATTTATCATATGTTCTAGTTTGTTGTCTCTTTGCCCACCTTTAATTGGACTGATAGATTTTTTCTTAGTTCTGTTTTTCCTTTGCTATTTTAAACTATATTATTTGTTCTATCTTTTTGTGATTACCTTAACATTGTTACCATAAGTGTTCAAACACATTTTTCTAATATCTAGAGTTAATCAGTATCTCTAATATTCCTCAGAACAACAAGAAAAAAGGCTGAGCACACTTTGTTTCCCCTGTTCCCTTGGACCTTTCATCTGTCTCACCTTTTAATCCTCATTAATATTATTTTGAATTTTACATCCATAAGTATATTTAATTTCTTAAATAAACATTTATTTAGACTTAATATTTTTTTTACTTTCTTTACTGCCCATTACTTCTTTTACCTCATTCCCTCCTCCTGGGTTTCTTATTATTATTTTTGATTTATGTTGTTTAGCAGTTCTTTCAGAGAGAATCTTGAGGTAGTAAACTTCAAAGTTCCTTTCAATTCTAAAGATACCTCTATTTCTGCCTATCATTTGAATAATAGTTTGGCTGGGTGTAGAATTCCATCTTCAAAGTTATTTTCCCTTACAATGTTGAAGATATTGTTCTCCTGTCTTGTTGTATCCTGGGTTTCTCACAAGGATTCTGATGTCAATTTGATTCTTATTTCTTTATAAGTAACCTTTCTTTTGACCCTGACAGCTTTCAAGATTTTCTCATTATTTTTGATCTTCACAGATTTCATCACATTATATCTACGTGTGTGTGTGTTTATCTTTAATTTATCCTTCAGCCCAGAGGATCTTTAAAAGTCTGAGAAATTTTCCCATTATGTTTCTTTTCCCCCAATTTTCTCTACCTTTTTCCATCTGGAAGTACTTTAAACAGCTGTTAGAAGCTCTGTGTCATGCCGACTCTTGAATCTCATCTTTCCACATCTTCATCTCTGCTCCCACTACCTGGCTTGGGGCTGTGGTATCCTTCTTCAGTCCACACTCATCTGTTTCCATTTTTCAGGCCTTTCTCAAAGTTTCTAGTCTACTATAGTTTACCAATTATTTTACGAAATCTTTTCTATCATCCCTAAGGATTTGGGGTGAAGGTGCTTTGTACATGAGGGTGATAGGTATAAACAGTGCTTGGTTTGCCGATTCAAATACCTTTTCAAATTTTGTAATATTTGTTAACTACACTCATGAGCTTTACTATAAAGTGGGACCAAATTGGGTTTTGGCAAGACAGGTGGAGCAGAAGAACTGGATGACAAGTTGAGGTGCTAGTTATTCTCATGTTGGGAATGGCAAGATGTGAATCCCGGTTCCTGTGGGAGTCAAGAGCAGAAACATGGAAGCTGAATAAGGAGAAGCTGTAAGACCAGAGGTCACAACAGTGAGTCCGGTGGTAGGAAGAATCAAACAGGTGTCAAGATATGAACCTGTTTATAGAAAAGGTGAATCAGAGTTTGAGATTTGTAAGTGGAAAAATCCCCAGGACTGAGGGGATCCAAAGGATGGTTGATCTTTGAGTGTTGCTGATGCGAGACTGAGGTTATGTGGGAGAGAGATCAAAGAATCCTGAGTCCCGAACATTAGAATGGCCACCCTTGTAGAAATTGACGCAACAAATGTGGAAAATAACAGAGTTTATTTGAAAATTGCAATTTATAGAAGTTGTATTTTAAAAAGACAGCTTAGCAAACATAACGTCAGTAGAAAATCAGTGTGTGTTCTGTTATGTGGAGTGTTTGAGTTTGTACTGATTCTTCACGTGATGATGAAACAATGTGTCCCCATTTCTCTGTTTCTCGGGATCATGGATTTTGCTGTGCTCTTTATATGAGATTACTTTTGTGACTTTAGACCTCTCTCGCCCACAAATACACATTCCTTAGGTTGAGACAGCTCACCTCCACACTTGGAACACTTTCTGGACATAGGTGAGTATCCATCTGACCATCGTAGAATGTGATTGCCCATAGAAATAGGTCTTACTTCTCTAGTGACTATACATTTTCCCACACGTGTTGTGTCCATATTATCGTCCAGAGAGACATGAATTATTGAAATAAATGTCAGTAGCCCAAAATTACGTGTGCTTCAATTTGTATTAGAATTACAGTGAGTATCAGGAAGTCCAAAAGTAACAAACATAACACAGAGAGAGCAAATTAGAAGTTTCTGTATTGAGACATTGAGTATTTTATTATTTCTTATAAAATTTCAGCGCGTCCAGCACTCAGCATTTAACATTTCAACAGCTTATATGGTTTTATATGACCCTATATAAACAGTTTAGAAATGGAGACGGAATAGCTTTGCTAGCACTTACAGTTGAGATAAGACAAACTGGTGGAAGGCAGTGACATGGGAATGAGAAAGTATAACTAGTCTTCAGATATTGAATGGAAGAGTTATCTTTGAACTTCAACTTGGGGTCAGGGACTACAGATCAGGAATGAGTGAAGTAGTCAGCCTGCAGGTATCTAAACCTTAACTTGGAAAAAAAGTCTCAATGTCTCAAGTATAGAAGGAATCACAATTGGTTAAAGCCACTGCATTATGCCTGACATGGGAGTAAGGGTGTGAGGAAGAGGTTCAAGAAATCCATGACTTTGTTGTACTGAAAGCCGTATCATCGTTGTAAAAATAAACTCAAGTACTAAGTGGATTTAAGTACTATGTAAAATAAGGAATCTCATGCTGAAAAATGGTCACACCTGTTGTATATAATAGAGGTGCTCAGTCGAGCACTTGCTGTCTGCCTGCCTGCACAGTGCGACTCAGCTTCTGTACATTCTCTCTCATCGTTAAAACAAGCTGGTGAGATAAACATGGTAAAATTCTTTTTATAGGATTAAAAGAACTGGAAAGCTAAATTAATGTCTGGTGAATTTCAACCAAATAAACCAATAAAATGAATAATTTGGGCCAAAGTTTAAAAAAGGTATTCTACTTTGGCGTGGTCGCAGGATGCAGTTTGTATTTTTATTCCTCTGTTAGGAGTTTCTTATGATTTTGTTTTCTAGTTCTATGTTTTGCTCTTTTCAATTGTTGGAAATGGCAAGACTGATACTAACAAAGGAAGAAATGAGTTTGGTTTATAAAGACCTGCATTTTAACAAGATTCACACAAAGAAATTATACCAGTAGTGAAATAAATAGCAGCCTTTACCAAAACAAAGCTGCTCATCTTCTCAGACGACTCACAAGTAACTAATGGTTGGCACGTTCTGAGTGATTAAGTTGCAGGAAGAAAACTATCTATGAAATCGTGGCTGTGTACTGCCAGTGACTCGATTAGCTTTTCAGAAGGATGTGATTAGGACCCGCACTGTACTGTAAAAACACAGAGCAGTGTACTAAGTACTTTAAAATACATGTGTTATTTTCTTTCCAGGCTATTAGCCAGACCTCATTTTCTACTTCGCTCTTATACCTTGAATATCGCACTTGTATAAACGCAAAGTCATTTTTCCTTTTAAAGGCTGTTGCAATGTAGTCTTAACATCAACACAGATAAACCAGCAAAGAGTTATCGGTTAAAAAGGAAGGATAAAGAATGTAGCCAAAGGAATTATGAAAAATGTCTGTAACTTAAATTAAACCAAAGAAAGGACAATTCCCATAATTATAGTTCAAGAAAAAAATTCAAGTAAAACAGTAATTTTAGTCTCCCTTGAGTATAAATTTACATTCAGCCTTCTCATGAAAAATCGAACACGCAAATGGAATCAGGACGTATTTTTTTTCCGATCATAGATGTTGCATACAGCATAAAGACTACCGAGTTTGTGGTTTCTGTAAATAACTGCTGTGGCACAGAAGAGAGGTAGACATTTGCAGTGACAGCAGTGAGCTGGAGGTGAACAGGCCTCTGAAGGACGCGCGGTCCCCCACACTCACCGCGGGTCGTCTTTGTTTCCGCAGAGCGTCTGCACCACCACCACTGCATTTTTGCACTTCTTCTTCCTGGCTTCCTTCTGCTGGGTCTTGACTGAGGCGTGGCAGTCGTATATGGCTGTAACTGGAAAAATTAGGACACGGCTTATACGGAAACGCTTTTTGTGCCTCGGATGGGGTAAGCATATTAATACACCCTTTCACGCTCTTGTTAAAATGACTTTGAACACTTATACAATGAAGATGCAGAGGGTGATGATCTCCAGGTTACTTTTCTTTATGTCCCCAACTTGGTATATGGAAGTGGAGATATATGAGGCTGGTCATTTTTGAATGTTCTCTGGACATTTGGAACTTTAAAAGGGAGTAAATACTGGATGACCATGTGGCTGGTCAGTTAACAGTTACCAGTGCCTATGTGGTGTGAGGTGAGACCTGAGATCTCTACGTGCAGAAGAGCAGAGCATTTTCTGCTAATATGTTCCGGCAGTGTGGCATATCTCACAATGTTCAGGGTGCAAGGCATGAGGTACCAGTCATGTACACTAGTCCTGTACTCCCGGCAAGAAGGAGTCCAGGAGGAGTCCATTCCAAGAGAGCTCAGAACAATTAAGACTGCAGCTGTTCATGTCACAGGGAGAAAGCCACTTAGAGAATGAAGGAAACCTCATGGCTGGTCAGTGGAGTCCTCAAAGGAAAAACAGAGTTGTTGAGGGACTGAGAATTAATTAATTTTTTGCCTATCTTTATTAGGAAAATTTTCTCTCAAATTGCCTTACGAAATGGACATCTTTAAGATCCATGCATTTCATAGGGCCGATTCTAATGTTTAATTAGATTTAATTAGTTTGGCTTAATTAGAATTAAATAGTTTAATTGATTCAAGAAACTAGTTTTGGAAAATCCCCGGGATTTTTTCAGGTTTGCCTTTGAGTTTTAAAACACTTGCACTAAAACAACTGAAGAATTTTGGACCAAATATACAATAAATACCTAATGTCCCAGAAGACTGGAGAACAGGATGCTACAGGGAGCCAGAAAAATCACAAATAAGTGGACTTATTACAATACCAGAATAATTCATGCTGAACAAAAATAGGATCAAGAACACTTAAAGGTTGGGCCGGCCCCATGGCTTAGCGGTTAAGTGCCCACGCTCCGCTACCGGCGGCCCCGGGGTTCGGATCCCCGGCGCACACCGACGCACCGCTTCTCCGGCCATGCTGAGGTCGAGTCCCACATACAGCAACTAGAAAGATGCGCAACTACTACATACAACTATCTACTGGGGCTTTGGGGGAAAGAGGAGGAAGATTGGCAATAGATGTTAGCTCAGAGCCGGTCTTCCTCAGCAAAAAGAGGAGGATTAGCATGGATGTTAGCTCAGGGCTGATCTTCCTCAAAAAAAAAAAAAAGTTTGAAAAAAAAAGAACACTTAAAGGTTATCTATCAAGTTTCGGCAAGGGGCCGTCACATCTGACTAATGTATTAGGGTCTTTAAACAGGCAGATGGGAAAGCCGTTAAAAGGAAACTGGAGGATGTATTCTATTTACACTGTCATAAAAGTTTTGTCTGGATTTCGTGTCAAAGATCTTCTAAAGTTGGACTGATATTGAATCGGGGGACACTTGTCGTGTCCCAAGAAATACAGAGTGCAGGTAAATGAGACTTGTCTTGTAGTATAGAGTGGTGATTTTCAGGATTGGTAACTACCTTATTTAACATGGTTACCAAAGACCTTGAGGAGGGTTCACAGCTGGTCTCCATGTTTATAGCTAACATTCAACTACTCCAGTAGGGACAAAGCTCAGCAGATGCTGTGAGACTCCCAGGTGGTCCACGGAGGGCAGAATGGCGGCATATGAGTTTCATTATGGCAAAGTGCAACGTAAGAAATTTGGAAATTTTTTTAATCTAAATTGTGTGGAATGAAGACTATTAACCCTTCAGCTGCTACCCAGGAGAGAATTTTTTGTTTCTAATGAACTTGATCTAGTCAATCAAAAAAGTCAACTAATGACATGCATGAAGGAGGAGGAGGAGAAGTGGGAGGAAGAGGAGGAGGAGAAAGAGCAGACAGGACATTATACATATATATGTAATATGCATATACACACATATATGCACGTGTGTGTATACATATATCTAGAGAGAGAGACCAGTATTTGTTAAAAAATACAGCGTGTCGGTCTGAGGTGCTCTCTGTAGTTTTCGACAGTAAACGTCATGAAGGAATGTAACGTCACTTGAAAAGACTCACAGAAGAGAACAGCAGGAAGGAGGGAAAATGACAGGAAGAAAGAAGGTGGGTGGAGGCGATGCAAGAAGGTGATTAGGTGACGGATTTTTCAACCTGAAAAGGCAAACATGGTCTTCCTGAAAAGAAGGCATGACCAAACCTTAAAACGAATTTAAACAGCATGGATTGGACTGAGCTCTATTCACCAAAACACAGGGAGGTTCCACTGAACTTGAGCAAGGTAAGTGCGGTTCATATAAACATAAACATGAAGATGTTAGGGCAGAAGTGGTGCAGGTATGCAGGAATTGGATTCCAAGAGAGCCTGAGCAATGCGTGCAGGTCCATGAAGAGAAGCTGGCATATGTTTCTGACCTTCATTCAAGATTGTTAAAGGAGGGTAACCAGGAAGCCCAAAAATCAGTTCTTTAGGGCCTTTAATCCTGTCCCTACATTCTTGTTACTATAAGCAAATCATAAAGAATTAAGTGATGATTTCTTTCTTTCTATCTTATAAGTACTACTTGATGTGGATCAGCATGTGGCCTACTGAATGTTCCACCTCTGTGATATTCCATCACACCAGAACATCCATTTGTTGCCTTTCTGATTTTATAACTATAAATTTCCTTTATAACAGTGTAAACCCCTAAGGAAAAAATAGCTTAAAAGATATACTAAATCTCAGTTATTAGTTTCCTTTTTACCCGTGTCAAATGTAGTGGTAACCTAGCAACATTGGAGAAGTACACGGAGTTAAAAACCCAGCTGTCGCTCTCATATTTTTGTACTTGAAAGAAATTGTGTAATGGAAATATACTTTATGAAGTGATTCATCCAAAGGTAGTTCCTCCGATTTAAGCATTTGGAGTTTGTCCTGGCTTTTCTGGAGCCAGTATGCACCGTGGTTAGAGATGAATGTGAAGTGTGACAATGCTTTTGTTGCAGGTTTACCAGCCTTAGTAGTGGCCACGTCAGTGGGCTTCACCAGGACGAGAGGATATGGCACTGATCATTAGTAAGTCCATCCACAGTGATAAAGTGTGCTTATGATTGAGTCAACCCTCACATAGGCTTCATTAGTCTTGGTTGGCACCACTGAGCTCAAATTTTGTCATTGAGTCATTAACAGGGGTGGAAATCGCATCCGTGAGGAATGAGGTAAGGTAGCTTAAATGCACACAGGTTAGGAAGTAAGTGCTGCAGCACTGTTCAGAATCCTCATTTCAATTTCCTGTGTCATGAGACCAGGGTATTTGATTTTTAAAATATTTCAGTATTTACTTGGCATTTTCAATCTCAAATACAATTTTTTAGAACTGAATAAATCTTGATAAGTTTACCTTTTAGAATGTGATTCTGATCTGAAGTTCTCATTTCATTGATGATAATATATGTTGGTATCAACCAAGTTTTTCATATTAGTTCAAATTTTGTTGCTATGTTAGGGTAATACATACTAAAACCTGTAGATCAAGGGAATCAATAGATTCCACATTAGAAAATGCCTGGGCTATGGAAGAAATTTGAAGGGAGAAAAAGGTATCCTATCATAATCATAGCTGTAATACTGATAAATTCTATGAGAGAATTTGTAAGTAAAGTTTATTTAGTATTTCAAATGTAAACAATGCACTTTCTTATTTTCCTCCATCTGCTCTTTCAAGTTGAGGAGGCAATTGAGAAGTGGAGAGAGAGATGTGCATCTTATTAGAAGCATAAGTTTTCAAGTGAGATGTTCTCTTTAATTGTCTTCGGGTTTGCTAATTAGGCCCTCTGGTGGGTTCATCCAAACTGAGAGAGTGTTTCGAGAGACAACACTTCACCTGCTCATCCCAAAGGAACTTCCAAAGAATTTAAAAGAGCTCATGTCCTCAGAGCACTTGCTTTTCTTAAGCAACCTATACTATTGAGAAAGCCCTGACAGCGTATGCTGTAGGGTAGCGCTTACACAGCACGACCACCCTCAGGCTAGTACTTTTTACAGTGATATGCCTCTTTTGGCATAAATCCAGAATTTGAAAGACACTATTGGGGATATGGAAAGAAGAAGGGTTATGGGTGATATGGTTCCAACTTTCAAGGAATTTATGATTAAAAGTGCATACAATACAGTGAGTAATGTATTAGTTTGAAGAGTAACTTGCACAAAAATGTAGTAGAAATTTAGTGGCAGTCTCAGAGACTCCAAACCAAAGTGTTCTATTCAAACTAAGGGCCTTTTCTCTAGAGGTTTTATTAAAAAAAATAAATAAATATTAACTTGTCAACTCCAAAGTGGGATAGTAGAATTTTATCTGTGCTCTTTTATGGCAAGGAGCAATAACTAAATGCAGACTTGGAATACGCACACACACACACACATTCATGTTATGCATATATTGATATATGTATTTGTGTCTGTGCATATATATCTAATAACTAGATTAAATATTTTAATTAGGATTTAGTTTACACTGAGTAACTTTCACCCTGTTAAGTGTATAGTTCTGTGAGTTTTAACAAATGCTTAAGTCATGTAAGTGCCACAACCAGTATAGAACCATTTATTCTCAGAACAGATAGAGAACAGTTGTTCATTGTTGTTAATTTTGGAGGCAGCATGCTGATTCTGTGGGCTGAGAAGTAGTACTGAAAGGGTCAAATGTCAAAAACAGTTGCATGAAGGGGCCAGCCCTGTGGCGTAGTGGCTAAGTTCACGTGCTCCACTTTGCCGGCCTGGGGTTCACAGGTTCAGATCTCGGGCATGGACCTACACACCGCCTATCAAACCACGCTGTGGTGGCATCCCAATATAAAGTAAAGGAAGATGGGCACGGATGTTAGCCCAAGGCCAATCTTCCTTAGCAAAAAGCAGAGGATTGGCAACAGATGTTAGTTCAGGGGTGATCTTCCTCACAAACAAAGAAACAAACAAAAAACAGATGTATTAAGTGGTGAGCGTGACCCTGCATTGGCTGTAATAGAACGGTTCCTTGTGTTTTCTCCATATTGACTCTCCTGGATCATGCATGTGAGGATGGGCCACCTTGCAAGGCCTCCGCTGCTGAGCCCCATGCCCTCTTCATGTCCCCCTGCTGTGAGGGAAGGGATGTTTCTACCTCAATGGTTACCATGTCTCTCGATGCAAACCTGCATCTCTTTGTGAGCTTAGTAATTGAAATAAACACAGCTGCACTTACATTTATTCAAAAGCTTAGGTTTAGTGAATTTTCTTAGTCGTCTGGGGAAAAAGTAAAATTAGAAGATAAAAAAGCATGCAAAATGTAGATTATCTGTTCCCAGTAATGATGGCTTTTAAACTGGTTCCTCCCAATATCTCAATGGCCTCAGGAAGAACAGGTAAATGGCACATCTAAAACTCTAAAAATACACTGTTCTTGCTTAAAAGTATATTTGAAAAATCCCATAATGGATATAAAGCAGCATTTTACAAAACTTAATAGTCACCTTTGTACTGAAAATCAGTATAAAAATCTCACTGCAAGAGTAATTTCTGTAAACTGTTTTAACTGCCTGAAAGAAAGGCCTTATAATAAAAAGTTTCTTTTCCATGAGTGTTATATAGCATTTCTCACTCGTAAAATGCTCTAATTTTAGCTTTTTCCACATCTCCTGTGCATTTTTTTTTTAAATTTACAAACCTTTGAAATGTGGCAAAATTCCAAGGCTAAGTGCATAATCCAAGTTCTTTGTATCATACTTTACTGGTTTAACACGTATCTCTAATTTTGGTTAGTTTTTATCTGATGTCATTTTCAGCTGCTGGCTCTCTCTCGAAGGAGGACTACTCTACGCTTTCGTCGGACCTGCAGCCGCTGTTGTCCTGGTAAACGCTGAAATCAACTTATTTTGTTTTCTTAGCAAAGAAAGGCTACTTTGTTTCAGTTAGAGTGACAATTTTGTATTTGTTGTGTAGAAATTTTAAAATTTAATGGATTATCACTTAAATTTGAATATCAACTGTTATTTGGTCCTATATTACTCAAAAATATTCTTAAAGACTGAAGAATATTGAACGTGGGAGTGAGGGATTTCTCTTACAGTAATTTCACATTTGTGACGAAGTTTGAGTAAGTTTCAATAAATTCTTCCTCATTAATGTACAGAATTTCATCGTTCATCGTTTCACCTGTATACTCTTCTGTATGATCTACATCGTTATTAAGATCTCTTAATCTTAGTAACTACTGCTGCAACCGAATATCAACAAGAAGATACATGTCCATATGGCAAAGTTTCCCCTCCTCAGTGCTGCGGACAGTTTGGACCACATATTCTTTATTGTGGCCTGTGCTGTGCATTTTAGGATGTTCAGCAGTGTCCCTGGCCTCCACTTACTAGGTACCAGTGGTCCCCCCAAGTTGTAACCATCAAAAATGTCTCTAGACATTCCCCAGTGTTCCCAGTGTTCCCTGGGGGTAAACATCACCCCCAGTGAGAACCCCTGCCATATGATATGCATAAGGATTTAAAATTTTTCTTTTGGGGATCACTAAATAATTCCTTTATGTGTTTATTTGTGGGACCATGGAAATTTCCTACCAATTTGCCTTTCCTTCTCTCTCTCTGAATTTATTGATTACAAATCTTTCTTGTTCAATGAATCTTTGAAAAATGTAAGGGAGGAAAGAAATGGTCTGAATTAAATACAAAGATCCATATTGCTGAGCAATTAGATTTCTAATTGGAAAATTACCCTTTGGTTTCTTGAACAATTCATTCAATAAATTAGAAGCTAGGGACGTCTTTCTTAATAACTCGATGTGACTTTTTCTTCTTTTAAAGTTTGCTCTACCCCCTCTAAACTATAACAGGGATCAGAAACTGAGCACGATTCACAAGAAAAATAAAATCCAGGCATGAGTGTTAGGGACGAGCATAGGGAAATTGAAACTATTAGACACATTTTTTTGTCTGCTGCATTGAATTTTAGTTAATCAGTTGAATTATTTCCCTGAGCTACTAGGTTAATATACATATAACCCTAAAATGAAGAAGCAAAGACTATGTGTATAATTGAAAGACCAAAGTCTTTGGAGTGGTGATGAATTCCCTCATGATTAAATTGCAGATTAATAGAATTCATGGAATACACTTTTTCTCTTGGTTCAAATAATGAGAAGTAGGAAGATGAATAAGTCTCATGATGAGACGGTGTCTGGTCAGGCAGCTATGAAGAGCGACATGTCCTAAGTCCCCACCTACCAGGTGCGTTGGACCTTCCCTACACCAGCAAGTAAACAGATCTCAGCTCTATATTTCATCTGGCCAAAGCCTATTGGGGGAAGTGGAATTTTTTCTTTTTCCTTGACTAGTCGTCCTGCTTAATTTAAAACAGATTTCTGTGAACTACTAGTTTCGGTGTAAAGCCTTCACCATTTGCACTGGGGGTTGCACCAAGATTCTGTGATCGTGGAGGGTAAAGGGCAGGAAGGCAAAAAAAAGAAAATATTTTCCTTGGTCATCTTGGTTTCAGCGTTGGCCTGGATTCCTTTATTGGGAAGTGCTGGTAGGTTAGAGAAGCGAGGGTGCACCTGATCGTTAGCAGCCACAAATAAACCACAGCTCTCTCCACAGCTTTGTACAATTTCACTTGAAAAAGAAAAATATGTGTGCTTTCATTTCAGCTGTATTATGCGAAAGATCTTTTAAGTGAGAGTAAGAGAGTCTTAGGAAGAAAATGCTGGGAAGTGTTCAATACAGCACATGATAAGAATTAGTGTTAGTGTCAGTCCATTTCTAAAAGATTCTGGTGAGTTGGATAGGCTTTCCCCTCTGTCTAGAAAAGCATGATACATCAAAATGCCCCCCACGCCACAGGAAAAATAGCCACACAACCCGAGGAATGTAGGCGTTCTGTTCTCCCTGTGGGGGCAATGACAAATCCTCCACACCTTCAGCTGCCAGGGCTCACCCTAAACTCACACTGTGAGACTCAAAATCTTTTGACGCTCAGGCATAGGCTAAAACTCATTGAGCCAATTGATTTTATTCAGGGGTGACTCAGAGGGAAGAAGGCCAGATTGGCATGTGGTATGGCACCATTTACAAGTTAGGCAATTGAATGTTAATTTCCTCAGTGTTAACTGCAAAGCATGGAAATTAAATGTACTTTAAAACTTTAAAGTAACACACCACTGTTAAATTGTTCCCTATTCCTTTATGCACTAATATAATATTTGAGAAGCGCTTCATATTGCTGCCATAGTGAATGTGTAATTCTGCAATGGTTATAAATTGATGAAAGAGGGTTTTCAGGAGAAACAGGAACCTGATTCCCTTCAATATCATTGAAAGGTCAACCTTTGTTTCTGTTTGACAGGTCAACATGGTGATTGGCATTTTGGTATTTAATAAACTTGTTTCCAGAGATGGGATCCTAGATAAAAAGCTCAAACACAGAGCCGGGTAAGCTGCAATTGGTGGAATCTGAAGGTTCTTGACCAGTGAGTCCCATGCTCCAATTCCAGATCCTCACCGACTGCGTTTGACTGTGCCTGGAATTTCGTCCCTGATGAACCAGTGTGTCTGGTGGATTCTGCCACTGAAGTTCCAAAGTGCTCTTCTTAAGTAATGTGACCCAAATCTGAAACTAATTAAAAAGACCATTAAGAAAATCTGGGTTGGTATGTGCATAGTGCCTGTTTGTAAGATAAGAGGATGAAATGTTAGGCTAGACTTAAAATACTGGTTCTTAGGTGAGGGTTTTTTAAAGCCCCCTAGTTTGGGTTGCAAAGGCCAGGAGGGTAGATTGAACATATCATCAGTATGGGACATAACTGAATGGGGACAAGCAAACTTTAGCAGAGTGAAAATACTGCTTTTTTTTGATTAATTGTATATATCAGAAAAATCCTTCACTTGCAAAACACTGTTCTTATCATATATTTTCATTCTTCATGACATTTTGACTATAACTTTCTAGAAAGAGTTATTCATAATTTTCACTTGCACATTTTAACCACTTATAAAATTTAGAAAAGCATGTCCTTTATTTTACAGTTATTATAATATCACTGTACCTAACGACTTAACGTTTCATAAGCAGATTGATCGCAGCTTTTCAAGGTTACATCGTCACCTCATCATACAAATTTGTAGAAACCGGAATGAAATATTAATGCCTTTGAATTTCCCTTTGTATCTTTTCTTATAAAAAGTTTATAGCTTTCTCCTTTCTGTTTAATGGTAACTCCATTCAAAACTCACCCAACAATTGTTCTCATTTCTTTAATAATTTATGGCATTATTTAATAGTCATAGTATCTGATCACCTACTGGTGAGATTTAAGTCCTTTGTGTTTTTATAATCTATGTAATGATTTGTAAGATGAAATAGTCCAGGTGTTTTTTTCCTAGTAAAAGACTAGGTTTAATGGCTTTCAATATAAAAATTTGATATCATTCATATCAAACATTAGCACTGCAGTGGTATAATAAAAACGTCATTGGAGGTTCCTTCCTAAGGGGTGAATCACTTCACATTTAGAGGCTTTTTTTCGCTTCAGATGAGTCTCCATAGCACCCTTAAATAAGCAGACTTGAACTTGTACAGACATTGAGCTTTCTACACCGTTTGAACTTGAAGCTTTCACGCTATTGCTCTTGTTAGTCTGTCACATACTGTTGGAATTGGAGCAATAGCTTCTTCAGTTATTTCTGTCCAGATTAATCATGTAAGAATAAATTGATTATACTGAGTACTGGGTATGGAAACTCAGTTCTGCCACTAGTGGTGTAATCTTCTGTAATTTTTTTTTTTAATTGCGGAGGTGGGTGGTTAGTGGTTAGGATAAAGCTTTGAAGTTAAAAAAAAAAAAATACTCAGTATCTAGCTCTGCAGTTTACTACCTGTGTGTGTCTTTGGGCATGTTATTTAACCTTTCTGCAGCTCAATCTTCTCACCCGTTGAATGCGGATAACAACTCTTGCCTTGTAATAGAGTATATGAAATATAACGTGTATAAAGCATTCATTAGAGTCTCTAGCAAAGAGCAAGCACTCACTCAACAAATGGTGGCTATTGTTGTGATGAGTGAGATGAAGAAGCCAAGCTGGACAGGTTGTTTCCAAAGGACCCTGACTTCTGTCAATCAAGCCTCTGAGACTCCATCATTCATAACACTGAGGCCAGAAAAAGAGATGGGGTCATCGGAATGAGTATAATGCTAAAGATTTACTAAATTTGCAGTCAGTATTTTTTTCTCATTTAATTATTTTATATGTAATATCCAGTTTGATTCACATAGCTCTTTGTAAGAGATAACATAGGCTTAGGAGAAATGACAGTATTGTCACATGAATTTAGAAATTATCCACTTCAATCTACATATTAATTTTAAATCCTCTATTTCTATAAGTATGATTAGAAGTTACGTCTGTTTTACTGGCAAAACTGAATCAGTGTTTTTCTGGTTCAAAGGCCACTGCAGGAGAAATAGAAACGTTGTTAATATATGTTATAAAAGCAGAATGCTGGTTACCATCCAAAGCAGAAAGGAACTCTTAACAGAATAATTACTGTAGGTTTAAAAAAAAAAATTCTATAATATAAAGTGCTATTTTAGCTTAAGTATTTATAGACTGAAATCTTCTCTCTATTCCCAAGTGTAACTGAAGGAAATTTTTTAGAAGAAAATAGTGTTTGAAGCTAATTTTAGTTCACAGAGAAGCAGTGAGAACAATAATGAAGAAGGACTGCAGTGAAGAACAAATAATCAGAATTAACTAAAGAAACATTGAGCTAGAAGCTAATTGATTAACTGAAAAATTGATCCCCCTAATTGTAAATATTGACCATTTAAGGTTGTTTGAATATACATTTATATCAAGCATTTTTTTGGAAACATTATTTAGGATCAAATACGGTACCAACACGGTCCTCCTCCCATTTTTTCTATTTCTTTGTTCCCTCTCTTCTTTTGATAATCAGTTATTAGAAACTTCCAAGCATACAGTTTATGCTCAATAAGTATTTATAAAGAAATGAGTGAATGAATATTTAATATATAATACAATAGCTTAACAACTTTTTTGTGTTTGTTTTTGTTTTTGTTTTTGTTTTTGTGAGGAAGATCAGCCCTGAGCTAACATCTGCCAATCCTCCTCTTTTTGCTGAGGAAGACTGGCCCTGGGCTAACATCTGTGCCCATCTTCCTCCACTCTATATGGGACACCGCCATGGCTTGACAAGCAGTGCTTGGTATGTGCCTGGGATCCAAACCCTGGGCTGCTGCCTGGAGCGCGTGCACTTAACCGCTACAGCACTGGGCCAGTTCCCTTGACAAGTTTTATAATACCCAAACTATATTAAATTTTTCTAATACATAAAATATATTTACCAAGGGAGGATTTATTGCAAATATCAACACATATAAAATGATACCTGGAAAGAATGAAAACAAGATAAAATGGCATGTGTCTTTTTAGAACATCTCAAAGAGAATATTTCATTTTCTCTCTTTTTCTGCAATGGAACTTTCTTATCTACTATTTTAAACTGCTTTATCTTATCTATCTGAAATTAAGGAGACTACCAGGATCTTGTACAAATTCATGAGATTCTTCCAAATGGAGGGGGTATTTTTTTTTCAGAGAATTTTTTATAGTATTAGCAATAAACCAATCAGACAAAAAAACTTATTTCTAAGGAAAAGAAAAAGAAAATTGGGAAGGGAAGGAGAACCTGTAGGCTTCCAGACCCTGCAGGAGTAGACAGGGTAAGTTGGGGAGAGCATGAAATGACGTTGTGTTCCTGCTCTGGTTACATCTGAACTTATGGGAAATTCAATTTTATTAACTGTTAGCACTTTTTGTTTTATAAATGCATTGCCCTTATAACAAAGAAACAAGATTTTATTTTTCCTTGCAGCAACTCAAGTTAGCATCTATGTGTTCTTCCTATTATATTAATTTCTGTAGTGGTCAGACAAACTAGGGGAAAATAGTAGATCTCTCTGGGTAACCCATCTTTCCTCTGCTCCATTCACATCTAATCACAGCATTCCAAAGGTGCCAACCAATTAATATCAAGCATAGTTTTCAACCATTAGCTCCGACTCAGGGAAGTATAGGTGGGCCTTTTAGTGAGTCGCAAATAAATCCCAAGTAAAGAGAAATGAGCATTTCAAATACTGGCTTAAAATTTATTTTCCGAAAAAACCTATACTTAGATCAAATTACAGTTTTTCAGGGGTAAAATACTTGCATATATTGTGTACTAAAATTATTTTTTAGTAATCTTTGGCTTTTCAATCTTGTTTTAGAGCCTAGAGGCATAGCACACTTAAATTCAGAAAGATAGCCACATCCATGTTCAAAGCACAAACACCGAATAGCCTATCTTCTGTGATGAAGGAAGCAATAAATGACTAAGCCATGCCTTTTTAATGTTAATCTGGTGACACTTAACAAGATTGAAGACACTCACATGAATAGTTAGAACAGTGGTGCTCATTCCTGCTCGTTCATCAGGATAATCTATGGAGCTTTACAAAATACAGATGCCTGGGTCCCATTAAATTACAGTCTTTGGGCTTGAGTGTATACAGCTGACGCACAGCCACAGTGGAGAATACTGGTCTGGTTACTCTTTGAGAGTCGTTTCAAACATATTGGCATACCCATTGAGACATTCATGAACCAAACTGGATAGACTGTTGGTTACTTATTATTTTGAAAAGTTTGGACACATGGCTAGTCCATATGGCCTGGGTTGAATCAGTAAAGGGAATGATTTAGTATCATATTCCCCACCCCAACATCTAACTCTGAATGTGTTGGTTTTTCTCATGGGTCTACTGATCAATCTACTTACTTGGTAGCTTTCAGATTTATTATATCACCCAAGCACTATTCCCAAATGCGTGCACTTTTTAAAAGAAACCAGACATTCTGATTTATGAGCCTCTTATGATTTTCTCTGCTACTTTTATTATACACATGGTACTGCAAGTCCACTATAATATTATTTTTTTAAAAACCTGCTGGGCAAACTTATATTTTAGATGTAAACACCACATGGAGATGGACAAGAGAAGTATACCACAATTATTTAAAGATGCTTTGAATTTTGATTCAAGTAATTTCTTTCTGGTTTTTCCTGAAAGGATTATGTTCTGATAAACCAGCCATTTTCAAAGGACTCTTTTCTAAAGCAAAATGTGTGTAAAGTTTTTCTATGTAGTGTGACTGCTTTTATGATATAGTAGATTGGATCTGAATTTACCTGCAAAATCTTCTAGACTAGAATGGACCATTTAAATGCTATTAGGTTGGAGTCTATCACAAAATGTCCAGAAAGACTAGTTTGAGCTTAATGTCTATGTTGAATGTGTTTTATTAAAGCAGAAAACTATTACCCTTTTTTATTGACTAATATTTCATCAAATTTCATCAGCCCCTATATTCAGATCATTCTAAAATGTAGACAATGCATTGATGCTCTAAGAAATTTTAAAATATGAATATGTTAAGATAAAGGCTACATCTTCCACAAATGATTAAAGACCTAAAATATGTATCTGCCAATATTGGACTTCTGAGATATGTGTTTACATTTCAGAAGTTTTAGTTGATATTATGTGCCTTCTGCAAATGGCAATAAAAATCTTTGAAGCTGGGAGTCCTCACATGTTTGATTAGGAGGGGTCTGAATAAAGGGTTTCACTGTATGTCTACACAAACACATGCTTATGTTTAATTCAGTGTATTGGGCAACTTTGATCTGTAGACACAAGGACCATTTATGGTATAAATGGTGGAAATATGCTTCACATGCAACAAAGGCCCATCTTATTAAAAGGTAAATGTTACAAAAATTATGCATCTTTAAAATTATGTACAATATTCATCTTTGATAAATATACTTCTTTGCATGAAATTGTATTTAAAAGCTAACTTGCAGTAGCAACTTTTTTTTTGGTGACAATTCAATATTTTGTTCTTTTTGTGGGTGTTCTGTTTGTTTGCAGTCAGATGAGCGAGCCTCATAGCGGTTTGACGCTCAAATGTGCCAAGTGTGGAGTAGTTTCAACCACAGCTTTGTCAGCCACCACCGCCAGTAACGCCATGTTAGTCCCAATCATTTACATCTTCTTGTTGCAAATCTTTTACAGTGCATGTGAGAAAATGCTATGATGGAAAAAAAATCATGTTTGCTAATATTAGAGCTAAGAGCATACTTAAATATTTATAATTGGCAACTGCCTTTATAATATTGTGGGGTTGTCTGTAAAAAAAAATAAATAAAACTATCGAATATTATCTGCTTTGTGGTTTCCAAGTTAATGGCCTTGGTGCCACATACCAGAATGCTTTGTTGAACGGGGGTTTGGTTATCACCTGGGGTGTGACATGCAGCTGCATAATGTTGCTCTCTCTGTCTGTCAACAGGGCGTCTCTGTGGAGCTCCTGCGTAGTGTTGCCCCTTCTGGCTCTGACATGGATGTCTGCGGTCCTGGCCATGACAGACAAACGCTCCATATTGTTTCAAATACTTTTTGCCGTGTTTGATTCACTGCAAGGCTTCGTGATAGTTATGGTGCACTGCATTCTTCGGAGAGAGGTGAGAAATATCCTTCTTGTGGCAGAGAGGAATGATGGTTAGAAGAGTATTTGGCTTGTTAGCAAATAAGACCTTTTATTTTAATATCTTCATCTTCGGATTAGAGCTGGTCTCCTCTAAAGGCAATCAATCGTTTGGGAGTCAAAGCTAAAGGGAGGCTTTAAGGCAAGGTCCAAGAGGGCTCCTTGGACTCTGAAAGTGACAATTAAAACAGATGGCACTATGCAAGGGAAAACACAGCCCCAGGGGCCAAGAGCCCTGGAGAGCAGATGCAAGGGAGGCTATGATGGAGTCATAGGTGTGGATAAGAGGGGAGGGTACAGTTCATAAACGTAAATCAGTGGCACGTCTTAAACCCGTTCCCTAACTCACGTGTCTACACACAGCATATCCTCAGACTTAACTAATTTCATTTTAGATGGGAAATGTTGAAGATTAATGAACAGCTCTTTTGTCTCTATACTGAATTGTGATTAAGATTACTAAAGATGAATGGTTTTGATATGGATGTTTATGCTCAGAAAATACAAAGAAATGTACACAGTGGAGAATGATAGGCAGTAATTGTCCCCAAGAACTGTAGATCTATAATCCTAGCATTTCTCCAGATCGTGGTTGAGGTTGTCCCCAGAGCGGGGGAAAAAGTCATTCTTCACGAGTTGAAGCACTAACCTGCACCAAATCCATCCAGAACAGTGATAGATTTCAGACCTGAGCTGTTTAGGGATAAAATATTGTTTTCCAACTGGCAGAAAAATTATTCTGCATGCTTGCAAGCAGTGACACAGTATTTACAAGGTTTATGAGTCATTTTAGCATTTACTCTGGGGATGGTGGGGCAACAAAAACACACAAGGACTCAGTGCCATGCTCGTAATTTTGAGAAAACAGTCTACGGTGTCGTTCTGCTTGTTTGAGAACTTTATTACGATGTACACATTGTAAAAAGACACA
This sequence comes from Ceratotherium simum simum, assembly GCF_057802395.1. NCBI lineage: Eukaryota > Metazoa > Chordata > Mammalia > Perissodactyla > Rhinocerotidae > Ceratotherium > Ceratotherium simum. Next base: position 63,212,749 of record NC_141912.1, read on the forward strand.
TGCTCGTATGCGTACACACTACATAGTTTTCAGTGATATGTGAGGGTAACCAGAGATTTTTACCTCATGTACCAGATGGGGAGAACAGTATTTCTGAGCTACTTTAGTATGATACAGATGTCAGCAATAAACCCACATGTGTATTCTCAGAACCTTATATGATACAAAACAATGAAAACAGAAGAAGAGTGACCTCACATTGCATGGGGGGGTGGTTATTTCATCTTTTCAATAATCTGATTTAGTCAAAGTTGCCAAGCCTTACTATTCCCTCATGACAAATTTCTACCTAGAGTATCAGCGTTAAAAATCTCCCAGGTGTCAGGCCTGGCCTGGTGGTGTAGTAGTTAAGTTCGCAAGCTCTGCTTTGGCAGCCCAGGGTTTGGGGCATGGGGGGAGTGGTTCGAATCCCGGGCATGAACCCACACACCACTGATCAAGCCATGCTGTGGAGGCATCCCACATGTAACATAGCACAGATGTCAGCTCAGGGACAATTTTCTTCAAACAAAAACAGGAAGATTGGCAACAGATGTTAGCTCAGGGCCAGTCTTCCTCACCAAAAAAAAAAAAAAAAAAGAAAAGGAAAAAAAATCTCCTAGGTATCAAATGCTTTATAGACCAAAGTTAAGTGAAAATTAAAAAGAAATTGAATTATTTAGGGCGATGTTTTTCTCCAACTATAACTATCTTGTGGTTCTTCTGTATTAATACTATCTCTAATATGTTTATGTAACAAAATTGTTCTAAATGAGTAGACACGTGATGTATTTTTGATTGGTGATTAAGGATGAACAGTTGTGGATTTTAAGCAAGATACATGATATATCTGCATGCAGTTTTCAGAAGATATTAATTCTGTAGGTGTTAAAGAGAAGAAAATGTCCCATGTATTTTTCTTGAGAAATAAGCTTTTTAGATAGCCGTAGGCTATGATCAAAATATTCAGGTTTTAAAGTGACAGATATTTTGATGGCTTATTATCAAATTTTTGCTGCTTACATGAAGAAAAATATTTGGCACAAAAATTCATTTCCGTCAAAACTCTTTCATACTTGCTAATTGAACTAATAACTGTCAAAAACATGATTCAAGGGTAATTAAATCAAATCCTATAATAAATGCTTCTGCTAAAATAGATATCTGTAAATATATGTTTTCTGTATAAATGGGGAATAAAATTATGGATATTGGCCTTGTTATTGTTGCATTTTCGATGATTAGTTCAAATTCAATAATTTTATGGCTGATAAATTAATAACCAAGTATCATAACTCTCTCTCATTCCAATACTGAAATGAAAAATAGCATAGCCAGTACTTTTGCATTGACCCTTAAAAATACCCTATAACATTGCTGTAAATAAGTACAGCAGATTTCGGTTATAGAGCAAGTATCTTTCAGAATTCCTCTGAGGAAGTTGTTACTGAGAAACCAAAAGAACTTGGTTTTCCATGGTTTTGCAAATCCCCAGGACCACGTCATAAGGAGGCCTCATTGGGTTTTCAAAAATTCTTTTTGACCGTCTAATGTATGTTGCCTGACACTAGGGGTGACTGTGTCTCATGTGACCTGTGGTCACACTCTCCTAACATTAACCACAGTCCAGGAGAAATAGAAGCATTTTTCCGTAGCCTCCGTGTCTCCTTTGAACAACATTCCATAAAAACGCACCAGTGCAAATGGACTGGAGAGCTCCCTGTAAAATATTGGGCAATGACTCATATCTATTAATGTGCTCGATAATCCCATAGGAGATCCTAGGAGTACAGTTTCATCTTTACTGCTTTTTTCACTTTAAAATATTTTCTCACAAAAATTCAAGATAATTCGTATGGATTTTTCTTTCTTAAAAATGTATAAGCAACGTAAGAAATATTTCCTTCAACTTAGAGAGAGACTGGATACAGATATACATGTTTCTATTTCTATGTATTTTTGATACACACTAACATAATTTGGTTGTTCTTAGTCTTTAATGATTGTTCCAGTATGAGTTTGAAAGGCTTCACCCATATTTACTTATTCAATCTTCCTGTAAAGGAGGCGGGTGTCCACAGGGGAGGCATAGAGCCTTGCAGCTTCAGAAGGAGAAGAGAAATGAAATACTGTAACTGCGACATTTTAAACGTGATGTGTATGGGGCTTAATTTATTTTAAAAGTGTCTTTGCTTTTACTGGGTCCAATTTTAAAACCCAAATCATTTCAAGTCAGGAGGGAAGGGAGAAATGATCACTGCTACTATCAACTCAATTATATTCCACTTTAAAAAAAAAAAGCAATTTTTTTTATTTGCTTAACAATTTATTGTGACCTCTAGAGCTGACATCTTAATATTTAAATTTCATAAAATTTGTATTCTTAAAAATACAGTTTCTTCCTCTTGGGCACCTTTTTCTTTTGAAATGCTTATGTAAATGCCTCTAACAAAAGAGAAAATAAAAAGCGGGCATAAGAAGTAAAAAAAAAAAATTACACCATCTGATTTATCACAACACATTACTTTCAGCAACAAAATCTAGATCTTGGAAGCTAATATGTATGATACATAATAAGACAGAATCTAATAGAATAAATATGAATGCCTCTTTTGTTTATCCATCATTTCTTGATTAGAATTCACTTGCATTAAGCACATAACGAAATCTACTATTTACTATTCTCCACATTGCTATGGAAATTCAAACTACACGAGTTCTGAAACCTTGGAAATAGTTGCTGTTGCTAGGAAACTGCTTTCTTGGTGCTGCACATTCTTCTCATCTCTCCTGTCACTGGCTGTGCCTGGCTCTAAGACAATCTTACAGCTTGGTGTCAGAGGAGGAAAATAACAAGATTGTGATACAAAATAAGCTACAATAAAACCCTTTCACTAAATGGAAGGAGAAAAGGACAGTGCTTAAATGGACAATTGCGTTGTATCAGTAGGTAAGGCTCCTGAGCTGTTCCGTAGCATCCATAAGAGGGCCAAGCTGCTCTTCTCTCCCCGCCCCAGCTCTGGCAGGAGGGCCAGGCTGCACCAGATGAGGTCCCAGAATCTTCGCCCAAACCCATGAAAGGATTTTTGTAGCAAAATGCTTAAAATAAAAATGAACAGCTTTTCCTTTCTTTCTTTCTCTCACTCCCCTCCACCTTTTTTTTTTTTTTTTGCCAATTTCCAAGTTAGTTTTAATATTTCCATGAAGACTACAGGTAAACAAAATACTTTATAAGTACATGACAGTGAATATATAAAACAGACAAGCATCCTTACCTGTCTAATATGAAGTCAATACTCTCCCCAAATAAATGATTTTAAAAAATAAATGAAGCCCGCAGTGGTGAAATAACTAGACAGCAATTTGAAAAGAGGTCGTATGACATATAATATGGTTCATATGGAGAGCTGCATGGATCTCTGTGCTTGACTGTTTACAGGGAAGTTGGGTCTGACTCATTACCATGGAAGTGTGGCTCCGTGCCCTTCCTTAAGGTAGGACTAGGATTTCAGCTGGTCTTTGAAGACAAGGGAGTGGGTGATAGAAGACTTCAGAACTTAACTGGTTTCCGAGGGGAAAATGAGACTGGAGGATTAAGGAAGCGAAGGTTTCAAGTAGAGGAAGATCGAGGTTATTGGGCATGCGGTTTCCATGGAATGGAGCTAGAGTGAGTAGCAGAGAGTACAGTCTTCTCTGGGACCACCCGGGGCACATGGAGGCATAAAGCAAGTGACGTGATCCTGGACACCAGAGTGGTTTTTGTTTTTTGCATGGCTATAACTGTAGCACCAGGATAAAGACAAAACTGACGACTTTTGAGGGCATAGCATTAATTAAGTGATGTTTTAGAGCTTTCTCATTGGGATGCTCAGCGGGCCACCGTAAGAAGCCACTGTGAGTGGTGTCATGGACAAAGTTCGCTAGATTTTGTGGTTAGTGAGTGGGCCAGGGTGGGAGATCCTAACATCTGTAGCTTGCTCAAGAAGGACAAGGATTCAAGAAGGAAAAGGGCGAGGGGTGTGGGTTGCTAAGAGCTTTATCTTTGTCAGGCTGAAGTGAAGGTTCAAAAAGAAACGCATCTGAAAATTTTTTGTTTGTTTTGTTTTTAATAAAATGGGAGAACGGCTAAAGATACAGCAATACAGCTGGATTTTATCAGAACAGAGAGTGGGGAGCACAGAGACCGCCTTTATCCAGCAACATGGAGATGGCACACGCAAGGATGATGCGCTTATATTCCTGCATACTTTTTCCCAGAAATCACCAACCTCCCTTTACCAAATAGTCACCCCATTTCTTAGGTAGGGGAATATAAATCCTACCTCTCCTTGCAGATTAGGCTTTCCTGATATAAGCATCACTGCAACTATATCGTGAATATTTGCGTCAGTCTTATTTTGCACATGTAGTTCTCCAAGTCCATGCAGAAGCTTAGAAGCTTAACAAGAGCATAAAATCAGATGTAAGATGGCATCAGTGGACCAACTGAGACCCAGAGAGTTCACAGCAGAGATAGGCAAACTCTGGCATGTCTGCCAGGTAGTGTCCAACCGTGGCTGGCTGTTACTCAGAATTCCTCTGAGTACCTGGCCGAATGGACAGGCAGAGCTCACCTCCCTCTCCTTCCAGACCCCCTGGGTCCTGCTTTGCAACATTGTTAAACTGGTGACAGGAATCTAAATATGTCTGGAACCGAGATTTAAAACAAATATAAGAAATAAGAGGTCATGAATTAAGTTTTTATTTTCTACCTCAAATGGATGGCATGAGGCTAAAATGAAGTCTCTCCTGTGAAGGTGACGACGGCGGTGTCTGGTGTGTAATCTCCCTCTCCTTCTTTTCTCATTTGCATGCTGAAGAAATGCTGTTACGTTGTTTCAGATCATATAAGTGAAATGTTGTTTAGGGAATCTTATGTGACCCTCAACACTGATACAGAAAAGGTAAAAAGCTACAACAATTTTGAGATTAAGTGATAGATCCTTTAGCAGTTAGAAATTTCTTTTTTTTTTTTTTTTAAAAAAAAAAGAAGCGGAAATTTTTTTTATTTTTTTTATTTTTTTTTATTTTTTATTTTTTTTATTTTTTTTTTTAATTTTTTGTTTATTGCAGTAACATTGGTTTATAACATTGTAAAAATTTCAGGTGTACATCATTGTACTTCTATTTCTGCATAGATTACATTCTAACAGAAAGTCATTAGGACTGAAATTTGAGACTGAAGTCCATGTTTTTCCTTCAATGTATAGCAAATGGCAAACATTTGTATTTCCTTTGCTATCAGAGAAGTCAGGTAATATTTTAATAATGTGAAGTTGCTTATGTCAATTGGAATAATACACATGAAATTGAGAAAAACCTTACTCATTCATTTAATGAATAAATTATATGAAATTTAATATGATTATAAAGACCTAAGCCATTTGTTCAAATATGAATCAAACACAATAGTAGACATTAGATTCAGAAAAACGAAACACATAAGTCTTCTCCCCTCCAGCTAACAATCTCAAATAATTTCAAGAATGTAACTTTTTTTCTTTTCTTGGCTTCAAATGATCCTCTGCAATAGGAAGTCGAGAAGAGTAACTTCAGGTAAAGCTGTCTTCTGAAAAGGTGAAGATTTGGGGTCTAGAAACTGTTTCTGTTTCAAACCTCGCAGCTCCGTCCTGCGAGGTTTTTCTAAACTGCAATGCTGCCAAACCTTGCTCGGTGCTCTTCCCCAGCAATCTCCAAATCTGGCAAGGATTTTCCCGGGGACACTGCCAGCTGCCTCCAGAGCGAGGACCTACCGAGAAGCCGGCTCTGGGCTCGCTGCTGCTGAACGAACCGCATTGCTGCCCCGTAGGAGAGAGACAGGAGCGTGACACACCCGCAAACCTCTTTGAACTCCTGTGGCATCCAGGAATCCACCCACAGTAAAAGGCTCATAGCTCTTTCAGGAATTTTTAGATCAGCCCCCAGCAGGAACTAGTCAGGATAACTTTGACGGTGCCAGTTGGATACTTTTAGAAAACAACCTTGATTGCTTACTCTTTTCATCTCACCTTATTTTTGAAGATGTTTCTTGCCATTCTTTTCTTCGTTTCACAACATGACATCAGATTTCCTTAAAGGCCCCCAAATATTCCAAGGCTATTTACATATCCCCATACTTTTTAACTCTCTCTGTGGCTGTCAATTAAGGTGAAATTAAGGTAAAAAACAGAGTATTATAAACAGGAAATTTTGAAGTCTAGATTTTAACTGTGCCATAATTTATGTTAAGTAATTATTCTAGACAGGTTTATTCAAAAATTGTATTTACTGGTCTTACCTAAATTTAAAAAATGATAGTATTGCAAGAACTCAGTTACAACGATTTTAATATCTAAGTATAAATTTTAAATTGTTACCTAAAATAAGTGACTTGTTTTCCACAAATAGTAAGTCGGCTTAAAGAGTTTAAATAATAAATATTTGAATCTTCTAACAATTATTTTTCTTCAATCTTAATCACAAGGCAAGAAAAACACCAAGACTATTATTGTCCAGCATTGTATATGTGACTATTGGCTCACAAGATTTTAATTTTAGGATGGGATAGGCAGATCTAGATTGTGTCTTTTGTTTGTTTGTTATATTTTATGCTTCTCCTTGTCTGGCATTAAGATCTTTGTAGACTTGCTCTTTTAAAAATTCTACTTATCTCCATCAGTATGATTCACAATGATTCACGGAAGATAAAAGTTTCTTCGCTTACCTGATAGAAAAGTCAATTCATTATCAAAATGTTTCCGGATAGCTGCAGATGCGTTTTCCAGGCACTGCCTTGCCTGGAACGCCCTTTTCCGTCATGAGGAAGATGCGGTGTGAAATCTAGTGTAATCACTCTTCCCTGACAGTGTTGGACAAATATTTAAGGCTAATTCATCTAGATTACCTGAAAGTATTTTTAAGATTTAAAAAAATCAAACAGAGCATTTGGAATTAAGTGGAATTTCTCCTGCGAATCTTTATGAATTAGAAGTAACAGAGGCACTAAAAGTGTCAGAGAATCTAACACTTAAATTATGGCATTTATGTGACCATTAAGATGACCTTGAATTTGCTGTTGAACTTTTATGCTTTTCTGTTTTACATTTCTTCTGAAAAGTCTTGACTGATTCACGAAGCTGACATCATTCTCCTGTGTAGAACTGCCTTTAATCCACTGTCATGTTTGTAAGTTTGATAGTTTAAGGTATTGATTTTGTGTGTGTATGTGTGTGTGTTAGGAAAAGGAGTTAGATTTCTTTTGTATCTCCTTCAAGGGATCAGATTGTGGATTTTGAAGAGAAACTTACAGAAGTTGCTTTTCCATATTTCATTGTCAGACAGAAATATCCTTGACAGCTACACTCTGAAGGTCTGAAAATAGAGAGTGGTTGGCGAGGACCAGTTAAATTAATGTTTGGTATTACCAAGTGCCACTGTTCATATTTTATATATGCTAGTATTTAGAAATAGATTTGAAAATAATCTTCATGTGACAAGCTCCTGGAAGGCAACATTTCCAACATATTATTTATCTTCCTTTATAAATTGTGCTTCTTTAACAGTTGCCTTGGGGCACAAACTGAAATTAGCAGCTATTAGTACCTATTTTTCTCGCATTAGTTCTTAGGTTTTTTTCTAAGAATGAATAGACTTTCTTGGTGGTTTCCCCCAATGCAGACTTCTGTGTAGCAGAAACAGTCATCTTCTGGCAAACACCAGACTCATTACCAATTTTCGATTATTAATGTATCGTTTTATGACCTATAGCTATTACTTCTTAATCTGAAAAGGGGGAGCGTGAAAGCCTTCCCCTCTGAAGAATCTACCTTTGTTCACGTCGTCTCCTTCCAGGTAGAAGCTGGATGATTTAGTTCTACATATTCACCCAGTTCTTCAGGAAAAGATGATCAGACTAGACTTCACCGAGCCTGTGATTTTACTGCTGTGTTTGAAGGAGGAAATAAGAAATTACCTTGCTCAGTTATATCAGGCAACTCCTCGTTCTTTTTTTTCCGGGAAATCCCAGATTTAGAAATATTAGAATCAGAGCATGGAAGAGAGGTCAGAGAGCCCTGGGTCCTTCCCCCCTCCCTTGATTCACAGCTGCAGGAGTCGCCTCACCAGGATTAGAAACTGAGGTGGAGAAATAGAGGTGGATGGAGGTCTCGGTATTGAACTGGTTGGCCAGGACTCGTGGTGGCGGCTAAACTCCACGTCACTTTCCAAATCTTGCCATTTTGGAAGGAGGCTGCTAATGACTTGTGGACAAGAGAAGCCAAAAACAACTTAATAGGCTCTGTTTTTTTCTGGCCAACACATACACTGCCCGTATGTCACAACACAGCAGTGACCGGATCTTTTCTATCAGTGCTTCTCAAAGGTGAAGGTTGGTGCATGTTCACCTCTATAGTCGCTACAATGGTGCTTCAGTAAGTAGGGGAAGTGCCACCTCATCGGTGCTTTGTTTTTAACCCAATAAAACAGATTATAATTAATGAGAAGGAGAATATCAATAATGTGAAGTCAGAAAAACAAAATATTAGTAAAATGACCTTGCCATTGACTGAGATAAGAAGCTACTTGTGAGGATGTCTATCAACAGCTCGTTAGGAGCTAATGAGCCGCAGGAAGTGGAAAGGACATGCTGATGCTTCATAGGATCAGAATAACTACGGATTGGTTTCTGTGTTTGCTGTTCATCTATTCATGTTTATTCACTTGTTCAATAAAGGATTTAAGGTTCTTCAAGTTTCCTTGTGATCTGTTTGTTCTTTACTCAGAATCTAGTTGTGAATGGATATTAAGGAAGTTTGGCTTTGCTAAGTGACCTTTTTTTTTCTTCCCAAGACAATCAACCAGAACCAGAGCCTTTTTTAAAATTTTTGTTTCATTGTGTTTTGTTTTTACATCAGGGCACATGGTACTTCAAGGGAAACAAGAAATAGTCTCCTCAATATGATGCCTTACATGAGACATAAAGGGAAAATTCCAAATCAATTCTAGTCGAAAGATCATTGAATAATCTCATTTTTCACAATGTTTAAAGCTGTTATGAAGATTATCCCATACCAAATAGTAAATGCCCTTTGAAAGACACATCTATTGTTTGTAACAGTGGAAATAAATCCGCCCTCTGGCGAGAATTACTGTGTTGAGCCAGGCATAGCCATTTTGATAGCTGAGGAGTTCCCAGCACATCCCTCTATAGATTATGGCAAAGGATGAAATTCTTTGGCATACAGCAGAGTCCAGGTACACCAGTATGTGTATTAAGAAGTAAACAAAATGGGTATTAGATCATAAAAACCATGATAACCGCTTTCTCAGTTGATTGCCAATATAGACACTATCTGGTCGTTACCAAGAGAGAAGAAAATTGATGTTTGTCATTTTTTTCACAGGTTCAGGATGCATTTAGATGCCGATTGAGAAACTGTCAGGACCCAATCAATGCTGATTCTTCAAGTTCTTTTCCCAATGGGCATGCTCAGATCATGGTGAGTCTTTTATTTTCCCTCTGAGTATTGATTAAATCATGATTTCTCAAGAGAATAAACAAATATTCTTGTTAGTAAGATAGTTCAGTTCAAAGTTCTATTTTGAGTGACTTGACTTTAGTTCATTAACAGACTTAGAACTCTGGTACCAGATAACTATGCTATCTGGATTGCTTAGAAGTACAGGATCTGTCAGTGGCCCCCTGGTGTGCTGAGTGTGGGGCTGCTCTGCAACACCAGAGAGTATTCTCATCGTTGCCAAGAATTAGGGATAGCAATTTGTCCATGGGATCACATTTGTTTACCGATCAGAATGCTATGGATCTACACTTCGAGTCTTGAAGCAGTGGTTCTCAGCCTTGGTTGCACATGAGGATCATCAGAGGAGCCGAGGAGCCGCACCCCAGACCAATGAAATCAGCATCATCCTAAGATGAGAACACTGCCTGAAGCATAGGGGCAGCCAGGCTTCCAGTGAAAGTTGTTATTGTACATGAGCTCTGACTGACATTGGGATTAAGGGGTACCTTACACATAACCACTTTGGTATATTTTAGAAATGAGATAAGATCTAAACTATGTCTTTAAAATCAGGGCTTAAATAGAGATTCTTTTTATAACATATTTGATTTATTATTAATGTTTTTGGATTAGGCAACATAAAAATAGTCTAAATGATATAGTGGTAACTAAGACTTGAGAAGGAATAATTAATTCCTTATTTAAAAAAATAGATAAAAACTTGAATATCGTGATATTTAGAATATTGATTAAAATGGGCTAATTTAATTTTACCATTAAAAAAATAACTAATTTGTTTAAAATAAAAGTTTGGGGAAAATATGAGGATAGAACTAAACTCTAGCAGGTTCTAGGCTAGATTAGTATTGTCTAATCTTCCGTTTTAATTCCTAAACCTGAAAGCTTTTAGTCACATTTGAGAGAAAATGGATCATTAGAAGAGCCTAGTTTGACAATGAGAGTTTGACAAAGCCGTATTATAAGATATTACATTACAAACAATATATTCAAAGTGAATGCTTAAAAATATAAATAAAAAAGACATTTACTTAATTATCTTCATAATAACACGCATTCTAATCTTTTATTATAGTTTAAGAAACTGCCTTAAAATTCTGTCCTTTTATATATCATGTTAATCTCCTTACTGAAGATGACGCGGGATATTGTATTGCCTTATCAAAATTGTATGCCATGTTTCCATTAATTTTATTCAACATTTGGTCTCTAGGAAATACTCTTGAGAACAATCTGATTGTTCCTTGAGAAACTTCCTTTGCACGAAACAATAACCTGGTACTGCCTAGTCACATATCTGCAAACTTCAGATCATCTGGTTAGTAAAAGTCACTTGAGATATTCATTAAATGATGATTCTATGCCTTATTATTTCTTGTTACAGACAGACTTTGAAAAGGATGTAGACATTGCTTGTCGATCAGGTAAGAATATTTGGATTTTGAAAATATATAAAAATTAAAACATTTTTATAGATTTTGATTTTAAAGAAAATGCTATGGTTTACACATCACATATTTGTGTGGGTGAATAAATAGACTCTTTCAAATGGAAGCATTGTAATAGCTGAGTGTGGGGGAGTGGGAGGTAAGGAGAGAAAGAGAGTGAATGAGGAATGAGAGGGAAACTAAGAGTGGTTAATTGGGAGCACCCTGGCAGCAGAAGAGCACTGGCTTGGAAACATACGCCTCCCATCCCACGGGTGACTGTTCCACCAATTACTGGTTGTCAAGTGCAAGGCCAGCCAACTTAGCCTCTCCGTGCCTCAGTTTCATTGTTTATGGAATATGAGTTATTGTGAGGATGAAATACCATTGTGTGTGTGTGTGGTGTGTGTGTGTGTATCATAGCTGCTCTTGTTGTTGTTACATTTTCAGAGGGCACCAGGAGAAACAACGCAGCACATCCTGCCTTAGAGTCATAGGAGCCGTGGTTGTGTCCCTGATGGTTGTCCTCCAGCCTGTGGCTGAATCTCACCAAAAGTAGATGACTCGAGAGTTTTAAAGGAAACTACATGTTTCATCTTTTGGATAATTCCAGTTGTTGAAAATGCTCCTTTATGTTGGGACAAAATATATCTTATTTTACCCTTTATTTGTTGGCTTTAGTGCTGCCTTCTAGAATTTCAGTAGATATCTACTTCATCTAAATATCCAAATGTTTGAAAGCAAATATTTAGCCCCGTTCAAGTCTTTCTTCCAGACTAGACAAACCATGGTTCCTCGTTTGTTCCTCATGGTGTTCTCCCAGGAGGCACGGTGTCCCACGTAGCCTCCAATTTGTCAATAATTTTAAATTATGATGCCCAAACGTATACATACTTATCCAGCATTTACCACAGTTGGCTCTTTCCTTATATAAATGCTATGTACGTTTGTGTCTGATCTCATAGCCACTGGTACAATACTAGTGTCAACTTGTTGTCTTCTAAAATCCCTGACTTTCTGTAGTAACTGACAGGATTCTCCCAGTCTGCAATTATGGGAAGGTTCTGAGGTTTTTTCCTTTAAGACAAATCTGGCCTTTGCATTTATATTATTTACTATTATCGTACTAGTTTCAGGTTAGTATTCTATCCATTTGGAATTGTTTGGCCATTGACAGTTTGATAAGAATACCTTCTAAATCTTGACCCAAACTGTCAATAAAGTAGTTAAATGGAATAAGACTGAGTGTGGAAAGCTGCTGAGTGCAGTAAGGCACCCCCCCATCCGATGCAGACTCTCTTTACGTGCAGTTTTCAGATTCAACTCATAACCATGAAACATCTATGCAGAGTCTGAGATCGCAGAGTTGTCGTAATCACAAGAATATGAGAGACTCATCTCATATTCTCATTCCTGAGTTCACTCAGAACTCTCCATGTCGAGTGGTCCTAGCAGAGCATTAGAGTCGCTGTTGTGACTTGACAACCCACAGGGACCTGCGTAAGCAGGCTATTAGGAATCACCCTTTCCCGTTTACTGTCTGACAAATTATTGCTAAGACACATCTCACGAGTGTTTGTTTCCAAAGTCTACCATTTCCTTATTTGGGAAATTGATAAAATATTTTCCCTTGCTCACCCACTTTCCATCATTTCTCAGAGATGGTTGGCCATGGTGCCAGGTTCCACCTCTGTGTTCCAAGGTGGAATGTGATTTTTCTGGGTCCAGAAGCCGGAATTTATTTAAAATAATTAGGTGTTCATTTAATTCCTATTTTTTAATCTTCAGTTGAGTTTCCTTTCAGCCTTGTGTGCTGTATTACAGTTCTCCTTGGTAGAGAAGTGAAACAGAAGCAGACAGTTTGTCTTTTCTTTAACAGCTGTTAACGTGAAACCAGTGGTTGTCAAGTGTGGTCCCCAGACCAGCATGTTAGCATCTCCTGGGACTTTTTAGAGATACCAGCCTTCAGGCCCTGCCCCAGACCTGCTGCAGGGTGGGGTTCAGTAATCAGTGTTTTCACAAGCCATCCAAGTGATTCCGATGCAAGCTGAAGCTGGAGAAGTGTTGTGTAGACCATCCTCCCCAGGCTCCGGCCTCACCCCTTCAGTATTCATCTCCTTCTCTTTTGTTAAATGACCCGTTTTCCCCCAGACTTCACTGCACTCTGGGATTTAATATTCCTAATACAGGCCAGTACCATTATTTTATTAGAAAAAAAAAGTTTTTTAATGTTTTCATTTTCTGGATGTGCCCTTTATAGCTGAGTTCATCAGGAGCTTGCCTCTGACTTTTTCTAGAGATTTCTGTCCCTGTTGAGGTATATTCAATTTTAAAGTCTCAATTCACGGACTCTGAATAATCTTTCTCCAAATTTGGTTGAAATTTGCTTTCCCAAAGGGTGGAGTATATGTCTGATTATGCAAAATATTCAAGGGATTTTTGTTTTGTTTTGTTTTTGCTTACATTTTGCCTTTCACAACTTGATTAATTTCTCTCAAAAGCCCCATCACTTTGACACCATGTTTGGATGTGTACGTGGTGTGGATTTGTTTCTATTGTATATTCAAAACTTGGATATCTACTTTAAGCAAGTCTGAGACAGAGATATCTCTTATATAGAGTAGACATTACTTCATAATAAGAATTATCTTTCCCCAAATATTTAAGATATACAAATTTTCAGTAAAGATAGCTGTATCAATTGATAAAAATGTGCTGACTATAACTACAAATCACATGACATTTATACAAAACCAAATGTATCATACAAATGCAGATTATGAAATCAATATTCAGTACCGAGATTTTCTTTATGGTTTACAATATATTCATAAAAGTATAAAATTATTTATTTTTCCTTAATGTAATATGATAGGCTCCCATAACTAGTCTTTAAATTGTACTGCTATATAAATTTTGGATTAATTTTTGCATAAAGTTAAGGATTAAAAATATTCTTCCTGAATTTGGAGTTTTTTTAAAGTATTTTGTTTATGAATATGACTAAATCTATTAATTTAACATACTTTCTCCCTTAATATTTTCATGTAAATTGTTCGTGGCGACCACAATTCGTTACCTATCTATTATTTTAAGAGGTTTGGAAATAACTTTTTTTTTTTTTGTGAGGAAGATCAGCCCTGAGCTAACATCTGCCAATCCTCCTCTTTTTTTTTGGCTGAGGAAGACTGGCCCTGGGCTAACATCCATGCCCATCTTCCTCTACTTTATATGGGATGCCGCCACAGCATGGCTCAACAAGCAGTGCGTTGGTGCGCACCAAGGATCCAAACCAGCGAACCCCGGGCCGCCGCAGCGGAGCGTGCGCACTTAACCGCTTGCGCCACCGGGCTGGCCCCATGGAAATAACTTTTTTAAACTGATTATTCTACTTTTTAATACAATAGTTAAATATAAAAAGTCACAACCAAATTACGGATTAATAAAAAAATATGTAGTTGTAGATTTAACATGAGTTTTGGTGTCTGAAATAAAGAGACCTAATACAATAATTAAATACAGTATCTCTGAAGATAAAAGGTATTACATATACGATGCCTGTTTTAAAGTAATTTTGAAGGCTTCTCTTCTTGGTAATAGGGAAAGACATTCAGAATCTTCAATTTTTCAACCTCTGTTTTAATGCATAATAATTATGATGCTATTTGAAAACCGGATAATAATGGGTGAATTCAACATATCTGAAACTTTTCATGAGGAGACAATAAACCAAATATTTTACAGTTATCTCTGCCTAATGAAGTTTCCCTTGGCAGCCACTCTGCTTTGTAGAAAGGGCTGCATTTGGGGCCCATGGTGAGCCAACTTGCACACAGTGCTGTTCTGTGCTTTCAATACCAAAATTACCAAGATTGTTTCTTCAGAATTTCATTCTTTCCTACCTCAAATCTGACAGTTGTTCACAACTAAGCATGCTTTGAGTCATTCTGCCTCTATTACCCATAAAATATGGGTAATATTATGTAGAGGGAAAAAAAAAGAAAAAACTAAAGTGTTTCAATAAAGAATTCTAAACTCTTTGGTTGGTTTGCTCGGTTTGGTTTATGTTTATGTTTTCATTTTGTTCCCTCTCTTACTACAAGTTGTCATGCATTTTTAATTTTTCTAAGTCATTATTTTTCAGGCTTAAAATAGAATGGAGTTTTCAGAGGCCCATACAGTTTTTTTCTGCTTAACATCAGCTGGTGATTTTAATACCCCCTCAAGGGCATTCGAGCATATGGATTGATCTTGAAAAAAAATTCCTTTCTTTTCCTACATGGAACTGAAGTTGACAAAGGCTTTTGAACCCTGTATCTGCCTTGACCATATGGACTTCATAGATAAATGCTCATTAATTTTCAACATGCATAAATTTTGGAGAGATTTCCAATGCAATAGGATGAAATTCTCATTGATTACCTCTTTCAAACAGTGTTTTAATGAGAAAACTTCTAAAATACTTTAGGGAAAAGCCTTCAAGAAAATATCAACTTTATGTGAATATATCTGTAATTCTTCAAACTCTTTGCAGTAAATTAATGCAGAAAACTTCTCTGGTAATCTGCCTTTCCCCTGAAAAGTTATGCAGAGTTATTTAAGGATAGGGCACTGAAACTTTTAACTTTCATATATGTTTTAGCTGTGGGCTCCCTGAGATCCATGAGAGCATATCAGTATCAATAAAGAGTGATTGAGTAATCTGGACCATGTACAAACAGATATGTAATTCTTCAAAATATTATTTTTATTACATTAAGGAATTTGACAGAGAGACAACAGAATACAATAATGAAAACATAAAAACATATTAACTTTCTTTTATGAATTTTTATATCCTACTTCACAGTTCTTCATAAAGATATTGGTCCTTGCCGAGCAGCAACGATAACAGGAACACTCTCTAGGATTTCTCTAAATGATGATGAAGAAGAAAAGGGAACAAACCCTGAAGGGCTAAGCTATTCAACATTGCCTGGAAATGTCATTTCCAAAGTCATCATCCAGCAACCCACGGGTCTGCACATGCCCATGAGTATGAACGAGCTGGGCAATCAATGTTTGAAAAAAGAGAATAGTGAATTGCGGAGAACCGTGTACTTATGTACAGACGACAACTTGAGAGGGGCTGATATGGACATAGTCCATCCTCAAGAAAGAATCATGGAAAGTGACTATATTGTGATGCCCAGAAGTTCTGTAAATACCCAGCCGTCAATGAAAGAGGAAAGCAAAATGAATATTGGCATGGAAACCTTGCCACATGAAAGGCTATTGCACTATAAAGTGAATCCTGAATTCAACATGAATCCCCCTGTAATGGACCAGTTCAATATGAACTTAGATCAGCACCTCGCACCCCAGGAACATATGCAGAATTTGCCCTTTGAGCCTCGCACAGCTGTGAAGAATTTCATGGCTTCTGAGTTGGATGATAATGCAGGACTATCAAGAAGCGAAACTGGATCAACGATATCAATGAGTTCGTTAGAGGTAAGCAGTAGAATAAACCTTTCCTTGATATTTGAAATACATATACAGATAGATAGATCGATTGATTCACGTGACACTGGAGCGAGGGAGAAGAGTCATGTTAGCTTTTGCAGTTATGTATCATACAAGAATTTTTGCCAGGTTGGGATTAAGATTCTGGGCATAGGTTTTTTCAGTAGTACATCAGAATCCCCTTTCTCAAGATCATATTTTTAAAGAGGAGCCTCTATATTTAAAAAGATAACTGTCTTTTTAATAATAATAATTCTGTCATAATTCTGTCATAATGGGAACCAAGTAGAGCATTCGTAAAGAACAAAACCGAAGATCCTCTTCATGATTCTTAGGTACCAGAGGTCCTTTTGTTGGTTAAAGTAGTTTCTGGATAGCATTACAAATTTAAACCAAGATCTAGATGTTCTATGTGAGGGCAGCTGTTAAAAATTACAAAATTGGAATGTTTCTATGAAGTCTACCATTATACTGATTATAAACTCTATTAGTACATTAGATCGATATCTTTCAGAGTAAATGTTTTGCTCTTAGCTCTTACAGAATGATGACTGCTAAAGTTTTTGGTCTTAAATTATGAACCCTCAGGAGGGGTGTAAATTGAGCAGGTTAAGAATCAGGACTCTGAGGCCCAACCACATGGCTTTTGTAAAAGAGCAAACTCCTCTCAGCTTCTTTTCTACCATGAAGTGAAGTAGAGGGTAGTCAACAGCTATTAATATCATTCATATTGTACTAAAAGTAACCAAGCAAGATGTAGGGAATATAATATCTTATTTTCTATTGATATACATCATGTTACTGTTTTGTATGTGACTTTACCTTGAAATTTTGCGGTAAACCCACTGCTGATATATTGCATATGTTCAGTATACAAGGCAAAACTTGCATTCTTTTATATGTATTGCCAATTGTTTTAATATAAGATTATTTCATAAGACACTCTTTAGAGAAAGACACTATAATTGGTTGCCTACCCTTTCCATCAGAAGTATGCTGATAATCATATGTTCTAGTGTTCAAAAGTGCCCAGAGGAATTGTCCCTCTCTTCTCCCCACAAAGCCATGCCTTGTGCTAGGTCAAAACAAAGAGAGATCCTGAGAGGATGGAATAACTTGGTAAGTGGTGTAATTTTGAGGTTTTTCCAACTGGATCTAGGAAATTCTAGACCAAAATGGGAATGTTGATGGGATCTATAATAAATTCCTAAATTCTAGATCAATCTTAAATGGAAGAAGGTTTCTGGGGAGAATCATTCCTCAGAACCAAAGGGATAAGGATAGAGGCAGTAAGGCCAAGTTTACCCCAGAGTGGCTGGAGCTCCCTCCAGACTAAAGCATTCCACCATTCTGAATTAGCAGCAGAGCGACTGTTTCTCTACTTCTAACTTGCGTATCCCAGAGACTAGCAGGTCTACCACAGTAATGACCACATAGGCACAAACTACATGATGTTTATGCAAATTGCAAAAGTTTTTAGGACTTTCAGTGAACCTACATATAATAATACAACATCATCAGTAATCATAATTCTGATGCACTACTGGGAAAATCATAATGACCATATGGAGTCTTCTGGATAGAATGGCTCTTTAAAATGTGCTAAAGGAGTTAGAATGGAATGGTGTTAAAATATTTTGCTTGTTGTAAAATACTTTACATCTAAAAGCCTAGAAACATGGAAATCTGGGTGTGATGTTGCATAGGCTATGTGTGCTTGAACAATAGACTGTATTTCCAAGTGCTGCTTTGTTAAGTTTGTAATTTTTCCAAATCTCCATATCCTTATTATTAAGTATAAGCGTCATATATAACTGTGATTCAGCCAAAAGATCTGCATTTAAATGACTTAGAGATCACAAGGCTTACATCTTGAAAAGGAAGAAAATTCAGGATTCAGAATGAAAATTCAGTTCCTCATTTTCATTCTTTAAAAGTTTAATAGTAATTGCTTAGGGTGACCATTTTAGGAGACATCTGAAAGAGAATATATAGATGTGGGAATGAATAATAAAAATTAGCATTTATATAGCATCTTTCATTAGCAGATTCTCAAATCACCTTAAAACATGAGTTAATTAATCTCCACAACACCTCTGTGCAATGGATAAGTTGTTATAATCCTTGAAGTAAAGTCATTTGTTCAAGGTTACAGAGCAAGTGCATAGCAAATCTGGGAATAGAATCTTTCTGTCCTGATAGTTAACTGTCTAAAAGAGACAGTAATGTGCCTGAACATTAGCATGAGAGTAACTTTAAAGTTCTTTTTAACCCTGACAGACACTTGGTCTTATGGTGAATAGAGACATGAAATGGATAAAGTATAGGTATATACAACCAGCAGCTTTTGGAGATAGGACTGTGGCCCGTGAAGATAAAGTCAGTGGCGTGGCCTTCTCTATGAGCAGCGTGATGCATTGTCAGGTGGAGTTGTCACCTCTGGTAGACTGCCCCTGCAAGGTCAACCAAGGGGAAGATGATATTCTGACAGAGAGGATGACTGGAGTACCTACACAGAGTGGGGATCAGCAGTAGCCGGGAGGTGTCCTGAGTCTTAGAAGACAAGATGAAGAGGAAAGTGTGTGAATATGTGGATGACATGAGGCCCGAGCCGTAGGACCATTGGCGTCTTGTCCGGCTCTGGGTGAGAAGGGAGATCACAGCCACAGTGACTGGGCCGCAGAGGAGGGCCAGGTGCCTTAGGATCCTTTCGAGGATGTATTTGAAGACGTTCATGTTAGTTCAGGAAGCTGCCTCCACTCCAGAGGAGGGTGCACACCAAGTGGCGTCTCGGAAGCAGTAGAGGGAGAAAGGGAAGAGGGTAAAAGCTATTAGCTTTTCTGTAGCAGAGAATGCCTTTCTCAGGGGGAAATGTGCGGGGGAGGAAAAACAAGACTTGAGGGAGGAAAAATAAAGCCCAAGAGTGGGTGAGTGGGTGGAAGTATTTATTCAAATAAGCAGGAGGCAACAAAGAGAGAGGGAGGCTCCCAACCCTGAAGGCAGTGCCAGCAGAAAAGTCTCCAACCGCCAGGGGGATTTGTTCAGCTCACCCCCAATTATCGAGCGTAGAGAGTGTAATAAATGCAGGAAGTTTCTTGGCGTTGAAGCATATCCAGATTTTCTCCCTGCCTAACATTACCTTGTTTCTTCCTTTCTGTTATCTCCCATCTTCCAAACTGTATCCATTCCCAGAATGGACTTGTTAAGCAATTCTGAAGATTTTAGATTTCCACGATTATGGAGTAATTGCAGTATTAATATGATAGAATTTCTCACAATGACTCCATCCTAGATGTCCTCTAATTGCTTTGCTTAAGGTTAAGAAGAATGAAATTGTCATCAGCACTTAAATCATTCAGTTAATGAGCAAAATATGTTGAGTGCATGATGCGTGTATACAGCGAACAGCGTAGGTGCAAGTGGGAAAAAGTATCATAGTCCTCAAGCCAGTGAGGACTAGGAGACGTAGTTCAAATCTTGGATTGTGCTTCTGTTTATTCTTTGGAATCCTACGGGTATATCATTGTAAGAAGAGAGCATTTGTTTTGAATCATCGGAACACTGGTGTTGATTCAACAGCTTGTAGCTGGTGGATCTAAAGAGTAAACACTTCGTCACTCAGAAGTCTTCCTGACTTGAGTGCTGTCCAGGGCCTGTTTGGCACCTGATCCGTTCTTCACCCTTTTCCCCTGCCACTCAGGGTTCATACAGGTTCCTGTGGCATTGGCTTCTGGCTAGGTGAAAAGATTGGCCCCTCAGAGTCACTGGTGAGAGGTTGGAGGTCGGGGAGAGGAGAGAATCCCAGGATATTTCTCCCCACTTTCTGCTTTGGGCAGCACCTGGTGTCTCTTTAGCTGCAGGTCCGAGGGGCTTCCAGCTTCCGCCAGGTGCCTCGGGCCCTGGGCTTAGGTCACGTGCCATCTCCTTTGCCGGTCCAGCCTGGGTAGCGGGAAGGACAGTCTCTTCTTCTTCTAATCCCTAGGTTACCTCAGAGTCTCTCACGTGGCTTCTCGGCTCCTCTATCGCTTGAACTCTTGTGAAACACTTTGCTCAAATGTAAACACAGCAAGTGGTTTCTGCTGTTCTCCTGACAAATCTTGCCTTAATTTTTCTTATCAATAAAAGAAACTTTAATAACTAATCAGAGATAGTAAATTACAAAATTATTTTCTCAAAAATAGAAAGTTTTGCTACTTTAGCTTTTCTGAACATTTAAGTATAAACTTAACTGTGTATCTCAAAACATGCTTGGATGTCTCTCTCAATTTATAAATGAGTAGAAAGGGACACCATTCTAGGTTAAATTTTTTTTCTTTTTTTTTTTGAGGAAGATTGGCCCTGAACTAACATCTGTTGACAATCTTCCTCTTGTTCTTCTTTATCCCCAAAGCCCCAGTACATAGTTGTATATCATGGTTGTAGAGTTGTGGTTCTTCTATATGGGATGCTGCCTCAGCATGGCTTGATGAGTATTGAGTATGTCCGGGCCGAGGATCTGAACTGGCGAACCTCGGGCTGCCAAAGTGGAACACACGAACTTAACCACTACGCCACTGGGCCAGCCCCCTAGGTTAAATTTTTATACATCTGTTTTCCTCTGGACATGAATTATAAGCTCTCAGCATATCAATTTTTAAAAGTGAAACATTTTAGCTATAATCTCACATCATAGGTGCTTCTCTTATAGCTATTACGAGGATCAAATTAGGTGATGTATGTGAAGATCCTTTGAAAATTGCAAGGAGCACTTCAGACATAAGGTGGTGTTATTATTATTTCATTACCATTATGTCTTGAATATCTGTGAAGAAGCTTGAATGCTCTACTAAATCAATATTCAGGTTATTAGACAAATGTTATGGCGTCACGTGGTAACTGGGAGGCCCCGTCACTCACAGAAGCCCTTACAGAGCTGACCATCACGCAGGAGTGTCTTCTTCTCACGCAGCTGTGGTGACAGGAAGCCCTAACCTTCTTTAGTGCCTTGTTCTTGCTCTTGGATTAGGGAATTTTGCCTTTTATGCAGGCATACAAACAAAATTAACTCAAGTAAAGGTCATTCTTCAAAATTAATGATTCTCAGGTTTCATTTCCACGGATATTTTGAATGGATTTGGTATCAAAGCTTTCTCCTTGAGTGGGTTCATTGCTCACTCTGTAATAGAAACTTTTTTTTTATTGCTGTTTTAATGGTTTTCAACATTGTGAAATTTTGGGTTGTGCATTTTTGTTTGTCCATCACCATATATATGTCTCCTTTCACCCCTTGTGCCCACCCCCCACCCCCACTGCCCCTGGTAACCACAGTACAGTTTTCTCTGTCCATGTGTTGGTTTATATTCCTCATATGAGTGAGATCATAGAGTGTTTGTCTTTCTCTTTCTGGCTTATTTCACTTAACATAATACGTTCCAGGCCCATCCATGTTGTTGCAAATGGGACGATTTTGTCTTTTTTTATGGCTGAGTAGTATTCCATTGTATATATATACCACATTTTCTTAATTCAATCATCAGTCGAGGGACGCTTAGGTTGCTTCCACTTCTTGGCTATGGTGAATAATGCTGCAATGAACATAGGGGTGCATAAGCCTCTTTGGATTGTTGATTTCAGGTTTGTTGAATAGATTCCCAGTAATGGGATGGCTGGGTCATAGGGCATCTCTATTTTTAAATCTTTGAGGAATCTCCATACTGTTTTCCATAGAGGCTGCACCAGTTTGCATTCCCACCAGCTGTGTATGAGGGTTCCTGTTTCTCCACATCCTCTCCAATACTTGTTGTTTTTTGTCTTGGTGATTATAGCCATTCTAACGGGCATGAGGTGGTATCTTAGTGTTGTTTTGATTTGCATTTCCCTGATGATTAGTGATGTTGAACATCTTTTCATGTGCCTATTGGCCATCTGTATATCTTCTTTGGAGAAGTGTCTGTTCATTTCCTCTGCCCATTTTTTGATCGGGTTGTTTGCTTTTTTGTTGTTCAGTTGTGTGAGTTCTTTATATATTATGGAGATCAACCCCTTGTCAGATGTATGTTTTGCAAATATTCTCTCCCAGCTGGTGGGTTGTCTGTTCATCTTGATTCTGGTTTCGTTTGTCTTGTAGAAGCTCTTTAATCTGATAAAGTCCCACTTGTTTATTTTTTCTTTAGTTTCCCTAGTCTGGGTAGGCATGTCATCTGAAAAGATTCCTTTATGACCAATGTCAAATAGTGTGTTGCCTATATTTTCTCCTTGAGTTTTATAGCTTCATGTCTCACCTTCAGGTCTTTGATCCATTTTGAGTTAATTTGTGTGAATGGCGATAGCAGATGGTCCACTTTCATTCTTTTGCATGTGGCTGTCCAGTTTTCCCAACACCATTTATTGAAGAGACTTTGCTTTATCCATTGTATATTCTTAGCACCTTTGTCAAAAATTAGCTATCCATATATGTGTGGTTTTATTTCTGGGCTTTCAATTCTGTTCCATTGATCTGTGTGTCTATTTTTGTACCAGTACCATGCTGTTTTGATTACTATTGCTGTGTAGTATGTTTTGAAGTCAGGGATTGTGATGCCTCCTGCTTTGTTCTTTTTTTGTAATAGAAACTTTTAATGGCAGTCATATTGCCATTTATTAGTCAGTGGAACTTATTCCTCACTGTGAATCTTTTAGTGTCTAGTCCAGTTTAATTTGCAGTGACACAAACAATGAAGTATTCCCTTTGAAAAATTAGTCATCATTCTATGAGACTTAGATATGGAGAGACGCCTCTATGCATGGACTCACCAAGTATTCCTCCAAGTAGCCTCATCCCATCGTGCATTTTCTTACTGTTAAATCATCCTAAGAAACTTTTCCCTTCTATTGGTGATAAGCCTACATTTTTCTAAATTGTCTTGATTCTCTTGGCTGTCAACTGATCCATTCATAATGATTTTCTTTGTGTATTTAGTCCACGTGCTTATCCAAATTCGCCTGGAGTATTCCTGAGAAAAACAACAAAAACAAGTCACATACTTCTGGATTTGTTTGGCTGCCATAGTGCAGCTCCTGCGATTATTCATGAATAATTTTGTGTCTACTGTTGTGCCAGGCCCTCTGCTAGATGCTGGGATATGAAAGTGATCAAGACAGATATGGACCCTGCCCATGTGGTGAACAAACCCTATGGAAGAGATACATAATTAACTGTTAGCAAATGAATAAAAGCTGTGCTATGTTGGGTAATAACCATGGAATGGGAGGCAGAGACTTCTTTAGATAAGGTGGTGTGGGAAGCCTTCAGAAGTGCTGTGTAGGGTGAAAGATGAAGTTAAGAAGGAACGTGGCTTGTGAGGAGCTGGAGGGTAAGGGGACGTTTCAGGCAAAAGTAACCACAAGTGCAGAGGTCCAAGGTAGGAAAGAGCTTGGAATATTCTCATAGGATGACGAGACCTGTGTAGCAAGAGGTCAACCCCTTAAGATGAAGTTGGAATAGGAAGAAGAGACCAGATTTTGCAGGACTTTGTAAAACATTGGAAGCAAATTAGGACTGTTAAGCAAAAGTTGGTCAGGGTCATTTCTCCATCCATCCATCCCTTTGATGGTTTGGAAGAGAAAAGATTAGGATTCAGTGGTAGTAGGAGAAGGGGTGGAGCAGGAAGCTGGAGGACAGTTAGGAGGCTACTGAAGTTATCCAGACAAGAAATAGGAATGCCTTTGACTACAGACATGAAAGTGGGGAAGAGTGGGTGGATCAAGATGTGTTTTGTAGGTAGAACAGATGGCACTTGCTGGTGGTTTTGACGTGCAGGATGAGAGACAGGAAGGAATGAAGGGTGGCTCCTCAGTCTCTGGCTTGACCAACTAGATAGCCAACATTTTCTGTGATGGGAAAAACGTGAGGAAGAAAAGCGTGTTTGAAACTCAAAGGATGATATTTAAAACCACGGG
Source organism: Ceratotherium simum simum (assembly GCF_057802395.1). Classification (NCBI taxonomy): domain Eukaryota; kingdom Metazoa; phylum Chordata; class Mammalia; order Perissodactyla; family Rhinocerotidae; genus Ceratotherium; species Ceratotherium simum. The sequence continues at coordinate 63,237,131 of NC_141912.1, forward strand.
AATGAATTATTTCATCCAGGAGAGAATATGAGAAAAAATAGAACTTGGGAACTCAACATTTAGAAGGCAGGGAAATAAGAAAGAGCCAGCAAAAGAGATGTGAGAAAGAGCTACAGCAAATGCGGGGGTGGGGGGAGGGAAAGCTGAGAGATGATGAGTGTTTCAATGAGAAAGTGATGAACTTTCGAAAGCTTCTGAGAGCCCAGTAAGATGAGGATAGAAAACTGACCTTGGAAATTGACCAGATGGAGCTCATCAGAGACCTTGACAAGAAGAATTTTGATGGAATGTTGAGGACAGAATACAATTTGGGGTGAGTTCTAAGTGGAAAATTAAGAAAAGGAACGACCATAGAAGAAACATCACCTACTGTGACAAAAAGGATGATTTGTATCAAGTTATTTGGGAAGTTGGGGATATGTAGAGAGAGGGATTTATATCTTTATAAATTATTTCAACACCATCCTGGCTTATTTTAAATTTATATGTAGCATTTCTTCAATTATCAACTTAGAAAAATTGTTTTAACTTGATCACTTTTCTTAGTTGCTTCTCATTTTTTAAACATATAACCATTATTTCTAACCACTTTCCTACCTTAAAATACATTCCAGAGAGCTTGGAGGGACGTTAGAATAAACACATAAGTTACAATTTCCACAAACATCAATGCTTTGAAAGACTTTCCGACATACTTCATACATACTAAGGGTGAAAACAGACCAAGAGATGATGAGTGTTTTAATGATGAAGTGATAAACAGAACTTAACATTCTGGTTCTTCCATCATACCACAGATTTCCCAATGCCAGATACTTGTTTAAGATAAACTAGATTTTGCAATGGGAGACGTATCTTGGAGGTGGAGAAGTCTGCTACTGTGTGTTCTTGTATATTACCATCAGATTTTTCTCTCGAATAAGTACTGTATTGATACCTTTTCCTCTAAAATAGAATTGATAGGTAAAAGTGAATCTGTTTGACCTTGCTTTATGCTTACAAAGTATCTCAGTCCCACTGCTGCCAACCTTGGGTTGACCGGGTCCTCTCGTGTTATTCCCCCTGAGTTCTAATAACAATCACAAAATATCACCTTGGCTATAAAACATCACCACTTGTTCCACTGAGCAGTGAGAGAGAGACAGTGGAGACAACACAGGGTTTGAAGTCAGAAGACCTGAGTGTGGGTCCCAGCTCATTTACTTACTATCCAGGTGAAGCAGGCAAGTTATTTTAACTCCGCTCCTCCTCAGTTTTCCTCATTCATAAAATGGGGATAATAAATAATACTTTCCTGACCATCCCACAAGGCAGTTAGCATCTTCAAATGTGAAAGCACTTTATAAACTATAAAAGGTTGGAACACTTGGTCGGTATTGTGGGGATATGAATAACAGTACACAAATTTTTGCTCTCTTGGACTCTAAAACTCTGCCACATTTTTTCCCACTCTCTGATTTTTAAGTCTTCACTGCTTTGTTTCCCAGCTCACCTCCCCACCCACCCCAGCTATCTTTAGGCTCTTTTCATTGAAATCTGCTTCATTTGGTCATTTCTTAGGTGGATCCTTGAAAGCTGCTAGTTCTGCTATACCTCTGTGTTAGAATTTAATTTTCATACAGTTAAATAGACGAGAGAGAACTTTGTTTGCAGGAGCGTATCCATTTTCTGTCCCATATTACACATCAACACAGGTGGCATCTGCTCCCATAAGAGGAAGCTATCTCTGGTGGTCTTCCAGGCTCCCATCCTTCATTCTTGCTCCTAAAATCTGGAGCCATTAGTGACATGTGTCCAGCAGCATTTCCAGTTCTTACTCAACACAGCTTTGCACTCAGAAACAAGCAGGGCAACATACGGCTGTCATGACCTTTGGCAACAGAGAACCCCTCAATGTGTGCAGCGGAAGGGCCTCCGACTCTGCTAGCTAACCGAACCTTTTTCATAAGATTTCACTATTTAATTTTCAAATGGAACACAAAGCTCATGACTAATGTTCTATAATCATTGCTTAAAACCAAGTGTTTCTATGCTTGAATTTTGCTCTATTAGGAAAGAATTTTGCTTAATGTATACTTACAAAAATGTCCTGCTGAGTCACAGTGCCAAGAAGGCGAAGATCCGGGAGCAGAATGGAAACAGTGACATTTAGTCTGGCGTACTGCAGCAGAGCGTGAAGCAGTACATTGGAGCCTGATTTTCATACGGCACGGTTAGGTGACAGGAGTGGCAGGGAGATGGCAAAGGAGGGCAGAGTTAAATGCCTGCCCACACACTCTCCTCCTCCCGGGTGTCACCAGGGCTAGGCTGGGCTCGGCTGACGCTGAGGACGAGAGCCAAGTCAGATCAACGTGCTGAGTTTCCGTTTAATAAAGCAATCTCCTCCTCACTGCTCTCCTTGATTGCACATGAAGACTGGATTCTCAGTCTTAAGCAGCTTGACCAAAATCAAATTATTTCAGAACATTTTAACTTTTTTTAAAAACAAAATCTTTCTTTTGGTATATCCACTTGTGTCTACTGAAACATGCTTTGGGGAGCTGGTTGCATAGGGAGGTTCTGGTTCTTTAGTAACAATGTTAACTCTAGCTGCAGAAATTTAGTCATATTTTCCAATAAACTACATTAGTGCTTTTCTGTCTCTCCTGATGTTCAACAGTTACAAGAATCTCTCACCTGTCTTGGATATGATTCCCTGTTAGGTTGTTGAACTTAAGACTGTATTGGAGATAGGAGAAGAGGAAAAAATAAAACAGAAGTTTATCCAAAGGTTTACATATTTTGTCCAACTGCCTGAATTTTACTGGTTTTTAATATTTATTAATTTTCCCTGTGTTTAATCCCCACTTCTCAAAAAAAAAAAGCCAAAATAAAAAAAATCTATATTGAAAACTTGCTTTGTTCTCTAAAAATTTGGAGGATTCTTACTACATTTATCAGATACCTCCTTCTCATACCTAATCAGTCTAAGAATCCAATGACTTCTTAGAGCAGATGCTAAGAATACCTTCCCTACACTAATATTATCATGTTAATTTTATTTTAATCATATGTCCTGATGTTATGAATGCATTTTTATCTATAACTACATTCAGGAACCGTTTAACAAGAGTCGGAGCCATAACGGAGCACTGGGCGAGATTTATGTCTACATCTACGCTTTGCTGGGGTGTGGACTATTTGTTGTTTCACTGAATTAGAATAAATACTTCAGTTGCTAAGGCTAGCAATTAGGACTTTCCTGTCATAGAGGAAATTTATGGGTGAGACTTACATAGGACTCTGGGGCTTAGTCAGAGGGCCAGATAGAATTTGGTAGAAATGAAGACCAGAGGTTGGTTAGGGGAAGGTCTTGAGATGGCTAGATGATTTTTCCTATGCGGCTTTTAATCGTTCGTGTCTATAAAGTAGTTTTGCTGTAGTAGATCTAAAGTCTCCTTCAAGATTGAAATTTTTGTGTGAATTTTCACAGAAAAGTTTCTCCTTACTGAAAAGTTAGAGTTAAGAGGTCAAGATGAGAAATACGCTGTATTTTTATATTCTTAGATTTTAAAGGAAGTTCAGAGTAAAAATGGAATAATGTGGATGGAATGGTTTGAAATCATAAAAATTTTGACATATTCTTATGTGAAGGAAATATAACACAAAGCAAGATTATTTTATTAAAAATAAAGGTTTTCATTTTATTTGAATGACTAAACATAACTTTATTGGTTTTTCTTCTTTTTAAAAAATATCTAACAGAGAAGAAAATCACGGTATTCAGACCTTGACTTTGAGGTAAGTTCTCACGAATTTTTTTATAAATTTAGTTATTTGAATTCAAGATTGATATATATAATTACTTAAACATAATACTCTGTGCAGCTATATAATGGTTCTATTTTTTTTGTTAAATGAGAAGTCAGACATTTTTGATTAAAATCCATACTGTTTAACTAGTTGTAGAAAAAAACTTTGAAATTCTAATTGCTTTAAATGTGGGCTAAACTGAGATTTCCCAGACAAGTAAGGAATCCATTTTCTAAATGCTAAGATAAATAGGCAATTTATGGTGAGGGTTGAACTTGGTCAGTTCAGCTTGTTGGGAGATGGGAATGTCGGTTTCTTGATTTTCATATTTAAAACAATTATATTTGTTTTACTTCAGTGACTTCCTGTGGAGAGCCTGTGAGGGCAATTTGGCTGGTTAGCTAGGCTCTCTCTGGCACTTATTTGCCTTGGGTCCTGATTCCTATTATTTAGATTCTCTGTGGTACATTCCAGATGCTTTTTTCCAATAGCAACTGTTGGTTCAGTGTGCTCCTGTGTTTGGTAAATGCCTTTTCACAGATATAAAAGATGAAGATGTTCATTTTCCCAATTTACATTGAATTTATATTGATGCTGTAATATCGATGCTAGAAATTACTGAAATCATACCACTTGAGCAGCTTATGCTAAGCACAAAGTTAATGCTATTTGAGCATCACATAAAATACACGTATGCATCTTGATAATTGGATGTGATTCATAGCCTGCTGACATAATTGGATATAATATTTATAAATTTCTCCCACATATTTGTACTGTTGTGATGCTTATGTAGAATTCAGTGCTCTTAGCTGGTATCCCTAACATTACGGAAGCCTCCCAGAACATGGAAATTCGTAATTCAGTCATTTCATTTATGTAGATGAATGCTGTAGCTCAGTAACATAATCAGGTGTCCAGGGTGAGACAATTGTTTTTATTTACAATGGTGAACAAGCTCTGGTTTTACCCTGAATAGAGTCTAAGGAAAACTGGTCTTTACAGCAATATTTCAGCAGTATTCGTACAAGATACAAAATAGTGATAAAGAATTTGGCCTCAAGGATTATGTGGCAAATTTTAGTAGTGGTGTGGCTCAATTGTAGCAACCTGGCATGGGATAAATATCTCATTATAGCCTAAGTTTTTAGGGTAAAATTATCGAGACTATAAATTCAAAGAGAAAATATTCAGCAATCTTCACTCTTAGATTCTTAGTGCCTTTTAAGGGACAGATATTTTAGTGTTTTGTTTTTTTTTTCCTATTAATTCTTCAGGTAGCCAAAAATAGAGGATCATACTGTATATATATTTTTGGTCCTGAGAGCAATAAGCTGTTATGTTAGTACAAGGGAGGTGGAGGTGGGAATTAACCCACCAGGCATCAGTGACAAAATATAGTAAAAACCTAGATCTAAAATTAAGCGTCAGCGCACCAACCAAAGTTATGTAATCACAAGCGCTGAAAAGAAATCTTACCACACTGTGTCATTTGGAGCGTTAGAAAACCTGTTCTTTTCTCGTATATTCTCTATGGCGACTGGAGCAGATTCCTTAAGCTGATACTTCTTCCTGTGCTTAGAATTCAACTTATAACATGGAATTATCAAAACATCTGCTGATAATGGAAAGAAGTTGCAACACAACCACTTGGATATTTTCTTCAGCTCTTTAATTGCTATAGTTATTGTGTGATTTCTACAGGCGTCAAAATTTGGGGGGAAAAATCTTTGAGATATTATGTTTTCTTATGAACCGTTTAGTACTACTCCCTTTGTCTATGTGCAACTACGGTTATGTGGCAGATATCTCATAAATCATGTTCAGAAAAATGATGGCCAGATTTAAACGCTAAAGGATTTTAATACAGTCTACTTGTACTTGGTGGATGGTCCTTGAGGAAGGGTCCAAGCTCTCCTCTCCCCCTTCGATTCAAGCTGGATAAATTGTATTTGTTTATGTCAAGCTTTCTAATAACCCTGCACCCCATCGCACAAGCTTTACCACACAGTGGCCACATAGGTATTTTGCCACTGACGGACAAACTGCCCCCTGGTCTCCTGAAAGCAGCTCCCTTCAGCCTTCAGGCCCCAGAGTCTATACATGATAACAGTGTTCTCTCAACTCCTATCTGTAAAACTCTGTGGCTAGTAAGTGTTATACCTGGGAGAAGCCCTTTCACGTGGCCGATCTACAAGACAAGATGGCGTTCCTGGAATAAACAGAGCGAAGGGTTTAGTGGTCATAAAATGGCGGAATACTGATTATTGCTTTCTGGAACATACACAGAGAGCACTGTAGGGATCATCCTGTGTTCCGTGACCACACCTCTGATTGGATTTGTATTCTCAGCTCCAAGCAGAGATCTGGTATATAGGAAGCATTTAATAAATTTTCTTGGAATGAATGATGAAAAATTGTATTTTTAAAATCTAGTTTATTTTAATAAAAAATTATCAAACACTCTATCTGAGTTGGGGCAAATACCAATATAGCAAATGGACAGCTCTGAAGGGAACACCTCAAAGATAGCCCACTGGACTTCAAAGATACCCACGTCATATGTAACTCAGGCGGCAGAAATGGCAGATAGCAATTCCAAGAGGGGGAAGAGGCGTGGAGGTTGGCTAAGGTGTGGCAGGCTCAAGAAACAAGAAGCCAAGTCAAAATTCACTAACATGGGGTCTATGGGAGAAAGGAGAGACAGAGGAAAGAATTTAGAAGCCGTATAGTGAAGGGCTTGCACCCTAAGGGGACAATTTTCATCTAATCTGTTACTAAAAGCTGCTAAGGCTTTTCTTTTATATTTTGTTTTGTTTTTTACTGAGGAATAATTTGCTCTGATCTGGGCTTTAGAAAGGTGAAAATGGCAGTAATAGGAAGGAGAGATTGTAGCAGGGTGAAATACAAATTAGGAAGCAATTAGTCCAAGAAAGAAGAAATGAGGGCCCACTTCCTAGAAGTGGTAGGAAAAGAAAGGGATGCAGGCTATCTGCAGAGTCAGGATCAGTGGGATTTGATCCTAACTGAACATTGGGTAAAGGGCAAGGGAGCTGAAAACGGTGACTGCAGGTCTAGCCTGGGTTTCTACTGGTACCATTAACAGATCTAGGAAAATCAAGGTGACACCTAGTTAGGATGAGTTGCTTTTTAATGCTTTGGGGATTAAGGTGCCTAATATGATGTTAAATCAGAAATATTAGGCAGGTAGTTTATATGGTCTGTCTGGGGTTGAGGACAAAGCTCAAGGAGTTCATAGGAATGCAATTACACACATCTATTCTGAAGCTGTAATAGCCATTATTATCCATTCCATGTTAAATACCTCTCTATCCATAGATTTTTAATCTTCTCTTCCAAAAACATGGGGATAAACTTTGTCACATTCTTCCCTGGGAACCACGTAGCCTCTTAAAAGCACATTAGAAAGTTCCTCTGAGGTTCCTAATGAGGAACACACATCCCATCCCACACATCCAGTAAACCCGTACTCTTCAAACCGGGGAGAGGTGATGGTGGACAGAGGGCACAGGAAGACAGATCCAGGATGATCATGGCCTGCCTTTGTGGGACTTGAATTTTTATTGGAAGATTTGGAGGAACACAGTCAAGTAAGATAAAATATTTTGTATTAATTTTATATCACTATGAACACAGCTAAGCTATGACATGGAAGATAAAATTTATATTAATTTCTGAATAGAAACCATAAAATTTCTAAGAAATGTCTTGTTCATGAGAGGCCCCTTCCTGCTTTGTCCCCACCCCCGGCAGTGAGTACATTCTGTCAGGCAACCAGCGCATTCGGGGAGGAAACATTTGAGTACCCCAGTCCTACACTGTATCCATCTCTTCTAGATTACTAAATTTAAACTGTTGCAAAATTATTTATTTGCAGCCAAGTATACTCTGGAGTGACAGTAACAAAACAAAAAATGCATATCTTCATTCAGTTTTTTCAAACTCGTTGTCTAGTTTCTTTTAAGCCCTGGGTACATATTTATTCAAATAGAAACATGTTTGTAACATAAATAGACACCATAGTGTCCGGCAGCTCAAGTGGCTAAAAGTTCTGTTACAGATATATTGACTCTGGCCAAGGAAAGGTACATGGACCATTCCCTTCCTGCCATCCGGCTCTAATAGCCAAGTTTGTTTCTGCAATGTGCCTTGCTTCCTTCCCATGAGTTTTGACATTCACTTCAGACTCGTACCCAATAGCCCACTCTTGATGGAGGACTCACGTGCAGAGCAGTAGAGAAGAAGAAAAATAACCATAGGTTTGTACTAGTAAATATGGACAATGGCAGTAGAGGTGTATGAACTCCCATAGCTGGAAAAGGTAATTCAGGCAGAGTGGTTCCTAATTCCTGTCAGCACATGATTTCCAGGCCCCATGATCTAAAGTTCATAGTCGGGAAATTCTGCAACTTTTTCTGACAATTTCTCAGTTTCTAAAAGTCCATAGAAGATAACCCCTATCTTATCTGTAAGTCAGACTCAAATCCCAACTCTATGATTCACACTTCTGAATTTAAAAGAGAAAACCTTCAGTTTGTTTCAAACCTACATACAGGCCCCTTATAAGCCACTTGTGTGGAAAATAAGGGAGTACAACGGGGTCAGAAGGGGAGGCAGAGTTCCATCTGGGGCCAATAAAATGAGCCTTCCTTCCAGTGGGGAGACCTTTTGACTAGGAAAGAAGTCAGGGTTTAGGGTGGCCTTCCATGCTGCAGGCACCTTCCCTGGCCGATAGCCCTGTGCCATTTCATTCATTTAATTTATTCCATACACATTTATCAAGCACCCGCTGAATGCCGAACACTGTGCTAGGTGTCAGGGATCCAACAAGCGGCCCATGAGGTGTTCAGAAACAAGATACGGAGACCAGCCCTTCAGGAGATAGTCAGAGAACTACAGGATGGTTGCAGGGTGGTCAATACCCACAGAGTGCATGGGCTCACACGGAAGGCCCCTAACCCACCCCACGTGGTTTTATCGTTTCTTCCATCTGAATAGGACGTAATCACAAACTTGAATCTTCTAAAGGAGGAAGCTCCCTGAACCTAGAGGATACATCTAAGACAACGGCATGCAAAGGGAAGTGACTTTGGGTTCAGAATGAATTCCTGCTCCCTCACCTCCTGTGTGAGCTTGGGGGCTTTCCTTACCCTCCTGAGCTCCAGCCTCCTAGTCAGCAAAGGGACAGAATGACTCCTACCTCCCAGAGCTATTGTGAGGATTAAGAAAGATAATAATGGCCAACATTCCTTGAGTGGCTCTTATCTCTGTGCTCCACTGATAAGTGACTCATATCCCTTTTTAAATCTTCAAAACAACGCTGTTTTTGCAAGGTTATTCTGATAACTGAAACAGGTGAAAGGGATTTTGTGCCCCAGACCACACAACTTGAAAGTGATGGAACTGAGATCTGAATCCAAGTTTGTCTAGACTCAGAGCTATTGACTTTGACGCATCCTAGTATTTAATCCAGAGGACTGCCTGGGATACAGTAGGTGCTCAAGACATACAGGTTCTTTATATCCTGGTTTTTCTCAGATATCTGAAATGTCATGAAAGTGCTTTACAACTTATCATGTTTTCACTAATATCAATAATTAAAAGGCTGCAAAGACTGCCTCCCTCGAGTTACAAAGATATAAACTGGAAGATAAGAGCCTTACGAAATAAGCTCTTCAGGAGACCACGTCTCTGTGCAGTTAGGTCGCTGGTCCTCTTGGGGTGGGGGTTCATACACAGCTTCAAACACTGTTGAGTGATCATAATCTGAGTGGAAGGGAGCATTACCAAACATTTATCTTTATTGCAAAAGAGGCCTATAATATTTGACAGGCATTATAACTAGAGGAACCAGAATTTTGTATATATTACCAATTAGAATATATTATTATAAAATCTTTACAAGGTTTTATAAAATTGAGTTCTAAACTAAGTTTTTCACGGAAGTCAATTTCTTTGGGACGCAGAATGTTTGTCACAGAAGAAAGAAAATGGTAAACAGATAAACCCTAAGGGCAGCAAAAATCCAAAAATAGCCATTAAAGTGGACCACTAAGATTTATAAGCATGAAAATTTCTAATTAGGTGGTTAAGACAATCAAAGGCATGAGTGCTGCAAATAAATAATTATTCAGACAAGTAAAGAAATAAGAGGAAACCCTTATTACTTGTGAAAACTAAAACCACAGCTAAGTTTTTATCCCAGAACGTCACTGGGTTAGAAACTCGCCAGTATTCGCTGTGATACTGGCTTTCTTGTCAATGGAAACTTCCTCATTAAAAAATGAAAGATGCATTGAGTCTGTGAACAGGAAGGAATCATGTATGGAGAATAAAACTGAGCCCATGACAGATGCATGAGCTATTGATTGGCAGCTCTAACATGGTACTTCTGTCAGAGCCTGCAGACCATCATTGCTGTGGTGATTTCTGGCTGTGCCAAGGTGGCAATTTCAAATTAGAATGATTATCTGGCATGAGGATGTATTTGCAATTAAAGTTTCTAGGTAGGAAGGGCCCCAGATTTCAGCATCCACATTTTTCATTTGTTTCCGTAATTATTTCAGAGTTCTTGAGCTTTATTATTCAGCGTTGCTTTCGTTAAACTATGTAGAACAGTGCAAAATGCTTTTTGGTTGTATAACCTTGATGTCCACCGTATTTCTGAGTATGTCCTAGCAATCCAACTCCTTACAGTAAAATCCACCCAGTTCAGAATCAGCTGCTGCCCATTCAATATGATTATACAAACTCCAATCAGTTAATGTATCCTTATTTCCATGGGATATATTTGACACTTTCTTTGCTTCGTTAAACATACTTTATCCAACAGAGATACCAGGTTGCAAGAGGCAAAGAGTGACTTTGACTAACAAACAAAGGAGAACTTTGTTAGAAGGATATGGAAAAATTAACGTTGTGGCCGGGGGATGGTAGGGACCTCAGCTGACATTTCCAACAACATGAGAAGGTATAGCTCCCAATGCAAAGTCTGGATCCTCTCATGAGATGAAAGATAAATGGAGACTGCACAGACAAAATCATCACAGCCCACCTTAAAACAAGGGAGCTGTGCCAGTAACATCAACTGTCAGAAGAAAATGAGTTCCTTGTCTTTGGAAAAGAATGATGTCATTGAGGAAAGGGGATTCGGGCATAAGATTAAAAATTGTACTAGAAATTCTCTGAATTTTAGAAATTGGAGGAAAGAAAACAAGATGCAAGAATAACTGATTTGAGAATTTTCATCTTAAACATGAATATGTAACAATTTGGGAATCAGCCTCACTTGGATTTATCTTAGCAAATTCCTTATCACTTGCTCCATAACAGCACCATTTGTTTTCCTTATCAGAGTTCTAATTGAACATATATTTGCATGATTATGTAAATACTGCCTATGTGCTCCCTTATAACTCAAGCTATAAGAGAGCAGCCACTCTATGGGATTTTTCACACCCTTGTTACCCCAGCATCTAACACAATATGTGGTGCTCATGAATATGTATTAACTGACAGAATGAAATATCTTTAGAGAAATGTCAGTAGTGCAACATCGCTCCTACCGCACCCTAGCAGAAAGGAACTGCATAGTAAGATTCATTATCATGGAAAACACTATTTGTAAGTTAAAGCCAGAGTGAATATTCTGACGACTGCATTTTTTTAAAAAGGTATTCCATGTAACACAAATCCATATTTTGATCAATGTCTTAGGACCTGGTACTGCGTGGGAATATTTGCCTCCCCAAGGATAGAACGTATTGCATTATATTTGCCAGCTATGTGGTCCCCAAAATCCCTCCATTGAGGTGCTTCTGCTAATCCTACCTCCCATAAATCTCCATCAGCCGTCAGTAGTCAAATTGTATGTGCCTGGTGTTTCTCTGTAAATCCTGCAAATCTGTTTCCTGTACTCTCCCCAAAACTGATGAGAAGTTAATTGCTCTATAATTGCTTGCTATGTTTCGTGTCCCCATCATGAGTAATGTTGCCATGTTCTCATCCTCAACCACCTGATTCATCAACAGCCAACTCCTAGAGCTAAGAAGAGCAAAGATGAAAATAATCTGCTTATAGTAAGATGTAAAATGGGAGAATTCTCTCAAAGAAAAGTAGGCTAATGAAAATAGAAGAAATTAGCTAAACAAAGTATTCCCTAAAGACAGATTCATTAAATATAGGCAATGAAAGTTAGCATAAGAGAGAAAAAGGTTTTTAAAAATATGTTAAAGATTCAATTTGCATTTCTCTTTTGCCTTTTTTTCTCAAGGAGACGGTGTTCTCCACAAGTGTCTTTTTTAGAAGAAAATTAAGCATTATAGCTCTTCCCCTAAAGATATATTTATTTTTTAAAACAAATCCTTACTTTTGAAAATATTTGGGAATTAACACAATAGACCAAATGTTCAAGTCATAGCTTCGGCATGAATATAATATACCTATGCAGTCCATGCGAGTGATGGTGAGTTATGAAGCACATGCTTAAAAATCCTATAAAATATTATGCAAACATGAAGGCACAATCTTGCACAATCACTGAAATGTTGATTTGTAACTTTTGAAAATCAAAATTGAGGAAGGCATTTTCTCCTTTAAAATAACACTCGAAAATGCAGGGGATTTATTATCTAACTCCTCTTTATTAGTGCTCTGTTAAATGCTCTGTAATAGAAAAATATTCAGCCCACAATACTTCCCCACCATCATTTTTATTTATGACTCTGTTTGTTGCATTATGATGAAGTTGGGAGAAAAGGGCATAACCAGGGATGAAGAGTATTAATATATTTGTATCTGTGGTTTTAGAAGCTTATCAACCACACAATTTATGCTCTGAATCCTAACTGTTAAGATTCTGTACCATCTCGTAAACAAATATGAAACCTGTGGGTCAGATATTCCTTCTGGAAGCTCACTCATTATTCACATGGAAAGTAAGATTTCAGATCTCACATATATTTCAGACACTTTAGTGCCTTGAGTCAGCCTTAATGGCAGAACCTGGGATTTTTGCTTCCCCTTTAGTACAGCCAGCTAGGATTTTAGTGTTTATAGAAATAAAACATAAAGAAATAATATTCCCATGACAAGCATTGAGAGACTTGGGTGCTTTACAAGTCCAAATTTTTAAACATTTTTTTTATCTTGTAACAGTTTTTGTAAAACAGCTCTAAATTTGAATGATGAAAATCTTACACAGGAATGACTGCTACATTTTTAATGCACCCACAAGAGAAAACTACTTTTTGGTAATTTTGTAAGTGGAAGAAAAAGCCAATTCTTCATGTTCAAGAAGTGCTGACTGTGAGACAAGGATTTGGTGCAACTCACTAGCATTTGTGACATCCTTTGGGACCTCCTGGTTCCTGCCAAACTTGACTTCCCTTATTAGTAAAGCAAAAATATTAAATCTCCTTTTTTAATGCATAAATCAAATTGGAAATGAGAGCCATCCCGTTCTCTTTTGCAGAAGGTCATGCATACTAGGAAGAGGCATATGGAACTGTTTCAGGAGCTAAATCAGAAATTTCAAACTTTGGACAGATTTCGGGATATACCAAATACAAGCAGCATGGTGAGTATGCTTCGCTTCATCGGTGCCTGACCCCACACTAACGATGTGTCACGTCAGCTATCGTCCCTGCCCTCCAAGAGCTCCTCATTGTCTTGGGAGCACAAGAGTGGCATACGTAGAAAAAAATAGTAACCCCCAAAATGTACTTTGGAATGTACCAAGAGGCAAATTAGGAATGACAGAATCTTTAAGCATTTCCATTCATATTCCAAATGTTCTCATTTATAAGCTTTAATTGGAATTAGTTGTATATCAAAAATGTGTCGGCTTCACTTGGCCCTTTTGTCATCAGTTAAAAGTTGGTTAGTTCAAATATCCAAATAGTTGACTAAATTTTTCCATTTCCATTTGAATGCCTGGCATTTTAAGGTCATAAAATGGCTCCTTCCATATAAATAAATAAATAAATACACACACACACACACACACACACACACACAGAGAGAGAGAGAGAGAGAGAGAGGGAGGGAGATAGAGGTGCTTTTGTTACCTGAAACCAAAGTGGTAGGTTTGTCTCCAGGAGATTCACTTGTTTTATGACAAGAGTTTTGGGAAATACAATCAACGTCGGGGGCTCTGATTGTTGACTATGAACATTCTCTTCTCATTCATTCATATTCACACTGCTACAATCCTAGCACAGGACTTCATCAAATAAAATGATAGTCTGCAGTTACTATGCATGGCACAGGCATGGCTCCAGAAAAGGCTACATAATTATTTGTGAGAGCACTGGACCAGGAGTCCAGAAATCAGTTTACTAGCAGAAAGCTCAACCAAGAACTATCTGATCTTGAGCAAGTTACCCAGCTCAGGTTTCTAAACCTCAATTTTC